>NW_027287538.1:19737121-20089621 GCF_022747635.1 Hetaerina americana | reverse complement strand
CCCTACAGGTTGGCCAAGTGAAAGATGGTGGTGGTGGGAGATCAAGGTACAAGGACTTCACTTTTGACCATTCCTATTGGTCATTTGATGCAAGGGACTCTCATTATGCATCTCAGGAAAAGGTGAGCATATTTTAATTTCTTAGTCAACATCTATTGTGGGTAATAACTTGGGAAATCAGTGTGCTCGGGATGTCTTTAAGTGCTTAAGTTTGAATTTGAAGACTTTATTTGGGGATGCATAAATATAAGGAATTGAATTTTGCAATCTTATGTATGTAAAGAGACTGTTGTCTTTCAGAACTCATGAGACATTTAAAGTAGTGCGGGATATATTATCTTCTCCCTTGAGAAAATAATGAATTCTTTATTTGATAATATAATATTAGATTTACTTTTGGTGAATTAAAAGACCGAAATGCAAAAACTACTTTTAATTCTCTAAAATTAAAAACTATTTCACTCTGTCACTATGGAGAGACATAAAGTTTGTTTTCTTTTATGAAACATTGTCCCAAAAGTGGTTGATGAAATTTGCTGAAGTAACATGGAATTGATAATTAAAGCCTGTAAATGAAGAACAGGCTGTTAAATTTCAAAATTAATATTGGCAATTCCACAGTTAGTGAAATATTAAAAACATTTTGTTAGGTTAAAGCAATTTAATGAAATGATATATGTATAATCATATGTTAATACTTTTTATGATGGTTTTTTCTTTGTTTTGGTGTGATTATTTATAAATATGTTGAATTAGTTAGAGAGAAAAACATTTCAATTTAAACTATTAATGAAAACAGTTATATTTAGTTGCATCTCCTATGTAGTGAAAGTGAATAGATAGCCAATGATGGATATTAGGGATGAATCCATGGACGGGGACTAGCCTTTAAGTACCCTCTTGTATTTATGTTTCAGGTATTTGAAGATCTTGGAATGGAAGTCGTGGCTAGTGCCTTTGAGGGTTACAATGCATGTGTCTTTGCATATGGACAGACTGGAAGTGGGAAAACATTCACCATGATGGGGTCTGCTGTAAGTTGTTACTGTTTTGCCATTATGCCCACTAATTTGTTTCTTCATCCATTCGATGTTGCTTTTTTTGAGATTAAAATATCATTTTTGAAAAACATCTTTAAATGTAGTTTTTGCTATGGAATAATTGTGAATTTTCAGGTGTAAATCAGAACATTGACAATCTAATCTCCTCAGTTTCACTCATCTAAATAATAATCTGTACAATATTTCCTAATTTAATTCTTCATTTTGTTGGTTTCAGGAATCCCAGGGCCTTATCCCAAGGATTTGCAAAGTAAGTTTATGAAAATGTTAAAAATATAATGGAATTATACGAGTATATATCCCATAGTTTTTGTTGTATCATTCACTATAAAATGTTATCATACTTTGTACAGTTTCTTTGTTTAAGATTGGAACCCTTTTTTCTCAAGGTTGTGGTTTCTTGCACCCACCTATCTTTCCCATACCTGGAAATTACCTACCCACCTATATGTGTAAATTTGCTTTCTTCAGAATTATTTTGCTGTTTTAAAATGATGTAATTACTATTATCAGAAAACTGCTGAATAAATGTAATTCTACTAATTTACTTACTGTCTTGCCTTGAAAACACAGAATCTATTTGGGCGAATGCATACTGGGAAGGAGCAAGGTGCAAGCTATCGCACGGAGGTGAGCTACCTGGAGATCTACAATGAGCGGGTAAAAGATCTTCTGCACCGGGACGAGACTGGACATGGGTTACGAGTACGTGAACATCCTCGCCTTGGGCCCTATGTACAAGACCTATCGCGTCATCTGGTCAGCGATTATCCAAACATACAGGTAGTACCATCATGTTGTTTCTCATTCAATCCCGAATAAATGACAGACATGGCGCGAATAACTAGAAGAGCCGACTTAAGCCTTGCTTTTTTAGAGCAGACGTAGGGTGGTAGGCATGGTATAGCATATCTCATTGCAGTGGTGTCCTGCTTGTCATTTTTGCATAGATAAAGTTTCTTAAATTTCCCATGCAATGTTTCATCATCACCCTCCTCTCGTTGATATGTCATTTGTTTCAAGTCATTAAATGAAAAATATCAACATTGACAGTGGTTACTCTTTTAAGTCTTTTGTAAACATTAAAATGTAATTTTGTTTTCTATTGCTGGAGGATTCCTGTAATGAATATGTTTTCATGCTCGTTTAAACTTATGCTCATTATTTTTTGCAAGCAAGATTGGTCACTCCAATAGTGTCAGGCATTTCTGTCCGTTGAAAAATGTTCTAGATAGTTGTAACCGAAATAATGATGGTGCTAAAATGTTTATTATTACTCCAGCATAGTATAAATCACAATCTGTGCATCATTATTTTTGCAGATTGTATATTGCTACATTGGAGTAATAATAGATATTATTATTATTATTTGGGTTACACCTATCTAGAATATTTTTCATTGGACAGAAAAGTCTAAACACAGTAGAGACACAACAGCCCTGGAGTAACTCCCTAAGTGCCTTGAAGGTATACCTTTATTAAGACCACCATCCAGCAATTTTTTCCATTCATTGCATGCTAAAGGATTCACAAATTTTATCAATTAACTGTACATTCAGAATTCTAAACAGCTGCGGGAGGTGCTACTAAGTGTAGAAGTAAACATATAATTTGTCTGTTGTCATTGTGCCGAAAAACTAATCAAGTTTGAAGGAAAATAGTAAATTAAACTGAGCATTTTGTAAATAAATGTAAAACATTGATTTTTTTAATAATTTTTTTTTCACTTATAGTTTGTTATAAAGTTTTATTTTCCTGGAGCTATGCTTAAAGTGTGGTTTTATTTCTTCTAGGAGTTAATGGTTCGAGGAAACAATCATCGCACAACAGCATCAACAAATATGAATGACGTCAGCAGTAGAAGTCATGCAATATTCACATTAATGTTTGTCCAGGCTGGCTTTGCCGGAGGAATGCCAAGTGAGACAGTGTCCAAAGTACATCTTGTGGATTTAGCTGGCAGGTTGGTGACATTCACCTCAGTTATCAAGTGTAGAAATTCCAATTTATGTGAAATTTGATCACAAAAGGTATCAAATCCAATATTATAAAAATGAATTCTTATATGACCCGAGATTGATTATTTTTAAATCTCCTATGTTATAGCATAAAATATTTAAACATCTGTGTCAGTAATTGAGGCCCACTCCAGTTTGTGTGAGAATATGTCATAATGATAAAAGTAAGTTGTAGTTCACCACTGAATTTATTGCGTATAATGTGTTTAAAAAAAATGGAAATGTGATATGGCATTTTTTGTCAGAATACTGAATAGTTTCAATCATTTATATATCTAGTTTGGTGAAACTTTCATGCACTTGTGATGATGAACCGAATCATTTTAAGATTTCCTACAGTCACTCTGCAATTTAATGCCAGCAAAAATGGGGAAATTTGCAAAAATTGTTGATGAATATAGTTCATCCAATTTTTAAGCAAGCACTCGCTATCTATTGTTTTTAACTCCGTGCTGTCCATGTTTTTAGTGAACGTGCTGATGCCACTGGTGCAACTGGTCAGAGGTTGAAGGAGGGCGCTCACATAAACAAGTCGCTCGTGACGCTGGGATCTGTGATATCCGCGCTTGCTGAACTTTCATCCGGCTGTGGAGGAGCGGGAGATGGCATGAGCACACACAGGCAAATTGGTTCCCGCTCTGTATTTATTCCGTATCGGGATTCTGTGCTCACTTGGCTGCTAAAGGACAGCCTCGGTGGAAACTCAAAGACAATCATGATAGCAGGTAGGAAAACTTATGGTATCAAATGGGATTTTATGTGATAAAATGCGAGGCAATATTGAGTTCATGCCATAAACGGAAACAATGTCTTCATAAGTCCAAATATCATACTATCACCAGGGCACTGAATATTTTTTTAAAGAGATTTATTCATGATTACACTTAAGGAAGTGTAATCTTGGATGAATGGAAGGAATTGAAGCAAAGTAGGAATTTTGGAGGAAGAAAAATTATAAATCAAATTCTACTGGCTGTAATAACATTGTTACATAATTTGATCTGAATTTATCTCTGATCGATGTGATCACCGTATATTATTTCTCTTTTTGGTTTTAACGTTTTTCCTTTTCATGTTTATTTTTTCTCTGGATCACTGACTAATACTGGCACGTTTTATAATGTAATAATTCGTTACATGCCCATAGTAAAGTAATGAATTATGATATTTGGTATTATTATTTAGGTTTTTATTCATAATCTTGCATTTTCAAAAGATATTTGAATATACCTTTCAGCTTCTTTGGCATGACAAATGATTATGACTTGATTTAAAATCATAAAATTGTTCATGTAACAAGTGTTCATGATGCATACCAATTAAACTGTTTGCCAGGCCAATCTAAGGAATGTAAATTATTAATTAGACATGAATAAAACTCATCTGTAAGGATTTTGTAATCATACTTTTGGTTGTAGCTTCTAAGAAAAGCAAATCTGTTTTCTGTTCCCCAGCTGTATCCCCTGCAGACTGCAATTATGGTGAGACTTTGAGCACTCTTCGGTATGCTAACCGGGCGAAGAACATCATCAACAAGCCGACCATCAATGAGGATCCGAATGTAAAACTTATTCGTGAGCTTCGCGATGAAATCACCAAACTCAGGGCTTTACTTGGGAGTGAATTTGTAAGTGTTCGTTAAAAAATTTCCTTGAATTTTTTAAGCCTTCATATTGATACAATACTCTATAAAATATTATGCTGTCATTAGGGTTTATGTAAAGCAAATTTTGCAAATCAGCTGGCTTAAAATTTTAATAGTCCATTTGGAATACATGTAAATATACCATGTAACTTGGAGTATAAGATGTGTGAAAGGTAAGTGAAATATGCATTTTACCAGATAATAGGGGTGATTTTAAAATTGATGGATTGGGTATAAATCATTGACAAGAAAAAACTAAGTGGATGTTAATTTCAAAATTGGTTTAGATAAGGAATCTCACCATGTGCATATAAAATGACATGAAGCCAGTTCCAAAAGTAATCAGAAATTTATGAAAATAAATAAATTTGCATGATTCCTGAAGAACTGTTAAGATGTTAAGGTCCTTTAAATGTAATGTTTCAGTTGTGAAATCTTGAGTTTACATACAGTTAAAGGTGTAGAAAAATGTATTTTAAGATCTATGTTATTTATGGATGAAGACATGTTAATATCTGAACTTTGCTACTTTAAAACAGATGAAAATTAAAAGTTTTAAATGAAGTTTGAGGAAGGTAAGAGATGAATGATTTGTAGAGATGTTGTAATGGGTTAATTCACAGTTTCAGTTTGTGCATTATTAACTATCTCTATTCGTTAAGAATGTCAGATTTAACTATATTAATAAAACCTCAGCCAAATTCAGCTTATTTGTTGAATTTACCCTCAAACAAAGTTAGATTTCCATTGGTTTGATGAAGTAAGAAACTACACATCTTTCGTACAATTGAAATTATATGGAAACCACAGATAAATTTCTGCTTAAAAAAATATAATATTGCAGCATGTAGTACAGCATACAGCAACAGAACTTTCTTTTGTGATTTAATGTGCCTTATAAAAAAGGAATTAATGTTGCCGTACCCTATATTTACTTATTCGATTATCCTGATATTCATGGTGTATGATTTTTGAGAATTTCAAGCAGTACAAGGGGGATTACTGATTTTTCTAAAATAATAAATGTTGATTTTGCTTGGTGGGCCACATGACTAACAGGATTTCAATAACCACTTTGGTCCTTGAATGAATGTACAGATAGATGTGCTGCAGATATTATACTAAGATTTTCAATGGTCCCTTAAAAATGTTTCCTCGGGCTCTTTCAGTGCTTTGCCAAACGTATGCCGTCACTTTACTACTTGGACTAATTGTTTTCCTCTCATGTCAGACAATGGAGTCTCAGCCTCAAATGGTGGCAGCCCTGCATCAAAAGGAGGCGAAGGAAAAAGAGCTGACTGAGGAGTGGACTGAGAAGTGGCGAGAAACGCAACAAATACTGCATGAGCAGAAGACTCTTGGCCTGAGGAAGTCTGGTGTTGGGGTGGTGCTAGACTCAGATCGACCCCATCTGGTGGGCATCGATGATGACCTCCTCTCCACAGGTGTCACCTTATATCACCTCAAGGTATACAGGAATTATCTCCTCTTGCTCTATAGTTGTCTTCTGATTTATACTATCACCTCCAGTGACAGAGGAATAATCATTGTTCATTGTAGTAGTTGTTTGGGAAGGCTGCCAATAGCTGTTTAACAGTGTAAGTGGGTGACAGGATAAAAGTGTAACAGGATAGGTGGGTGATTTTGGTATGGGTAGGATATCAAGAATCCCACTGTCAGCATTAGCCTAATCTTTTACATTAGGCAACAAGGGTTCACGCAATTCCATGTCCCATCTGACAGATGGTATACTCACTTAAGAGTACTCTCCATATGGCACTTTCAAGTGCAGTTGAGGATACTGCTTGAATAAGCCTCTCCCCCCCAATGAGATTTAAACCCAGGTCTTCTGTGTGGGAAGTGAGTACATAAGCCACCACACCATCCCAATCCCCGTGATGGTAACAGTAGAAGGGTACAGGCACAGGGGGAACATTTTCTCAGCAAAAAGAAACAGCTCTCCGAAAATTAACTTTCAGAGATGGGAGGACACTATATATATAAGAAACTCAGACAAATGATATAGCCCTATATACATGAATGTATAGTATGTGAAAATGAACCATCGGAAAGCTTTTTGAGCAAAACAGCTCATGAAAAAACCAATCGATTTTTATCACACTTTTTTCAGGTAATGGATATTATTCAAAACACATTTAAATTTAACTATGTACCCACTCCACTCCTATTCTATGACTCAGATGTGATCAATAGCAATGTGTAACGAGGGCTGGTAATAACTCAAGAATGGCTCAATCAATTCTCCCCATTCTTTCTCTGGTTTTGTTCAGCATTATTGCAAAAACACGATTTTATTTTTAAGTTTTTACCTCATAAGTCATCATGTTAATGTAAAATCGGGGAAATTACATGAATAGCCATTTGATGTTTAAAAAAAAGAATATTTCACAAGATATTAATTTAAAAAAATAAAAGAATGTAAGCACCAGCAGTTTTTTCTCAAAGCAGGTGCAATTAATGTAAATAAAAGACCCTAATACTTCAAAAAAATCAATGTATGATTTCACTTGTATGAATGAGAAATACTCATTGAGATTTGGTAAAATTGCAGTACAATTAGTTAACATTTAAATGTTCTTCATCGCAAAAAACACATTTTCTATTGATATAATCCAAAGAAAAAAGGGTCACCCAAGGTAGGAATAAAGATATGGTAGCTTTCCATGTTCATATTTGCCATTTCACACCGATAGAGATCTTATAGATCATCATTATCTTTAATAACTAGCTCCTTGATAAGTTTGAGGAAATATCAACTTAATATGAAAGTCAGTGTAGTTACTGCTTGAAGAATTCTCTTTTCTATTAGATCCAGGTTCAAATCCTGGAGACAGCAATTTTTTTCCAGTGCTATCCTTATTCCTATTTAAGGTATTTTGTGAAGAGCACTTTAAGTGAGTACGCTGTCCATCTGATGGGGCATCTGTTGATCCCTTGGCCCCTTTCATTAAAAGTTGGCAAATAGCGACACCCGATCCCTATTTGAAGTGCTTTATGGAGGGCACTGTTAGTAAGTATGCTGTCCGTCTGATGGTAATGGCGCAAATACCCCAGTTGCTGTTGATCACCGTCCCCAATAACTACTAGTACTACTATTATTACGTGTTAGATAGGTGGGACTAAATTCATAATTACGGTTTCATTTTTCCATTAATGTTAATTTACATCCTGCCCATTCTGACAGGAGGGTGAAACATCAATTGGTAGTGAAGACGCAGAACAGAAGCAGGATATAGTGCTGAATGGAGCTGGTGTTGAACCGGAACACTGCAGTGTGGTGCTCAAGGATGGTGTGGGAACGCTGATTCCTAAGGGAAATTCTCAGTGCTGGGTAAACACAGTGCTTGTAGACAGACCCACACGCCTCTCTCAAGGTTAGATATCTTTATATATTGACTTAAATGACTTTCACGCTGTTTTGATTTCCCATGCTGTAACATTAATTACATTAATCATGTTTATGTAACTTTTAGCTTACACTAGCTTTTGATGGCCTTTAAAAAAAGCATTTGTATAAAGTGCATATGCCAGTCTATTTTGGTGTAGAGTTTACTTTTTCTATTTAGTATGAGCCATTAGTCAGTGTTCCTTTTCTAATTCTGAATACTCTTGGTCCATGTTAATGGTTTTGCTTTTGTATTTCAAAACTGTGTATTTGGTGCTTTGATGTCCTTAAAATACAGCTGAGGCCGACTTCCTAATTCCGTTGTGTTTACTACTTGAAGCTCCCTATCTTGTTAAGACAATTCTTTGATAGAAAGCCTTGGCTCAGTGCTAAGATGTTCCTCATATATTGTCCATCTCATCTCAAAACTTGTTGACATAATCTAAATCCATATTCTTGCCAGCATATTGAAGTGTATCCATTGCCCATTATCAGCAGTTTTCATCTGTATTGTGTTCTATGTTATCACTTGAGTTGAGATCTTGTTCATAAGCATGTAAAATTGTAAACCATGAGTTTATTCCCATGTACTTTCTCATGTTTCCTCTGCATTTATTTACTTCCCAATAATTCAGTGTTTTTGTTAAGAGAGTTAGAGCCAAAATACAAAAAAAATATTGGTTATAACATATCTAATTTTGTGTGTTGCAGATAGACTTTTCATGGAAATTATAATGAATCCTCTCAAAGGAGAGGGAAATTATGAAAAATCAAAATTTAGAATCCTTTTTTCCAGTAGTATTTAATATATCTGTGTAATTTATAGTGCTATTTCATTCACCAACTTTCTCAGTTATTTTTGTCTTTTAGAATAGAAATTGCCCACTGGTTTTCTTTCTCACTACTAAAGCATATGCCCTGTGTGCTCTGAATTTTCTTAGTCAATATTTTTCCAGTAAGTCAACCTTATCTTTGGAATGATACATTAACAGTAGTTTACATTTTGTATTTTTCAAAAAAATGACATATGTTATAGTAATATGTTGTTCACTCTGATGTATCACATGCTTCTAAATGTTATTTTAATTACAGGATACTTTCACACCTTTTTTTTATGTATTAGCTTGACATACTTGATGCTAATCATTGCTTTTCAGTGTGATTATAAGTCTTGATTAAAAATGTAAAAGGTGTGCATTTATTTTTATTTTTAATCTAGAATTATATTGATGGAATATCACCAATTGTAATTGGAATTACAATAATTCATGTTTTATGTTAAGCGATTGTAAGGCATGATTCATCGTGAAATCAGGAACAGAGTTTGTACTTTTTGTGTAAGATATAGTGAATATTTATGCTTTCAAGATATAAGCTTGATTGCTACTACCCATTGATGCTAAAGTTATGTGGTAAAGTAATGATTCTGTTACGTACCTAAATAGAAGTAATCAAATTATTTTATCAACATATTCATCAAAGTTTTTAGGTAATCGCATTACACTTGGAAACCCTCCAAAATAAATGGGAAGTACTTTCTGTATGTATGTCTACTTGACTCGTCATGGCTGTTTTAATGTACCAGGATTACATTAATTAGTTGCTTATTTGCTTCTGCCATTCATTGTGATGATGAGCAAGAGTTGCCAAAGTTAGGCTTAGAATGGAATTTTTTTAATTTTTTTATTACCCAATGCCGCTGGATTGCCAGCCTGACATCCTAGCTGTATTTATTTGGTTTTCAGCTTTCATCACCTGGGGGGAAGTGGTAGCTGTATCTGGTGAACTCTTTGGCTCATTGAGGTTTAAGATGTAGTGAGTTCCCGTGCCTGTTCTGATTTTATCCAGAAGCAAGCCATTTGTTGCTATTCTTAGTCGAGTGCTGCTAATTAATGATGTCATTTGCAACGTTTGCCAGAGTGAATTTGCTTCTGTGAGATGAGGGCAGTAGACCCATTTAGGCAGTGTAGGATTAGTGAGCTAGCACAAGTGATATATGATACCTGTGCGAAATGCCTTGGCCATGGCAAGTAGAAGTGGATATCTCTATAATATAAGGCATTTACCAGATAAAACTGAAAGATGCTGGAAATTTAAAACATGTTCAGGATCACCTCTATGATTATATCTGCTCCTCCTTTAACTTGAGGGGATCGAGATGGTGCGGGGGCTAACGTACTGGCTTCCCACCCAGAGGGTGCGGGTTCAAATCCCGGCGGTGTTGAATATTTTTCAGTGGTATCTTGATCCCTATTTGAGGTGCTTTGTGGAGGGCACTTTGAGTGAGTACGCCATTCGTCGGATGGGACGTTAAACTGCGGACCCCTTGGCGCCTTTCGTAAAGAGTAGGCTAATGCCGACGCTGGGTTTCTCTCCACCCTTCATCCTTTCCTGTCCATACCCTATGGCGCAAATGACCTTAGCTGTCAGTCGCCTCCCTTAAAAACTACTACTACTCCTTTAACTTGAATGTTTTATTACATTTGAAAATGTTGCATCATGTGATAAAAAAAACTAAAGAAGTCAAAAATTGTCACCCATGTGATTCATAATGTTAGCTGCTAATGGTGAAATGTTCTGAAGTGTAAGATTTCATATGCTTTCTTAAGCCTTTTTTGTCCGAGGACAGATGACTGTATACTATTTGAGTTTCATCTCATGGAATCCATAGCAGTTCATCCTGTCAATTGGATATTTATTACTTGGCTCGCCTCTTTTATAGAGAGGTTCTCTTACCATCTGCAGGGTCTTAATACTGTAGAGTATTCCCTATAATTCCCATATATTTTATCAATGGCCCACAAAACCTAAGAAGACCACCTCAGTCAAGCCCCATAAAGTAATAATTATTTTCCATGGAGGTTTAGCTCCCTGACTTAAGCAGCTCATTTTCGGCTCATAATAAGGAAACAGCTTTCATTAGTAATGGAAAACTTTTGACTTTCACACAGTGTGTGAACAGATAGGCTTGCATTAATGCTGCACATGGAGTGGTGATCTTGAATATGTCATGTAAAATGTAACTTCAGACTTATTCATTTCTGTGCAAAGTTCTCTTCTTTTGTTCTGATGCCTTATTAATTTTTACCTGAAGGCTTCTTTCAAAGAAATATTTTTGTTTAGTGAGCATATGTCTGAATAATTTATTCGACTCTTGAATGGAATAATTCAACTGTAGAGCTTTGTTAATGGATATCCACTGCAACTTGCCATTCATTTTTTTTAAGTGTTGGCACAAATGCTGTTTGAGTGATTATTTCCGTAGATTATTAGGATTTTGCTTAAAATGGTGTACTTTTATATATCAACCATTCATGTTATCCAAGCATGAAATTGTGCCAGATCTATTGCTCAGTGATTATCATTATTTCTTTGGAGGAGAAAATGAAAATTCTTTTTCATTGAAATTTTGTGGATACAATGAACTTCTTGGGGAATTATTCCATAAAACCTGCAGAGATCAATGGCATGATTTTTTTAGACAGATTATGCATGCTGTTTGGTCAACAGGGAATGTGTTACAAAAAATTCATTGAAAAGCAAAGTATCAAACACTCTGTGAAGAAATCAGTTAATCAAGAATTATATCAGAGAGATTTGTAGGAGAAGTAATTTGATGAAATCGCAGTTCATCCATAGCCTTTCAAGTTCCTTCCATTCCATTATTGCTTTTTAAGACTAAATGTCGTAAATTCCTGTGTGTTGAGATAAAATGTGTTCTTATTAAGAAATATGGTCAGTTGGGCTATTATCAGAGATGGAGGTAATGATGATGATGATGTAGCTACATTGAAACTAGTCTTGTTAAATTTTATTAGAGATGGAGCTTAACTGAAGCTGTTCCACTATTTCTATCTGTATCATATCCCAGATTATGGTAATTCTGTTCTTGTTTCTTATGCCCTCCATCAACTCAACCTATACTGAATTGGAATAGAACCTATATTATTGGCAATCTTCATGCATCTAAAGAGCTTGAGTATAATAATGTGGGATGAATTTTATCAATGTAAAAATTTTTGACTTGATGGTTTTAGAATGACAACTTTGCCAGTCACTGTAGAGGAGGAGGGTTAATTCCCTCATAGGTGGATATTCCTCCTTGTAATCCTTGTAAGTCTATGGTTTTTTCTGCCATTATTATTTTGTTTAAAATCCAATGTAAGGGCCTACTTGGCTGCTTTTTGTTTAGTAGTGAAATATGCAAATATCAAATTATATTATTTTATCATATTATGTATTGGAAAATATTGTCACAATTTTGTCAAATTTGTATGCCAATTTTAGTTTTAGTTGTAAGATCAATAAGAGTGGACAGTTTTTGGAAATAATCATGGTAATGAGAATACCAATGAAAATAATTTGGATTGAAGCATAGCTTGAGGCAAATACAAAGGGAAAGAAAAGAAAGGCAGCATAGGTGGGAGAAAGTAGGGAGGTTTATGAGAATTCATATGATTTTTGATTGGTCAATTGCATCATTTTGTATCTCTGTGATCTGCTTCATGTCAATTATCTCCCTGCAAAAAGCCTTTTCAAAGAATGGAATGCAACAAATTGCCTCAAAGCAAAAGTTTTAGATAAATTTTTCTCCATTTGTGAAATTGTATAATCTTTACCATTTTAAGTTTTATGTTATGCATGCATTTTACTAACTTGTGAGATTTTGAGCATTGCCTGCCTTTGTGACTCATTAATATAATAAAAAATCTTTAGGCAAATAATTAAGAATTCTTGAGTTAGCTTATGAAGCATTTTGAACATTCAAAAGAGTGTAGTTTCTGCTTTCTTAGATGCAGTTTTTATGGTGCATTTCAGATGTCTTGGTACATCACCTTGTATTGCCCATAAGTTGATATTGACTCTTTTCCTGATGTTTTAATGTATAAGCCAAGTCTCCTGTAACATACATTATAAAATTTCTACCAAAAAGTGTTAAAAAATACTCTATCCCCTGTGAACGAAAAAATATAAATGTTTCACATTTTGAAATTAATTCTCTTCTTTGTAATATCTGATGTTACCACTGTTCATTTCAATCCATCCCATTATTTATTTTGTTGATTATTACTTAACGTAAGGCTTTATTTTGTCTACCATATATATATACAGGTATATGTAAATGCTTGATAGAAAAGGGTGAATGCCAAATATTTGAGATTGCATTTTTTATTATTTTTATGTATTGTTTTATCCCCACCAAGTCCTGTTTACTGCTTTCATTTTGCAGGCTGCATCATTGTTTTGGGTCGCACAAATATGTTCCGTTACAATGACCCAGCTGAGGCTGCCAAAATGAGGAAGGAAGGTAGTAGGTCTCACCTTAACCTGTCTCGCTTGTCTCTCCTCAGCTGGTCAACATCTGACCTTGACTGGTCAACCGAAAATTTGCTCACATCTGTGTACGTAACGTATGGATTTATCGTTCTTATGCTAATGATGTGAATTTTGTCATTGATGGCGGAGATTTGTGGGTATGCTTGGCTCTTCATTGAGATGAATGAATTACTTTTATTTGTATTGTATTTTGTCATTTTATTGAAGCATAGTATTTATTTATCATGTATTATTGTTGCTAAGTTTAAGAATAAATTTGTGTTGTTTCCATGATAACGCCCTTGCCTGAGTGTGCTAAACTTGTGTATTTGATCATATGTACTTTACGGCTGGATGGTCAGAAAAAACTCAAGTTTTCAATTGTGATAGAAATATATTTGCAGTTTTCCAAATTAATAATGTGTCAAAAAACTCAGTGTTATAATGCATAAATATTGGTCCTACAAGAAATTAACTCATCATTACAGCAAAAATAGGAGAAAACTTAAAAACTGTAAATGGTGTATGAATCTGTATTACAATGGCTCATCATTCATCCGTCTCAGACCAAGACAAGACTTGAATTCCAGTGCAGAGAAAATAAAAGATTCTGAAATGAAATTGCAATCGTAATTTGCCATCCTATCCATTATTCCTATGGCTGATGCACAAGCAGGAAGGCACTATTTTCATAATTTGATAATATATCTATTGAAGATTAGTAATTTAGAATTGAATACCAGTTATCTTTGGATGGTCACTGTCATTGCCAGATTCACTCAAAAGTATTTTTATTTTTTTCTACAGAGATGATTCAGAAAAGACTGATGACTTGGAAACGCAGAGAGCCACTCTTCTAAAAGAAAAGGAAGCGTTCAAGGTAACTTCCATAATCTATAAACCCTTCTTTCATCTTCTCAAAATCTTCACATATTTAATGTGTATTCCAGCTGATGATAATAGGTTTAAAGTGATAAAAATTGTCTAAAAAACTAGTCAGTGTGTGCACTTTATTTAACAATTATAATACTATTTTTTTGGTGGGTCGCAGTAGTTCAGGGGGTAGAGCATTGGACTACTGACCGGGGGGTCCTGGGTTCGATTCTCCGGCAAAGGCAATCTGGACACCTGCATTTCCACCGAAGCTATGTAATTTTTCGGATACCATATCTTCCTGGGAAACCATAACTGGCACAGGGAAAGGAACTGGCCCCCCTAACCTAATGTGTGAATTTCACATGCTGTATAGGGCTTAGTACTGGGTGAACTCTACCATCACCTACCAAACTGACCTTCAGGTTGATTACTGTGTTTACATCTACATAATACCCTGCAAGCCGCCGCAAGGGCGTGTGGCGGGGGGTAGTTTATGGTTAATACTATTTTGAATTCCTTAAAATATGAGTTTATCTATGAAGAAAAAGTCATTTTTATTATACTGGTTCATATGTTGTCAGATTTTGTTTCTATGGAGAAGAAAATTTTTCGTGTCGAAAAAAACTTCATAAAATAAGCTTGCAATTAATCCCCAAGGACCCTAGAGATTAGTGGAAATGATGATGTGGCTGAATTAATGAAGGGGTAAAACTTAAACGTTAGCGCATTTGAAATATTTCAAATAAATACCTCAGCAGTTTGTAGTCTCCTGCTCTGAATTGATTTGAGACCTTAAATATATTTTTCTTGTTATGCAAGTGTGAAAGAGAAGAGCTAACCTAAAATCCTAAAAGTAATAACCTAAAATCATGCTTCTTCTTTAACTTTTCTGTCTCTAAAAGGGAAGTGGTGCAAAGGGTTTGTAAGTTATGTTGGTGCTCTAAGGTGGTATGGTATTTTTGGGGGAGAGGGGGTTTGTACTAAGTTACTGCATAGCATAAAAGAGTCTTGGGTTCAGGTCTAGGTAATTCCTCTGGGCACTTCAGTCTATCTCTGTGATTTTATAATGCAGCCACGACTTAATGGAGAGCTGCAAAGTTGATCAGGAAACAAACCCTCACTGTCTGAATTTCACATGATACAGGAGTCAGCATGTGGACACTGCTGCCACATATCAACCTTACAATATTTTTGAATAGATTGCAGTGTTTATTTTGCATAAATTTATGTTCAAGGATATTGCACATGGAGCAGTGAAAGTTGGCCAACTTGAGAAATACCATTTATTTGCAACTTCTGCAACTCTATGCGCACACACTTATCACATCTTAGGGTTCACTTCAAGCCTCATGCCTCATTCATTTATGAAAACCATGAAATGAAAGAAGTGTTAAGCTTTTAATGCGATAATTTCAGTGTGTGAAAATCATTCACCTTGACCGGAATTCGAACCTGGATCCCTCAATGTCCAGCCAAATGCGTTAGCCAGTTATGCTACTGAGGCATCTTCTTTTACTCCAAAATCTTGGGGGTAGTAAAGGAACAAGATGTTGTGACGAAATGTGGTACATAATGTATTAAAGGCTTTTGTAGCTGTTGCACGAAGCACTACAGGCCACGAGGTCAAAGCCAACTTTAAATATTATGGTGTTTACCTTTGACAAATTCCAAGAAAATGCAGGAGATGCCACGGCAGTAACTTTTAATGGAATTATCCACTAAATGTGCATTAGAATGGAACAATTTCAGAGTGTCTCGGTCAGGGCAAATAATTTTTACGCTCTGAAATTGTTACATTACAAGAATATATACTGGATGACCCTGTTAAAAGTAAGTCATGGAATCACCTGCATTTTTTTGGAACTATCAAGCTGAGATGTGCCTGTAGAAGTTGCCATAAATAGTGTTTTGTGGTTGAATGAAACAGCAGTGACTTGAAACCATGCTGTTTTATATGGTTAAAAGTACTTATTAAATAATATTTACTTGATCGATTCAGATATTTCAGATGTCCCCCGTCCAATGGTATTTTTTATTTTGTCTGCCTTAGTATTCCTTCAGATTGACTTTAAGTGTACTACTTATTATATTTATTAACCAAATTAGTTATTTGCAAGAACTGAAACATTCTCTGGTGGAATGAGAACAAGTCTTGCTGGCAATTCTTAAAAAATATCAATTATGTAGATTTATGTGCTGATATATTCAGGGCCTCTAAATACAAGTAATAACTCCAGGCTGATATTGGCCTACATTGAAAATCATGAAGGCATTTCATTAATATTTATGCCATTTTCTTTTTCTAGCAGCCTATTATCTATTACCTCCCTCAATTTGGACCATTGACGGTAATTTTAAATTGATCTCCCTTGTGCTTGTTATTTTTTCAAATTCTCATTATGCATTTTCATGGATAGATAAGGTTTTATCTACAGTTTTATTAATGCTAAAATCATGGTGCTTGTGTAGTAGTAAATCTTTGTATAAATTTCTCCATTTTTCTTCCCGCCTTTTATTAGGTTTTAATAATGTACTGTGATACTATTTTTATAATACTTGCTTCATTCACAATAAATAATACAAAAATATATTTTCATTGCTGAAGGAGGTAAATTTAATGTGGATTCAATCATACTCTTATGAGCGATATCTTTAATCTTACATATTTCCAGATTAAATAGTTGTTTTAATCTCATAGTTTCGCAGTTAGCAGTGTTCAGTAAAAAAATATCTCTTTGTAGTATTGCTCAGTCTGAAAGCATCACATGACCACTGATATTTTTGTCAAGTCAAAATTAAATTTATGAATAATGATATAGTATGTATCATCATTACTGTGATTAAATTTGTTTGCCATTGCAATTTTTTAAACTATCAGTGCTCATATGAAATAGTTTTCCCATTAGATTTTGATAATTTATAATTAGGATTAGATTAGTGTAGTACATAATAGTGGATGTCATTCAAATTGAAAAAGTTTAAATTTGCTGTAACGTGAAAAAGTTAACCCAAGAAATTACCTGTGAAGAAAAAATTAATTTTAAAGATCTCTTGAAATTATTGGGATATTTTCTATGAAGTAGATCAAGGGAATGATGGGTAAATCAAATAAAGAACCATGCGAGGAAGAAGATAAATCAAGTTATAAGAGGTTTGGGTTGAGATAGAAATGAATGGAATGCTCTGGTCAACCATTTTTCCAAATGAAGGTCCAATGTTGATGTGAATATGTTCATGTATGGTTTCTTCTGTTAGTGGATTACCTGGTAGAAATTTACTTTAAAATGACCTGGAAAGTTGTGTTTTTACCAGTTATCCCTAAATACAAGCAAAGAAAATATAATTATAAATCCAGAGATGCCAACAGTGTGCATGCCTTGTATGTTGTATTTCATGCCACCAATCGGGACTGATAACCTGAACTGTGTGTAGCGCAGGAGTATAATGTAGTGCAGAATTGAATGAATTAACTTCTAAATTAAATCATGACTTCATAATTTATAGTTGTTTTGTAGTGTGATTTTTGTCCATAAATCCCAATGGTTAAATATTGTTACATATCTATAGCATGTAGTACCATAGTTGTAGTATTCAGTGTCTGATATGAGTAACATTGGATATGAAGTCTTATCAATAATAGTTTCCCCATGAGCTTCCAAGTGATAAATAATTCTTTGTTTCTGTTTTTCATGTGTCCCTTAAATTTGGTCATGGATCATTTCGGCAATTGTTTTGTTTTATCTCCTTTGACATTACTCAGATAATCTATCTTTGTTTGATTCGGCCGGATTTTCATTCTAACACATCTTAGGTTAGTTAGTTATAGAGTTAATAATCCCAGATGGTTCTTTATCGGCAAGAAATAACTCTCCGATCATTTATTTGACTGTGCAATTTTGTCTTATGATATCTTTATTATTCATTCTTATTTTTTAAGTTGGAAGATAGAGAAGTTTCAAGTCGAAATTTGAAATTTGAAAAAAAGTAAAATGATTTTTAAATGAGAGAAATATTAAAATATCCAACGCCAATTTGTAGACAAGGGTCGCCCGTGGTACTTGTGTCCTTAAATTGAAATTGTCCATCCAACAGCCGCTGAAGTTGAATTATTTAAATAGATCATTGCATCACTTATTGTATATGTTAATTGACTACTGCTCAAGCTGTTAGTTGTGTTTTAACATTGTTGACTTTATTCATTTGTGTAGCATTAATTTTTATGGCTTATTCAACAGACGACCTCAGATCTTAGCTGCATAATCTTGTAATTTTCAGTATTTTGATGTGAGGAAATCTTCATCATGAAGAGGCCTGTGATTTTTTTTGTAACTTAGTGGGGGATATTCTTATGATAATTTCAAAAACCCTGTTTCCAAATTAAAAAAGCTCTGCAGTGTTTATGCCAATTATCAGAGAGATTATCCATATTGACATAGTCACCATATATATGCCTTGCCATGTGCTTTTTTATGATTCTTAAAATTCATCATTTATAGGTACGGGAGAGGGCTAATATTATAACCTTTCTGTTGATAGATATTGTGAGAATAATGATTAGCTCACAAAATGGAAAAAGGGTGCCTAGTATAGTTTGGCCATTGGTCAGAACATAGTGGCAAACTAAGTGTATTTAGATATGTGTGAGGTTGGAGAGCAGTAAGGGAGAGTGCATATTTAATGATTGTGGTGTTTCTTCACAGCGTGAACAAGCAGAGAAGGAGCAGGATTGGGAGAGAGAGCAGGAGAAAAAGAAGGAAGCCCTGGAGATAGCTCAGAGAGAACTGGAGGAGGTAAGTTTGCATTTTCACCATGAGCATCCAATTCCTCTTGTAAGCTAATCATGTAATGATTTTGGCATCATCTTTGGTTTTTTGTATTAAAATTTGCATTATATTTGTCCTTAATTAAAATTTTAATCAAAGACATAGTTTGAAAGAAAAGTAGCAAAAAAAAATACATGTTTGAGACAAGGTTGTCCTTACCTATTTAAAATATTCATTGAAGAAGCAGTCACAAGGATGAAAGAAAAGGCTAAAAGTGTTAGAGTGAATGGAAGAAGTATTCGCGTTATCTGATTTGCCGATGATATACAACACACAGTAATTATCTCAGACTCCGAAAAAGACTTGAATAAAATGCTCAAAAAACTTTCCAAGGACCCAGATGACTTTAAATTGAAAATCAACTGGAAGAGGACCAAAATAGTGCCAGTAGAATAGAGGAAAGGAAGCATCAAAGCCGGCATAAAAATAGGCAACACTGCCTTTCGTCAAATTAAAAATTTTATGGTACTTAGGTGTTATTATTAACATTAAAAATGTGTGAGACTGAGATCAAGAGAAGAATAGCATTGGCAAAACAAACATTTTAAACTGCATAATTAAATTGTTAATAACCATATAAGCATAGAGACTAGAAAAACGTTCATCAAAACGTTTATTTTGAGTGTATTATTATATGGATACAAGATATGGACAATCAAGAAAGTTTAAAGAAACAAGCTGGAGGCAATGGAAATGTGGGTGTTGAGGAAGCTGACAGAAAAAAGCTGGGTAGAAAGAAAAATGAATGAAAAAAGGTTGGAGGAAATGAGAGAAAATAGATTGCTGTTAAGAACAGTTTGTCAAAGAAGGGCAAAACTGATGGGACATAAACTAAGGCATTAGTAGACAGAAGGGACAGGCTGATGAATAATTGTACCATTGGCCACTGCTCATTAAAATGGATAAAAGTTTTGTCTGGTAATTGGGCATGGCTGTCGCCAATGTTTGGATATTTTTGATTTTATAAATTGGAATTTGTCCTGTAAGCATTCATTTTCATATTTCTTAGCTTTGACCCTTGGTCTAAGAAGATGTCACAGATTTTCTGAATGAATGCACTCTGAATGGTTGGCTATCACTTGGGATATGCTTAATATAGGTAATCAAAAAAAGATAATAGGACATGTGTGCCATTTTTAGACAAAAATAATAAGCTTTGGTCTGTAAATGGGAGCTGGAGTCAGTTCAACTTAAAGAAAATACTCCAGGATTAATTTCATGTGATTCAAAGAACCTCAGCAGATGCCTTGACAGAAATTTTAACCGAGCCATCCACTAATATGCATTAAAATTTAAAAATTTTAGAGTATAAACTATTTCACCATGACTGGGATTCGAACCTGAATACCTTTATTTCTAGCTGCGTGCTTTCACGGGTTAAGCTTACCATGCCCTGTTACCCTCGCTAATTTTGCCTCTAACTCCCAAACATTTTGGAGTCTAAGAGGATACCTCAGTAGCTCAACTGGCTAAAGCACTCAGCTAGAAATCAAGGGACCTGGGTTCAAATCTTGATCAAGGCAATGTTAATCACACTTTCACACCACTGCATTACAAATATGATGTGCTTGCTGCGCATACATTTACTGACTGTTTTCAATCTATAATTGAGATGTCCGCTATTTAAGATTTAGTCTGTGGAATAGTTTGCTTCTGAATATTAATCCTTTGTCTTGATTATTGTCGACTGTACAAAATGTTTGTTGCCACTTCATTTCCATGATAATCCTTTTGCAGATTTTGTTAGGTCTGGAAAGTATTAGTTAAGATTGTGGGCAGTAAACTCTTTAATTTCTTATGTGAATATCAGGAGAGACAGCAGATGGAGCTGGAGTATCAGGTGCAAAAGCGAAGATTGGCCGAGGACTGGCAGAGGCTTGAGCGTAGCCAACAGGATGCCCTGTTGGCACTTCAGGCAAGGGAGGCTGATTTGCAGAGGAGGAAAGAAGACCTTGTGAGAGAGAGGGAAAGGGAGAAGGCGAGGGTATGCTTTGATAGTATTTGCATCTTTTCAAAAAAGCAGTCACCAAATCACTACCTTATTTTGCATGCTTACTATTGTACCTTCTTCCTCTCAAGCCCTGTTATGTGAATTAAAACCACTTTTGACAGCTTGAGTTTGTTGGTAGGATGTATCTCTGAATGTATGCTTGCATTTCTTTGCATTAGAGTGACAAGATATGGTATAAACCCGGCATGATGTTTATAATTATTGCAGACTGATTAAAACAAATTATAATTTTGTTTTGGCTACTTATGATTAAATTATATTTTATACAGTATAATTGAGTTTTGAACTCAGAAGAAATAGTATAAATTTCATAGCCCAGCAAAGTCATATAATGAGGAGTGTTTATTAATTTTAAGATCTTGTTAGGGAAACTCAGACACATTTCCATAAACACTGGATTTCAAAATTGTACGATTTTTATCTCTAATGGTATAGCAACTACTTAAGAGCATTTTCATTCCATACTCACAAGTTTAATGGCATATTTCATACATAAAAGGTATTGGCTATTATTATTTTGGTTTTACATTTAAACTTAGTTGAAATACAAAATCCTTAAGAACAGAGGAAATTCTGAAGTAATAATTTCAGATTTGATAATCTAGATAATATTAAATATTATTTTATTCCCTTGTTTTGAGGGGTAGAATTTTGTACAGGAAACCAATTTTGTTACTTGGTCCATGAATATTGCTTTAAAATATTGAAAAAAAACAGGCAGTGGCTGAACTAATTTTGGGGCAGCTAAAATGAATATCCAAGGTCTGTGCATTCCACTTGATGTAATTGTGCCTCATCTATGCACTAGCAAAGATAATTGCCATCGCACTGATTCTGGGTTTACAGTAAATAAAATTCTTTTTCATTTAAAAAGTACATTAAAAACTGAAGAAGACTGATGCTTAACATTCCGCGTATCATTATCTGGCTAAGTACTGGTGTGAAATACCTCAACAAAAAACTTATGTTGAATATTAATTTTTGTTGAAATGTTCATTATGCATAGTGGATTTCTTACACTTAAAAGAAGTGCTTGTCTTCGGAATTAGAAGGAATTTGCATGAAACAAAAGTATCTGAGCAGGAAAGATTAATTTAAACTCTTGAGTTCTCTTAGTGAAAATGTGAGTTCAAATCTGGTTAAGATTACCAGTTGGCTACATTGCCTGTAAAAAGTTCATTTCAGGTATACTCACCCTTTTATCTGAGGTACTCTGAAGATATATACCTCTTCATATTTTAAAGTAGGTATTCAAATATCACTTAAAGGTTTTAATTCACTTTGCTCTAAAAACTGTTAAGTAAAAATTTTTTTTGAAATGAGTAATCTGTTGTGGACAAAATTGTAATTATGCCATTTTTTTTTAAATGGGTGCTCTTTAATAGTTACTGCTCAATAGTCGGAGAAACATATTTTCCTATGGTATCAATAAAAACTCCAAAATGTTGCCATGTTTTAACTGAATTTATAGCTTTATGCTATATGATTTCATACACAATCCTTCTTCTGCATTTGCGGAAAGGAGAATTGGCATGGGATTTTTTTGTTCATTTATGACATGAGATTCTTTTTAGATGAAGATTTTAGTTGATCTTCAAGATGATTTGTTCGTGACTGATGCAAGGAGGAAGCACATTTGCCTGTTTCTCATACAATACAAAATGAAAAATGTTTTTGAGTGTTGCATGCAATTCTCAAGAGTTTCTACTTGCCAATCCTATCATACCCAATTCACATAATAGGGTTTGATCTTTGTGTTGCCATATTTAAACATGCATATGTCGTGGGAGCATTTTGTTTTTTTATATAAACTATATAGATCTTTTGTTTTGGCTACATTTTTTCCTTTTTGAGTTTTCATGATTTTGCTTACCACACACTCTCTGCCAGGCTGAGTCCACTTCTAAATGCATTTCGACTTTGAAAGAAGAAATTAACAGCAAGTGGGAGAAACTGAGGGCCATAGTAGTGGAAAATATCACAGAGTTGGGCAGTGGAGGGCAACATTATCCAGATCAGTTGCTCAAACGGACTGAAAGGAGAAAGCTGTCGCGATCACTTGGTGAACTTGACGAGGTACTCTGACTGCTACCATTTCAAAAAAATTGTCTCTCTTATGTGGTGTGGGAAAACAAACCAAAATTTTATGAATCCTTGAGCGCATTAAGTGAAAGTAAAGGTGTCATGTGAAGATATTAATTTGTTTCCAGGTAATATTAATGTGATATAACAAAGAGTCTACACATTGTGTTTCAGCAGTGAATGAAATGAAAATACAATAATGGAATAAGTAGAGGGCATTACTGAGATTATGAGATGATTTTATTTGAAAAAATATTTTAAAATAGGTAAAAATAATCAATTATTGTCCTTATGGGAACTATTGTACCGAATGATTCCAAATTACTTCAATAGATTACATAGATATTTACTAAGAGATTATCAGATTGCCTGAACTAAATCATGAGATAAAAACTAAAATCATTCATAATTAATTTGATTCCTTTTTAAAGTTGTGAGGTGGAGGCTTACTGGTATACAAACAATAAACTCAAAATTTACAGCTTTGACTAGTAACATTTAAAAATAAAATTCAGTCTCTAAAATTTTGCTTTCTCAATTGATGCAATTTTGATGTCTTTTTACCAGATTTGAAGGCATGTAAACATTTAACTACACCTACTCATAATATGATTGTTTTATTGTTTAAGAAAAAGTTAATGCTGTATAATTTCTTCATTAAATGCGAGGTTGTTGGGAATCTGTATCAACATGGTCGTGGTGGCACTCAGGAATTCTAATCATCGGTAATAAAGTTCACCGCTTTTGTTTTTTCACAATACCTTGCACTAATTTTGTATGCACCTTGAGCACATTTCCTCATATTATTCTCTAAGCACAATATTTAGTTTCTCAGTGTGCAGGTGTACCCTTGTAGCTTAAGAGTGAGTCATGATTTTAGTTTAGCTAGATCACAGCCGGATAGTTATCTCTAGGTTACAGTTATGTATAAGGTTGTTATCCCCTAGAATTGCAAATAATACCTTGTTTTAATAAGGAAAATATTACTTGTAAATTAGAATATTAACTGAAAATTATTATGATCCATGCATCTGTCCTTCAGAAATTATATCTTATAAAAATAATGTGCATAGTTCATGAGACATGTATTGGAGAAAGTTTTCTCTGTCATTATTGTTATTCATTTGGGAGGCATTTGTGGATCATGACATATTTTCTCATTGAAAAGAAATTCATTGCATGTGTCTGTGAATGTCTTAATGATTAAGGTGATAGGTGGTAAGGAAAATGCAAACTTGGTGATTGCATTGGGTGGGTGCCATTGCCGTACATTATCAGGGTACATACTATAAGCACCATTTACCTGGGGAAAGTGTTGGTGCAGTGTTAGGGAAGCTTTCTTCCTACACCAAGAGCATAGGGTTAAATTTCTGTTGGTAAATATCAACATGCACAATTGGGAGATATGGTTTTCCTCTCCTAGAATTCCATTGATGTCCAATGATTTCTCCCTGGAAATTCTTCCTAAAATTAACACGTTTTTTTAGCTTTGTTTATGAACCCGGCTTTTGGAGATCCTTTAAGTTAGTTCTTAGGCCATCAGATGAATCCCTTTGCACCCCTTATTGGAGTAGATTAATGCTGATGCCATTTTTATATATTCTTTCAGTAATTCCTAAAACCCTATGTATTTCTCAAGGACCAACTATCTTAAAACGGTTTTATTAGTCTCTGTGTTAAAAAATATCTCCCTACAGCCCTGCTATAACTGCAGCTTATTTTGAGAAAGTGAGTTTGATGAAGATTATTCTTATGTTATGGACAAAAATACTCAAAATAATTATATAGTCTAAGGAAATTACCCTACTATAGTCTTGTGGAAAAGTTAAAAATGTCTTATGACTGTGTTCTCGTGTTAAACAAGTCACGTTTGGCATACAATATTTTCAGGCTTGAATTTTTGTAGATATGTGTATATTGAAAAAAGTTAATTTTTTATTAATCTCTGCTAGATCCATGGTAGTAATCTATTTATGGATTTCAGCTGTCTAAGGGTTTGATATATTCAACTTATATTTACTTAATTCAGCTATGTATAGTTGATAAAGCAATGCATACATAAATAATAAAATGGGATGATAGAGATTATGTATTGCATACATTTTTTGATATGGATAACTACTTCATGCCACAATGCAAAGATGATTTCCCTATTATTTTCCATTTATTCACGTATAAAATATAATATATTGTTGCGAGTAGTACTTGTTTCCAATTTTATTTTTCTAAATCAAGCAAAATTTTCAGGCAAAATGGCTTTCCAAATAATGAGATTTCTGTTGAGTGTGATTTATGAATTCCATCACTTGTCCTAAAAGAATTAATTGAAGTCAACTTAATCTAGATGGATTAAAACAGTCATTTGTATTCTGCGGGAAAGTATTATTTTTTTAGTTATTTTATTTGTTGAATAATATTATGATGAATTTGAGTCATAATATTATAATTTAACTAGACTTTATTATTTATGTGAGAAAATATACTTTTACTTAATCACACCTAAAACCCTAGGTAATAACTACATATACTACCTTGATCAAAAATTTCCCGGAATTTATTCAGAAAATTAAAAATACAAGTTTATTCATCTAAATCTATATTGTCCCCTTCAAAGTAATCCCCATCAACTGCAACACACTTATGCCAGCGCTTGATCCAATCCTCGAAACATTTTTTATATTCGGTTTTCGGTATGTCCATCAGTGCTTCCTGCGGTTTTTCCATTACTTCCTCTCGGCTGCTAAAACGCGTTCCCCGTAATGGTTTTTTCTGCATCTACATAATACCCCGCAAGCCGCCGCAAGGGCGTGTGGGGGGGGGGGGGGGTTTTAACTCGATTGAACAGAAAGAAGTCACAGGGAGCCAAATCAGGTGAATTCGGTGGCTGTTGGATGGTATTTGTTGCATTTTTCGTCAAAAAATTACGAATAATGATAGCACTGTGCGACGGTGCGTTATCATGGTGCAAAATCCACGAGTTTTCTGCCCACATTTCTGGTCTCTTTCGGCGAATTGCTTCACGCAAACGTCTCATAACGCCCAAATAGTACTCTTTGTTTACTGTCTGGCCTTCTGGCAAAAATTCATGATGCACTACACCGTTGTAATCCATGAAAACCGTCAGCATTGCCTTCTTTTTTGACTGAAAACGACGTGGTTTTTTTGGTCTCGGCTCATTTGGTGAATGCCATTCACTTTCCTGATGTCTGGATTGCGTGTCGTACTCATAAACCCACGTCTCGTCTCCAGTAATGATCCTTTTGATGAATGTGGGATCGGATTCAGCCTCGCAAATCATGTCTTTTGCGACGTCAACACGGTCTCTTTTTTGCATGAAATTGAGGTCTTTTGGCACCAACTTTGCTGCTACACGACGGAAACCCAAATCATTAACCACAATGTCTTGGGCGGATCCATAGGCAATGTTCAAGTCCTCCGCTATTTCTCTGATGGTTAATTTGCGGTTATTGACCAACATTTCTTTTACTTTATCAATTTTTTCACCGACTTTCGATGTCGATGGTCTGCCACTGCGTTCATCATCTTCGATTGACTCACGACCACTTCTGAACCGCTCGTGCCACTGGTAAACGACCGTTTTTTTTTAGAGAATCGTTGCCGGAACACTTTTCCAACATTTCCAACGTCCGTGCGCCACTAAATCCGTTTTTTACGCAAAATTTAATACAAGTTCGTTGTTGCAAATTTAAATCCATTTCTGCAATTGTAAAAAATCGCCAACACACACAGAGATAGATGTACTCTTGGCTACGTAACTTTTGCAAATGTCAAGTTATGACACTAAGATTTAAAGGGAATATCAACAACAGATGTACCAATTTAACAAAAAAAACAGAACTCAAATCGGAACGATGGGAGCGCCACACGGTGGTTATTCCGGGAACTTTTTGATCAAGGTAGTATACTTGACTGTAATTTAGTTTTTATGGTAATTTTAATTTACATTACTCTCACAGGATTACCTTTATTTTGCCCAGTTTCCATCTATTCTATTCATTAATAATAATTAATTGATTGGTCAGTTATATGAATTACTCTCTAATATCTATATATAGATATAGTACATTCAAACTGTTATTATTGCTTTTATTATCGAACTTATCATGTGTTTCCTTCTCACAAAAACCAGGTTGTCTGCCGTAAAAGCCGACGTCACTCCAGTCAAGTCAGCCGTAGCTTGAGGAGGCGCAGTGACCCTAGCCTTTCTTGTTTCCATTATTGCAGAATGACAAATGAAGAGAGGGTGTGTCTGGATTTTGAGAGGCTTAGGTCATTTAGAGAGATGATGGCCAAACAGGTACCCTTTTTTAATGACTTATTTAACTGTTAAATTTTTGGTAGCTATTTTGTAAACCCTGCTGAGCAATGTTTTTTCTCCTCTTTGAGGTGGTTTGCTCTTTTGTATTATCCCAAAAGACTCTTGATTATACCTCATAAAATTGAGGACGTTTGCCTTATATTGTTGTTTCCTGCTGATGCACTTGGATGTACACTGACATATGAGCATTTCTTCCATGCCTGTGAATCAAAGAATAAGTGTGAAGCGCATTAAACCTGTAAAATTCATGTGAAATAACATGAAAAGAAACATTGAGTGATTAATTACTTATAAATGCATCAATTTGCATTTTTTTTGCATCCTCGTAAAAGATTTTGAAGAGGTTGGGTGCTATTATTTTTCTCATTTCCATCTGTTGCTCCATATGTCCCCACAGAACTCAATACATTAACTAATTTCAATAGAATAACTATGGATACTCTTCATTTATCTTTCTATTTTAGTTTTAGGCAATCACAAAAATTAATTAATTGCATTGCCATGTTTTGCACTCACAAGTCTGTTGGTGGGGAAGAACTGGGGACATGCATGCTAAAAAATAGTGATAGACATTACATAGGCCACATCTTATCCTTTGGTTTTAGGCAGCAGGTTGAAACATGGGGGACGCTCTAGGTAGCATACGCGTCAAGGATACCAGGTGATACAAGGATACGCATCAAGGTGACCCTGGATTGTCATTTTGATATTTAGCACATGTACTCCTTTGAAGATAAAGAGTCTAATAAAGTTAAAAGAACTGGGAAATGACAGGAATAAGCCTCAAAAATTAATTTTTTTAAGCATTTTAGGAACATGATAAAGATTTCTTTGCAGCAAGTAAACAATTGTGTATGTGCAAAATAATACGGACTGATTAAAATTTGGATTTGGTATTTTTCAGTAAATTCGGTTGATACCATGATTGTTGCTGCATTTTTTCCATTATATATTCTTGAAATTACTGCATTTACATGCTTAAGTTAAAGTAATATATTCACTATTATTTGTATTCTAATTTCCTTTTTAAAATTCTTCTCAATGTAGCAGAAGTGACTATTTAATCCTTAGTTATATCAAAATTGGAAAAATTAATTATCATTGATTGGAAGTGTATTTATGTCTCACAAGCAAATAGTTGATAACAGAAATCTATAGGTAGTTCTTCCTTTGTGTTTGGGTTTGTTTCAAAATGTATGTTATACGTATACTTTTTATAGAAATTGATTCTTTCTTTTCTAGAACATTCTGTAGAAATTGATTGGTTATTTTCTAGATAGTCTTCCTAGTAAGTATTGCCATTTGAGCAAAGTTAAGAAGTTAAGATAAGGATGAATTGCTTGTGTCCATCTGTGCCTTCAGGTACTTCTTTCTATACTCTTGTCATTCAAAGCATTAAGTTGTGAATGATTGAGACGTATTGATTTCTTCACAGCGGCAGGAATTGGCCAAGTTGGAGGTGGAATTGCAGTCAAAATTAAAGATGTTCAACACCCACAGTGAGCGTGTGGAAAAAATAGGAACTGAGCTCAGTGCAATAGAATCTAAGCAAGAAGAGGTGAAGAAGTTGGTGTCTACAGAGGTAAATAACGCATGCAGTGTCCATTATAATTGCTACGTGAATTGGGTTCCTTTCTGCTCCTCACTCAAATAATATTTTATTTAGTTGTGGAAAAAGAAGGGGTAGATTTTAAATCATGAAATTAATGTTTTACCAACTTATATGAATATATATTATGATATATATTATGTTATATATTATGATATGTGGGTCGCGGTAGTCCAGTGGGTAGAGCATTGGACTGCTGACCAGAGGGTCCCGGGTTCAATTCCTGGGCAAGGCACTCTGGGCACCTGCAGCTCCACCCAAGCTATGTGATTTTTCGGGTGCCAGATCTTCCTGGGAAACCATAACCGGCACAGGGGAAGGAACTGGCCCCCCTACCCTGATGTGTGAATTTCACACGCTGTATAGGGCTTAGTACTGGGTGAACTCTACCATCACCTACTAAACCGACCTTCAGGTTGATTACTGTGTTTATGGTTTATATATTATGATATTGGTGTTTCTTAAAATTTAAAGCGAAGCTAGTAGAAACCGGATAAATTGGGCAATAACACATTATAGGCCATATTAGGGGGTCATTATAGGGATCACTAGAGGTGGCATTGGAAAAAGAGGGATCTAGTTCCTCTTCTTCCAATCTAGTTACTCGTTACTTCAGGGAAAGAGAAAATACTGGTAGCTGATAGAGGACCTGCCTAGGAGATGGATAAAGAGGTGGATAGAAAGGTTAAGAAGGGTCACAAGTCAAGTCCAAGGCCTTGGAGCAGAAAACACAATGATAATAATATTAAATGATCAATTATATGCTTGCTCTATTTGGTTTGTGATGTAGAAAAATTTCACTGGGTCTGAAGAGGCACAAGGTAATTGGGGTAAGATTTATTTATGTATGCTACAAAGGAAGTCTTTGAAAGAGATGATGAAGGGAAATGATGGAGAGAAAAGTAGGGAAAAGGAACTAACTCTTTGTTTGTTTACAACTTGGAAAAAGCAAAGCTTGTTGCTTTGGTTGAGGGCATGACTGATTTAATATGGCGAAGGTTATTCATCAGTACTTGAAAACCTTGAAAAAGACTAGAATCCCCAGGATACTTGTTTTTTGTTTAGAGTAATTTCATAGTTATTCATTAGTAGGTTCAGTATTTGAATTGGCTCCTGAAGGACATTATTATGAGTTGGCTGGATTTGAATTAGTGGATTCCTTGCCCTGAATTTATGAGCAGTAGATGTATATTTTATTGTATGTTAAGATTTCCAAAGTACTTTGCAAGATAAAGTCTGGAATTCCATCATGAGATTAATATTAACCATGCTAAAATCATTTTCCTTTCCTGATTATAGGTTTCAGAATCTACCAAATTTGGTATGACAAAGGAAAATTTGGCCCAGAGAACTCGGGAGCAGTTGGAAACCATTGCCCACAGGAAACAATCGTAAGTTTGAACTAAAGCAATAGTTCTGTACATTCAATTATTTTTGTATGCTTAATGTCTCTGTGATGTTATTATGAGATATAATTTCTGGTAATGTTTTCCTTTTTCATGTTCAAAGTGATGATATCATGTTCATTATTGCACAATTTTATGCTAAAAAAATCAACCTTGAGCTTTATAAAAATTTTATTGATCAATATTTTGAGTACTTTTCAATTCTTCACAGTTTATTTAAAATGTGGCCAAACTAATGTGAGAAACAGCCCTCTGTATGAGAAGTACTCGTATTTAAAAAGAGTGCACCAAAGTTCTTGTAAAATGCATCACTAATTCTTTTGCAAAACTTTTTTTTAATTGATCATCACATAAAAAATGTGCAATTTAAAAAATAATTAAATGAATAAACAATTTGCATGATTAAATTGTGTCTAAAAATATTCTTATGATTTCAGTGTGTATCATAATTAAGAGTCAACAGAAATATCTTATTATGATGTTGCCTGTGAATTTAGTTTTGAGCCTCTAATGGAACATTAGCATGAAATATGATTTTAATGATGTTTTCCTTGTCTGTGAAAAGAATAGGTCAAGAATGAAAATCATCTTTCCTTTGTGTTTAGCTTAAAAAATGATTTTCAGTGGCTAGTGAATGGCTGTGAAACTGTTTGTTCAAACTCCTCTTACTCTTTTAGGCTCACCCTTGAACTTCGAAGTGTTCATGGCTGCGAGGAGCAAGGTGACATTGATAGGAAAGGTGGAGACCTGTCGTCCCAAGACACTTTCCACACTGCCACTTCAGACTGCATTCCTGTTGACAGGTCTTCTTCTTGGGACGATGAGCGATTTGCAGATGCCAGTCGTTGTGGTAGTGACTTGGAGGAATGTGCCACAGCCAAGCTTTTAGCAGAGGAGAAAGCGGGCAGGAGAGCCGAAGAGGAGTCTGGAACCGACGTGTTTCCCGTGGAAACAAAATCAAACTGCTGGAGCGGGAGTGATCCCTTATCCTCAGAGGACTCCATAACTATTAGTGCATTAGTGATAGAGGGAGGAGTAGCAATATCAAATGGCTGTGAATCGAATGAGTGTGGGCAGAGGACGGTGAGTCCCGAGGTTGGGGTCTGTGGAGATGTGGGTGTGACTGTCACTGTGGATTTGCCTCCCTCGACGGCACAAAAGGAGACGGAAGCAGAACCCACCACTTTCTGCGGGGTGACTCCAAGGTCAGGTGAGAGGGAGCAGGGGGAAGGGCAATCTGGGTCCCCAATGGACATGCGGGTTGAGGAGAATCTGGACGTCCACGAGAGGGTGGTGGAGGGTGGTGGGGAAGGTGAGGAAAAGGTTTTTGAGCCAGTTGTCGAGTATTGGCCAGGGGAGGACAAGGTTGTCAGCAGCAACATGGGGGCTTTGCAGAATGGGTTGGTGTGGAAGGGAAAGTCATGCCAAGAACGTGGCACAGTGGATTTGCCGGAGGGAAAAAATTGTGCTGTGGATGACGATATAGGGGCTGGTGTTAATGGAGATCCCCTTGGAGTATGGCGACTCTCTGCAGACAATGGTTTGGCAATGCTTCACGCAGAGGAAGCTTTGGATAAGCTCAGCTGTGAAGTTGAAAGGCAGAAGGCTTTGGTTTTACAGAACCTTCACAATAACTGTGATAGTGATGAAATCAACAGACAAATATCGGTGAGTGTGTAGCAGGTCTTTGCTCCGGTACCTGTGAAATCTTAGTTTGTGTAATATGTGTTATAGGTGTTATTATTACAGGTAATCTACCAGTTAAGGTAGATTTTGGGTGGGCATAACTACTAAATAAATATATTTTCTCTCCTAAGAAAATAAAACCCAACATCCTACTCTACAACAAGCCCCTTTTCATCTCCATATACTTCCTCCTCCCTTCATTCCATCCATCATCCCTATCCTATTCCTACCACTCCCTCATATGCCCAACATTCTTCCCTCTATCACTGTCTTAAACATCTCACTGCCAATCAACATGCTTTGTATCCATTTTTCCTGTCTCCTTATAATTTCTCCCAACCATTCCCTGTCCTCCTCTACCATACCCAGCATCTCATTTGGTTTCCTTTCTGTCCCCTTAGCCTTCGCCATGCTTCTCCATACTCAAATGTCAAAAGCCTTCAATATACACCTATCATCCTGCTTCCATTGACCATGTTTCCACGCCATACATAACCACACTCCATATCAAAGTTTTAGTGTGTTATAGGTACTGGAAAAAATGGTAAGGGTTTTTTATTCCTAGGGTAAATAGCTTTTTAACTATAATGTCTGCAAATTCTAATGTTATGAGACACTTATATGCTGGCAGATAAAACTGGGAATATTGATCAAAATATGCTCAGAGGACCTCGAAATGCCAAAGCCTTTTTTTTCCATGAAAGCATAGATTAATTATGAATTACCTGTGCAGCAAGTAAAATATATATTTCTGCAAAATAATAGACCTGTATTTTTTTCTTGTAACAGGATACAAAGTGCTATCATGTAATGGAATATAACTCTTAAGCCATAAACTATCACTAAAATTATGAAAAATATTGTATCTTCAAGAATCAACAAGTCCCAAGTCCATAAATGATATAGCATCTATCATTGTTTCAAAATATTAGCAGCTGTGTGAAGTAAATGGGATAGTTGCGGGAGGACATAATCCTATTGGGTGGACACAGGAATGTGACATAAAGAGGGTGAAATAGACAATTATAGATAGCAATCGCATTCACACTCCAACTCAGGTTTTTTAAGCACAGTTACCTTCATGAGTTAAAATCACCCGTGCACAGTTTATGATGAGGAGCTCCATCTGTCAATGACCCACCAACGAAAAGCTTTAAAAGAAAAAAATGGAGGAGAGAGAAAAGGAAATGTATTAAAGAGATGCACACACTCTCCCATTTAGTTTTGTTTGGCACAATGACCTTTTCAAAGTCACAGTGGCATGCAGAGAGTGTTTACGAGGGTAAACTCCTTCACTAATTACCTACCAATTCTGCTCGAATAAACAAATTTGAGGTGAGAGAAGAATAATTAAAAAGTAGTCACATTCTCCCACATAATGTAGTGCAGCTTTATTGCCAGCAAATTTAGTATCACCCATACACTTTTGTCCCATTTGAGTTCTCGTTGGCAGGGAGTCCTATTATATATGCTTTTAATAATAGCTTTATCGGGGATTGTCCAATTGTTGGTTTTGAAATTTTAAAATTAAAGTATTCTTTTGGATGAAGCATTGCAATTTCCAAAATTTGTTGCTTTAAACATTTTAAGACCGGATTCAGTTTCTTATCATTGCCTTGTGTCTTGGTGTAGTAATTTGATGGTTACATTTTTTTTTGGTTTGGAATGTGAGCTGGGCGGTTTTTCACTAGTCAATTGTTGCATTAATTGTTATTTTCTATTATTATTTTAAGCATGTTTATGTGACGTGACATTCCAGTTTGATGTCCTACTAATAGAGCATGTTTCTAAAATCTAAGAATATTTAATTGAATTATATGGATGTGTTGTGGAACTAAAATATGTGATTTTAGTGAATATACTAGTATAGCTGGAATATTGATTGAAATATTATAATTATTTTCTACCAAATATGAAACTTGCAAGCTAAACAAATATTTCATCTGAGAACAGAAGCGTTGCTTCTAGTGACCCCTTACACACATGTCCAGACTCTGTCTATCCTGACAACAATAGTTGATTCTGTATTAGTGAGGGTCTACACACCTACTCGCATAGAAACAAAGAAAGAACCTTTCTGAATATGGTTGACGTTTTGATAGTCAAGCCATCATCCTTAAATTGCAGTTTTTGGGGAAGAGCAGAGAAAATGTGAGGGGGGGAGGAAGGGAAAGGAGGTAATGTGGTGGTTTGAAAGGACAAGGAGGTGAATTAAGGATGGTAGCTATTGGATAATTTTAGTTGGTGGTATTAAGCCAAGGAGTTTTGAAATATTTAAGTTTCCATATGTGGGTCATTTAACATTCTCTCAACTTAATGCTGCTTGTGGATTCAGGAAGGGTGTCAATCTCTGAATCAGAGAAGCAGTTGTCAAAGGATTGTTCATGGGATGCAGCATGAGTAAGGATAAGATAATAAAGGAAGTTAGGAGGGTTAGTGGAGTAGTGGTGGTTATTCATGTGAAGGGGATGGTGGTGGTGCATTCACCCACGTAGAAGGCAGGACAGAAGTTGCAGGAGAGGCAGTATGTAATGCTTTTTGAAGTGCTGGCAGTGAAGGAATGAATCTTGGGTTTGGGATTTCGGAGTCAGAGGGGTGGTGCCTTGAAAAAGATTGCAGCTAGGATGGTTGCATGGTGCGGAGAGGGGAAAAGAGATGGCGGGGTCTTAGTATATTGGCCATATAGATTTGAAAATGTTGCTCAAGGTCTACAGTTATATGAATGAGACAGGGAAAATGTGGGAATAGAAGTGATCACATATAGTATTTACTTATTGTTTTAGGTACTCCAAGAACTTCAGCGGCATTATGTCAGGTTAGAATTTGCTTTGGAGTCTCCGGTAACATCTAGTCCAATCCGTGGCCAAGGATCTGAAACAGTTAAAGAAGGCTGTGATCCAAGCATTGGCAGGCAGTTTGCTTCATCACAGATGAAAGAGAGGTAAGTTTTTCTACCGTTCTCAATCTCCAATTTTCTGTTGTTAATGGTATCTAATTAAATTAATGTTTGTGGTACCCTTGCTGCAATTACACCACTTTACTTCTCTTGCTGTGTATGTAAGAATGTATTTATCATCAATTAAATTCCTGAGGATGATGTTGTGGATTGAATCAGTAGTCATAAAAAAGAAAGAATTTATGGTGGAATTGGTTTGGTGTGTAATTTGCTCTCATCTTATTTTAAAACACGTCGCACAAAGATTGATTGTAATGTTTAATTGGTTGAACTCTTTAATTTAGTTCATGGAGGCTGTATTAAGGTTTAATGTTCCATTGATATGGTGTCAAGATCTTTCTTTCAGATAAGTGCTTAGAACTAGGTTGATTTCTTAAATGTATGTATATTCTTTAAGATTAATGGATATTTTCAGCTTGCTAAGTTAGCCACGTGGATTGTATGCATACTGGGTAAATTGAAGGATGAAAGTTTGAACCTTATTCTGGCAGTGACATTTCACCATTTTATCATGTGATTTTTTGGAGATTAAACCATCACCCCTCTTAGTGTTTTCAGTTTTTATCTCATCTCACTCTTATCTTGTTTATATATTGCTGATAAGCAGTCATCTCTTTGCCAACCTGTTGGATAGCATTTGGTATGAGTAATTTGAAAACATATACAAGTCTCATATTGTGTTAAGTAAAACATTTCAATTGTTTGTATTTTTACTCCTCTCTTATTGCATGCTTCTTTTAATTTAATCCTAAATCTTTGTCCTTCTGTAGCCGGCACCAAGATCAAGAGGGCAATTTGTTTCACAGGAATCGTGAGAGTAGTATGCATGAGTCCTCATATTCATTCAATGGGACCCACTGTAACAACAGGGCGGCTTGTTCTTGCGTGTGTAATGGAGATTGCCATCTTGGTGCTAGGCCTTCGGTCACTCAGTCTGCTCGAAGTAGTTTCTCTGAGTGAGTATATTGACTCCTTTTTCATTTCATAGTGAATATTTCATATTAGTAGTCAGTATTTAAGTTATTTTCAGTTACAATTAAGGAGTAAGCATATTTTATTGTAGAGACCACCAAAGAACTTAGTGCATGGCAACAATAACGGGTAGCTAAACTATATTACGTAAAATTTTATGTACCATCCAAAGTTGTGAGTTTTAATGCCAAAAGGGATGGATGTGTGTAAGTCACTGCCATTCGATTTTTATATTTAAGAAAGTTCAGGGAGAGCAGTTTTGTTGCCTTCTAGCAAATTTTCAAGATATTTATGGCTACTTTTTGGTTTTACTTTGTGTTGCCCTATTTCACTGAGGATTTTGGTATTATTTGGAATTATTTCCTATCAATAAATCTCTACCCTTTACATCCTATTAATTATTAGAATATAATTAAAGCGGTTTTCAAATTCACTGCGTATTTTTTAATGAATAACATCATTATGGATTTATTTGTCATTAGTCCTATAACAGCTTTTTGGTGAATAATAAAAATCATTTATAGACAGTGTGCTTTTCTTCATAAACCAGTATGGGAGTGTTGATTTCTATTTTTTGGTCCTGAGATGATTCAAATTTTAGTTATGAAGTTGTGATGGCTTAGGGTAATTCTTATTTTGATAGAAACATAGCATAAGGATTGCCTTTTGTTGAAATTCCTTTCAGGGTAAACATTCTTGTGAAGTGTGAATAATTAATTCAGAGAATTATGATCAAGTAATTATCTGTTTTTTGCATGTTATTTGGCAACATTACTTTGTGCTCATGACTTTTTTCCCCCTTTTGTGAAAAATGTATGTGTGATTTTGACATTGTTTAGCAGAATTGATTTTCAGTAAATTGCTAAGATTCTTGAGACTCTTCGTTCAATTTTATAAATCAGAGAATAGTACTGACTTAAATTAAATGAGACTTACTGATATTTTTTGGGCTACCTATCTTTAATGATGGAGCATTGCATTGCTGACACATTAATACTGTTAATAGATAAGAAATTAATTCAATTGAGAAAATAATGGAAAAATAATGAACAGCAATTGTGATTTTTTTGGAGAGGGATCAGATTAGAAAACATAAACATTTCTTGTAATTAAGAAGTGATACTAAAGCAAGCATGAAATGATAATTGGATAATGCAGAACATAACATGGTAATTATCGAAATGGAGTTGAATATCATCATAGAGGAAAACTCTATTCAGAGGTTTTCTTTATTTGTGTAATAATTTGATAGATTGTGAAATTAAAAGAAAAGTGAACAGGAGGAACTTGGGAATAACTGTGATCTTTTGAAGCCATATTTAGTCAGTAAATAATCTGGTGGTAAAATCAAATTCACTATTTTCATGTTGTAATTATTGGCTGTGTATTTGTACGAGGGTAATCCCAGCAGTACCTGACCCAACAAAGGAAACACACAAAAATATTTTGGAAAAAAATGTATTTATTTTTCAATATAATCTCCTTTCAGCTCTATGCACTTTTCCCAGTGTTGTCCAATAAGTTCGATACCCTTTTCTTTAATAAGAACTATCTTGCTCCTCAAAATAGCCATTAACTGCCGGAGTCACTTCTGCATGGTTGGAAAATCTTTGACCACCATTTTTTCAAGTTTGCGAACAGAAAATAATCCAAGGGGGCTAAATCTGGCAAATAGAGGTAGCAATTCATGAATTTTGGCCATTTCAATTATGGATTTGTGAGCTGGTGCATTGCCTTGATGAAACAACACTTACTTCTTGGCCAAGTGTGGCCGCTTTTGCTTGATTTATTTGGTCAAACATTGCGATTTGTTCGCATAATACTCACTGTTAATAGTTTTTCCTTTTTCAAAATAGTCAATGAAAATTATTCCTCATGCATCCCAAAAAACCAACGCCATGACCTTGCCTGCAGATAAAGCGGTCTTCGCCTTCCTTCGAGCCTTTCGAGCTTTCTTCGGGTTCTCCCCTCTGAAATCATTGTTTTGATTTTTCCTTTGTCTTGGGTGTGAAGTAATGGACCCATGAATCATCCATGGTTATGAAACGGCGCAAAAATTCTACTTTGTTGCTGTGAAACTTTGCTAAACACTCGATTGAAACATCTTCACTAAACTGGATTTGCTCGAGTGTGAGCAAACGCAGCACCCATATTGCACACAGCTTTCTCATGTCCATATTTTCAGTTAATATGCGATGTACCGCACACACGTTCTGAAATGCGTACTATGTCTGCTAGCTTGCGCACACTCAGACGATGACCATCCAGTTTCATTTTGTGGATTTTCTCCACCATTTCTGGAGTCGTCACCTCATTTGGTCGACCAATGCGATGCTCGTATTGACAGCTTGTATGGCCTCATTTAAACTCTGCTACCCAATATTTTACTGTTGTAAACAAAGGAGCAGACTCACCTAGAGTAGAATCCAGTTCAGCTTTTATATTGGTTGGGCTGAGGCCTTTCAAATGAAAGTGTTGACATGACATGACAATGACCAATTTTCACTATTTTCACAAATTTGTGGTAAACATTCACTAGTTATGGCTGCCAAACAAATACTAAACAGCATAGCATTCCCAAACTTGAGGCATATGCTTTATAGATTGCTTATTTTCTAATACAGTGATATTTTTCAAACAACTACCACCATCTCTTGGTCAGGCTGGGCACTTCTGGGACTACCCTCGTTAACTTAACTTGTATTCATTCCGTACTTGCTAATAGGTGACTGACACTGCAATATATTTAATTTACTCTTTCAGGAGTCACACACGATCTCCATCAAGCCCCAATCTTTATAGGACATTAGCGGTAAGTTTTCATCATCATACTACTGTAGGCATGTTTTAAGATTTGAAAACTCTTCAGTTAACAATAATTATGATCAAGTGCTTCTATGTTGAATTAAAGTGTTTTGGGCTTGTGTACATTTCATTATGAACACATGGAGCCATGACCTGTTGCTCCTGTATTCATGTATAACTACTTACTTATAATTATATAATTATGAAAGTCATAATTAGTGACAAGTAAATGTAAAGTCATAGTAATAAAACAATTTAGGAGTGCTAAGTATAAATGAACAACTGTAAAATTACTTGAAGTTGTGAAATACTAAATTTATTCACTTGCTAATCCAAGAATACCTATGTTTCAGTAAAATTTTCAAGATATGGTGCAATAGTAACGTATATTAGAATAGTAATGTGAATTAAAATTTTGTTTTAAGACCTTTTCATGATTGTAAAATTATCTGGGTGAAGTATGGAAAAAAATTCAGTGGCGTTATCCATTGCAAATTATTGTAATGAATGTTAATTATTTCAGTTCCATGGACATCACAGATTGTCGTACAGCAACCTGAATCTGGGACGTTCCATGTCATATAGTTCATCACTTTTAACTCCAATGTCAATGGGTGAGTAGCATTAGGCTCATCCAAAGGCTATACAGTTTTTTTATTGTATTTTGAAGAGTTCCACTTTTTTGTTCTCCTGAAAAAGTACATTCCCTTGAGAAAAGTCTCTCACTTTTTCAGATGAAGCCGATCCAACGGGCTCTGGGTGTGGCATTTGGGTGCAAATTCCATCATACCATTTGCGGGGCTCTGGTACATTCACTCACTATCAGTACGAAGTCAAAGTGTCAATGGAGGGCGAGGCATGGACTATCCTTCGTCGCTATCGACAGTTCCGCCAAATGCATTTGTCCCTGAAAGCAAAGTATGGTTCAAAGGTATGTTGTAATGCATTTATTATTTTTAATTAGTGATGATTATATCTATGCTCTTATTGATTTTTCTCTCTCTATGAATGTTGTGACTCCTGTTGGACAGAACATAAATTTGAACCAAGCTACTAATAGACTGAAATAAGCATTGTGAAAGACACAGTGTGGGGAAATGTAAAGTTTACAAAGGAAGGGTGAAATGGGTGCACTACAGAGGAAGGTTAAGGCACTGTCAGGAAGTAAAAAGGGAATATATAGAAGAATGGCATGGATGGAAGGAACATATAGAAGAACTGTATGTTAAAGAGCTTAGGCCAGCAAGATTAGACATAGAAAGAGAATATGATGTAGATGATGATAGCGTAGGGCCAGGTGTACTTGACTGTGAAATAGAAAGAGGGTAAAGGGAAATGAAATTAATTAAAATGATGGGGGTAGACAACATTCCTGCTGAACCACTTAAAGGTTTAGGAAAATGTGTAGGAAGTGTTTTTATGGACTAATTCATTTAGGAGGGAAACATTTAGTCAGAAGATTTAGTAAGATCAGTGTTAGTTCCTATTTCAAAAAAGTGAAAGTCAGCTACATGGAGTACATTTACACAGGGGGTGTTAAGTCACCAGCCATATGGCTTGCTGGGGAGTGTATTGATGAAATCATTTAGAGAAGTATTAATGAATTGAAGAACATTTCAAGAAAAAGGACATAACCACAAAATTTATAGCTTTTCAGTAAGAAGAAAAAATGTAGTTGGTCTCAATTTATACATGGATGCATCCCAATGCGGGATCGATTTACAAGAAATGCATTTGGTTTGGATAAACATATGTAAATGAAATGACTCTGAAAACCAAGAGTGTAACATAGTGTTAACCCTCACTAATCCAGACTATATGATACGAGGTCTGTCCAATAAATATGCAAACTGATGCCATAAAACTTTATTTTGCAAAGTTTAGTCTACATCGATTCTGTCCCCTTCAAAGTACTCTCCATTCGTAGGCAATGCACTTATTCCATCTTCTTTGCCACCCTTTGGAAGTCCTCGGCAGTTAAGCTGTTTAGTTTTCTCGTCGTTTCTTGCTTTATTGTGTCCATATCTTCTCAGTGATGTCCCCTCATCACATTTTTGCATTTTAGTAATAGGAAAAAGTCACAGGGGGCGAGATATGGCAAATAAGGAGGATGATCAAGGATGGTGATTGAATTTTTTGCCAGAAACTGGCGAACAATCAATGCTGAATGTGCAGGTGCATTGTAATGGTGAAGGATCCATCCATCGCATTGAGTCAAATTTGGATGCCCACAATGCACGCGATCTCTCAAATTCTTGAGAACTGTAAGGTAGAACTCAGCATTCACTGTTTGTCCATCAGGATGAAATTCATTGTGAACAACACCTTCGACATCAAAGAAAAGCGGCAGCATGACTTTGATTTCCGATTGGCTTTTTCTCATTTTTTTGGTTTAATTTAATCCACTCAAAAACAGATGCTTTCTTCTGAGCATTATCACCTTAAGAAGCTGTCAACATTTCAGAAATTTCTTGATAACTCTTACCCGACTTTACCAAAAACTTGATGCTGATTTGTTGCTCCGTGATTTTGTCAATTTCCATTTTTGACAAACAGTAAAAGCATGGGCAACAAAAACTAACATAAATGGCAACATACGCACAGCTCGACGATCCATCAAGGACAGACGGGTAGTGCTGCTATTTTGAAGGGCTATAGTCCGCGTCATGGCCACCAGATTGCACCATTTCACGTATTTATTGGATTGACCTTGTAATACTGATACCCCCATGATTTATTCATCCATGCCATAGAGATATCCATGTGAATGTCATCATATCAGTGCAGTAATATTAATACATTACGTAATGAGGAAGATAAACATGTGAGCAGTACATTTTTAATTCAATAGTACATAGTAGTATACATGAGGATGCATAGCGCATAAAGAAACTGTAGAAAGTTGAAATTTGAACATTTTTTAATATCGGTCTGCTATGCTCTTGGGGCTTGAAACTGTTCAGAATCCTGGTTGCCATTTTCTGCAGTACAAGTATTTTGGCAGTGTTATTACAAAACCCCCAGTCCTAAAGAGCATAGGCTAAAATGCTCTGAAAAAAGGCAACGTATGCTATCCAAATGTAATCATCACTCACTCATGTTATAAGTTTCATAAGCCATTACAAGGCCCTGGAAATTTCTGTAGTTTCAGGGTTTGTCTGGGTTAGGTGAAATCTGGACATCCAGGGTGTCTATGAGAATAAGGTTATGTTTCTTATTTTCAGAACTTACATGTCCAAATGAAACTTCTGAATAGTGTTTGATTGAACTTAAATAAGTAGAACATATAATCAATAAGAGGTAAAAAGTTTGGGATAGACCATACAATTTGATCTTTTAAAAAGAAGGATCATTATTGAACCAAGCATTCACTTCAGTCTAAAAACTTAAATTAGATATGTTTTGCTAAGAATAATGAAGAATGTAGATATTTGTTATGCATCTCATACTTCATAAGTATCTTCTTCATTTAATTTGTTTGAAATGAATTTCTTCACATGGAGAATATACTTTCTCAATGATAAAAATCGTTCATATTTAGCATGTTTTGTTTTGTTTTAAAAATCATAAGAATATATATTTTCCTGCATTATGAGCGTATTTTTTTGATTATTTTGGTGCCTGTGCTTTTTTTCAGGTGGAAAAAATACCTTTCCCACCCAGAAAAATCTTTGGCAAGAATTTGGAATCTCTTGCCAAAACACGGAGAAAACTTCTCGAGGTACGTGCAGCATGTCGGGGTAGAGTCGCATTGTGCATGTGAAAAAATAATTTTGTGTTTTGAATTTTGGGGGAACATTGTAAGGCTAATGTAATGCAATTGATATTGAGGTGGATCACCAAAAAAACTTTTTTGAAACTCAAAATATTTCACCCCACTTAAATGTTTCTGTATTTGGAGTTGGCAAAGAAACTGCTGAAATATAAAATATTTGCTTAAACATGATGTGGTTCTGCATCTTTGCTTAAAGTTTTAGCATTTTAGTAAGAATTAAAAAAAAAAAAACTTGTGGTAAGTCTTATATTGCTTCCAAATGTCATGTATTAGTTTAAGATGAGTCACATCATGCCACAGTGAGTCCTGGAGGTCATTAGACTATGTGGTGTAATGCTTAAATGTTGACCCTTAATTTTTACTTTTTTAAATTACATTTCTCACCAACATTACTTTAACCTCTGGTGTCAATTTTAAGCATAACCACAAGAACCAATAACCTACAGGGCCAACTGCTGCATGATAGGATCCATCTCAATTGTAAAATTTGCATTTAGAACGAACATGTAGAGAGAGTAACAAATGAAGCACACAAAGCACAAAATTCTATAATGCACATTTGGCAGAAATGCAGTGTAAATACTAAAGAAAAGGGTTATTTAGCCTTAGTTAGACATATATATTAGAGTATTGATCATGTTTATGGGACCCTTATCACAAATTAGAGAAAACATTTGTGAAGGTCCCGAAGGAAGCCACCCACTTCATTTTAGGTAAGTTAAAAAGTGAAGGTGGCATAAGTGATATGATTAGGTAATTGCAATGGAACAGCTTGAAGAAGAGATAGATAAGTGATTGGAAGTTTTGGGGGTAAATATTTTAATTTTATGCAGGGAATGAGGCATGGAGAGACGTCAATGGGAAAACAAAAGCTGTATGTTATAAAGGAAGAGAAGACTATACTCGCACACAAAAATAGGTCACTCAAAGGAGTGACATATGCAAGAATTCCTTACTCAATAATGACGTTAAAGACTGGAACAGATTTCCTAGAAATGGCCTTAAATCTTTTCCTGTAAACTTCAGGACTTTCATGGAGAGAATAGCTAAACACCTGGACTGAATTCTAATTTCTTTCTGATGTTTTAATTTAGTTATTTACCTAGCTTATGACTGATTATTGATTGGTTTAACTGTTCCTTGCCAACTGTACCTAGCTGATAGCCAAAATGCATTCTAATAATAGTATGGGTATAATTTGTATCTTCATTACTTTGTAGTGACATATCAAATATATCTAACAGAGACTACAATATCTCAGCTAACTCATCCTTAAATCTGATAATTGCAAATATTTAGGTGTGTATTTGACCAAGGATTTGGGGTGGGGGATAGATTTGTTTAATAAAACTTTCAAAATGCTGCATTTGATGATGAGTAACCCCAAGGGGAGCAGTGAAACGTCTAAGGAATAGGCATATAAGACCCTAGTAAGACCAAATTTAGAATGTTCATTGATGGTGTGGGACTGTTACTCAGAAGGTCCTATTATAAAACTGGAGATAGTAGGAAAAATATGACCAGATAGGGAGACAGAGGAATGGAGGGCATGTCAGAAATGTTTGAAGTACTAAAATGGAAGTGTACATAAAGTATGAGAAACATAAGCAGGCTCTGTGGAATGATCCACATACTAACATGAGAAAAAGCATTGGTTGAACAATGGAAGGCTGTTCGAAAACCAAATTTCTTGGGGAGGCATTATCATCAGCACAATGAGGAATGTCACTCACAAAGGTGCACTGCCACAAAAATGCCATGCCTCAATGGAAACGTTGGAGATTGGTACAGTCTACCTGCTGAGCTATTTGAGTCCTTTCTAGGCAGTGTAAATTTTTGAAGAAAAGATTTGAAAAACCCAATGAGAATTATCATGTTCAAAGAAACGATATATTTTGTCCTTATATTGTTTTCTTTTCACTCACTTTAACTTAATATAATTAGATGCACAAATTACCATTGTGTGTATATTGTTTTCTATGTAAATTAACTTGCATGTTATTGCTTGGCATAAAGCCAATGCATAATTTGTAACTTTAATAGTGTAAGTGATATCAGAAATTTTAATTCCCTCCTAACGCCTACATTTTAGGTAAAATCCAGAACCCTAAGATATTTAGCCAAATTTTTTATATCTTGACAGTTAATTATAAACCCAAAATGGCAAATGGTGGTGTGAATTTTTTTAATTAACCATTATGGGCATGCCTAAAAAAGTTGCTTTTTTCTGTCTCTCTCTGAAATGATTTTTTTTTTTAGCCCTTTGCTCCCATTTGTCTTGAGGGTACCAGAAGCATGTTTTAGTCTTGTTCCATTTACCAAATAAAATGCGGATTCATTAACAGATTTTAAGCATAAGGACATTTAACAGCTTCCATATGTGTGACCTCTTTGATGGTCATTCACTCTTTTGACATTAGAGCAAAATCATAGTGATTTTGGATTTGTTAAAGACCTCCTTTCCATCATTTTATCATCTCACATTCTCGCCACAGGTTTACCTCCGACACCTTTTGTCTGTATGCTGTCAAATTGAGAGCTGCCCACTGTCCTCATGTCGTGAGAATCCATCAAGACTCACCCTCTTTGAATTCTCCTCATTCTTTCGAGTGAGCATTTTCGACAGTGGGAAATATGGTACCGGATGAGCTTCCTGATGCCTTTGGCTCCAGTTGAGTGAGAAGTATTTCGTGTTCTGTTCACATAGTGAGCCAAATTGGTTGAGTTTTCATTGCCTTCCAGGGCTTTGAAATTTGCCTCAGGTTGAGGCAAAGGTAATCAAAAGTTATATCTCCGAATGGTATTATATACTTGGAGATGCATTCCTCCGTCTCCTATCCACATGTTGAGCATACTATTCACACTTCAGAGGCAGCTTCCATAGTTGAGAAGTTGGTGAGAAGTGCTGACATAAGGTACATGTGTAGCTAATCGAATCATTTGAGATTTACTGGCTGCAGTGATTTACTTTTTAATTGGTATGTTTTGTTCATAGCAATCATCTTATACCGGTTATTGATTAACGAAGTCATGTCCTTTGGGTAATAATAACTCTAAAATGCCTGCAAGGACTGAATTTTTGAGTTCCTAATGAAAATATTTAATGTTTTAAAATTAGTGTTATCTGTTTAGAAGAATACTTGTGTTCCTTATCTTATTAATGTCTGGATTATCTAATTGTCCATCTGGGATCAGGTGTTGTTTCTTACGGTGGTCATGGGTAGATCACTCATATTGCTATCTTCTGAATGTTCTTTGACCAATTTGTGCATGCTCAGAAGTTTTTTCAAGTTGTGAATGGGTACTAGTTTAGAATTCACAATGTTATCTCATCTTTTTGCTTTGCAATTTTGTGAATTCTTTACTCATTCAAATAGATTCTTTGAATCCTCTATTCAGTTTCAATTCCTTTGCTGAGCCATGAATAAAGTTATCTATCAGATTCCATTTCTCATAATTCAGAATTAAAATTTTTGTTAATTTTGCAGAAAGATTGAAAAGATGAGATGTAAGCCCAGAATGTGTATGTCATTAGTTTATATAAATGTGCTGACTTGATTCTTTCAAAGACTTATCCTCATGCCATATAATCAATTTACAGACAGCTGGAATCTTTTAGATGTCTCATTTACAATAGTATGACCCAAATGCATTCATATTATGCAACTCATGTTATTGATAAAAAATATGAATGTCATCATCTTTATTAGACATCCTTGTGAAACATTCTCTTTAAGTTTTGGCTGCATTTGGCCAAGCAAGTATGAACTTTTTTAAATAAAAAAATCTAATTCTTTCAGTGTTTATGAAGTTTGGCTGATGGTACATTTGAATTCAATACATTAATGCAGCATATCACTGCCTTTAGTTTAGGTGTCAAAAAGAAAAATATTTTTTAATATTGTGAGCATTTATTAAAGTTCTGAGGAAAAAAATTTAAGCAAATTTAAGAGAGAATTTTTTCACACATTTTTGGGGCACACATTCTTCTTTAAAGTAATATTTATTTTGGATTTATTTTTTAAAATGCGTGTCCACGCTAACATTCCATATTTAAGTTTCCATCCCCTCATTGTGAAGAAGTTACTTAATTGAAAGACTGTGGACTGTGTGCTGAACATGAATGGTATACATGCTTAGAACATGGTTGGTTGACTTTTTTTATAGCTTTTCCATAAAAAACCAGTCATCATATTGAATCCCACTTAATAGATGCATGGTTATTTTGGAGTTGGATTTTTTTTTTAATTTTGCTGAAGACAAATGTAGAGAAATAAAGTCTGTGAGATGTACTTTTTTCTCAGTCATGAATTATATATTAATGAAGAATTAATTGGTCAAAGGTTTTTGGGAACATAATGATACTTCTTCTAAATCTCAAAATTAAAATGGACCATTATTGTGGAAGACAAATATATAGTCATGATTTTACTATGGGAGTAACTCTTGAGATTATGAGCATTTGTAATCCTTGTTTTAATTTTGGTTGTTGTGTTGTCCTGAGGTACCTTTTATTTTATATTCTCTTAAAGTCATATAGTAATACTGAGGGAAAATCTGAGCTCTGTAAAAGTTTGTGCAATAGTCAAAAGTGAATATATCAATATGTGGAATATTAGTATGAAAAAGTCATTTAGATTTCATCCTGGACAGGGAAAAAAAATCATATGAACTGAGACATATTAGTGCATCACTTAATAACTTTTTAGGAGTATTCCCAATATAATACATATATTTAGTGCTCTAAAATAAATCCTGATACCACTGTTTGAGGATTGCTTTGATATTAATTTAAGTGTATATGATGTTATATGAGGATCTGCAGTGGGTGCATTTTTAATTCCCTATAATCATCCCAGCTTCAATTTACAGAGTTGATTCTTCCTTTGCATTTGAGCATATACATTCCATCTATTGAAGACTGTCTTGTAAAAAAATTACGAGAAAGTAAAACGAGAAAAATTTTACCTCCTAAAAACAATCATTTCTAGCATATAATCACTGGAAATGGCTGCGGCTTTCATTGTGGATTATTTGACTGATACATATTTTATATTGTCATTAAATGTTTACAAACTTCTGGGTGCTCAGGAAGACTATTTTTTTTCACCCAACTTTGCTCATAATTTATGAATATATTGTAACAAATCGATGTCATGATTACCACTTAAAAGTTATTACCTCAGTATCACATTATTCTTACATGCTCTGAGTTTGCAGTTGATACTTAAAATGTTCCCAATATTCTATCACAATTAAACTTATGAGCTTATATAAAAGAAAAAAAATATTCTATTGTACTTTAATGTTATGTATGCAACTTCTAGTTTGATAAGACTTTAAATCATGGAAATATGTCTATTATCCTCCCATTTAATTCCACAATGAGCATATTTTCATGTAGGAACTATGAATGTTGATTGCAGTAAGTAGTCTTAATCATTGAAAGTTGTAGTTCCTGCAAGAGCATAGAAAAGTGTGTAACATGATGTAAAAAGTATGATGTTTGACAATAATCACCCTATGTGCTCAACTAATACATATGAGTGACATCGTAAATATTTTTTAGATCCCAAAATGCCTCTTCCATCATCAGTTTTATATAGCCAGCATCACTTTTTGAATCTCTGTGGTGATATCTGATAATTCCTCCATGGAGTTGCCAAAGCAGTCATTAACTTTCGTCTTCATTTCTCTCATTGCATACTCTGGAAATTCATCAGCATAAAATTGTGGTATGAAATATGTATTTGCATAATCGCAGATATGTCTACAGCTTGTCTTTGAATTAGTACTCAGCGTTGCTTCCCTTTTTTGTTTGTAACAAACATTACAGAGCCCAATTGTGTGGGAGATTTAAGAAAATAGACTTCACATTCTAGTCAGAAATATGCTATCCTAAGTAAGCAACGTAGACTATACCAGGGCATTAGCATTATCTTGGCTAGTAAATCTGGATGTGACAGTTGATTTATAAATTATCACTCAAGTAATATGAAGTAATGGCAAGCCTTGCCTTAATGTGGTTTCATGTTCTCATTCATTTTTACATAACAGTGAAGAGCTTTCCTAAAATGTTCCCATTTTAAATCTATTTCTGTGATATAATATTCTTTGATTTAAAAGTAAATGTAAGCACATTCTTAGATACCCACACAACGTAGTTAATTACTGTGGTTAGTTTCGTTGCACTAGTTCTATGCTTAGAATATACACTTTTGGACATCAGTTTTTCATTGATCTTATTTTTCAAGTTATCAAATTGCTCTAAATTCAATGGCAAGTGTGACCAAATCCAAAAAAGTTGTGTATTAAACGTTAAATAGCATGCAGACACAAATTAATCACCTATCGAACCAATTACAAAACTATTATTTGACACTACCATTGTATTTACAGGCATTTTACATGCCATCAAGTAGCTAAGGAGTTCTTTATATTCTGGGTGTTACTTCCTATACTCAAAATGTTTTTCAAAATGACAATTTCTATTGAAAAATTTGTTGTTGATGTTGTATTCTCCCATTTTTTCAATCATAAGTATTCCGCCTCCTATTCTCTTGAACAAGTTGTATGAAGTGAATGCGACATACATTAATGAAGATAAAAACCAAGAATTTCATAATGGCATGAGTTAAATGAATAAAAAAAAGAAAATATGAATAGTCATGTGTTAATCTATTTGGTGGGTGCGTCAATTATTTTGCCTTCAATCATTCATTCAGCTTTTCTAATACTAATTTTTCTTCCAAATGTGTTTACTCATGAGGATAACTTCTCATTATGAATGGCAGCTCTTTCTGTTGCAATTTGGTGAATTCCTTTGAAAAAAGATCTTATGGCCATTGGTCAAAATAATGATGTGTTTAAATTGCATCATTTCTCATGAAGATTGAATGTAAGAGTATAAAAATTGTATTATATGAAGTGCCTTAATGTTAAATTGATATAATGTAGTTTCATATGCATTGGATCTCTCTTTTACGAGTGTTATGCGAGAGTTTAATATTGTTCTCTGGAAAGGTAAAAACGAGTTGTTTTAGTCAATTTGAAGTACAGCATAGTGTGTGGGTGACACATTCAATTACATTGATAATGTGTAGCTACTTTTGAGGTGATATTCGTAATGTTTGTGTGTTGGGATGGCAGTCAAAATGTTGTTTAAAACAGCTCCAAGAGTAACTCACCGTATCGTAAAATTGTCTGAATGAAATAATTTTCTTTTTCTTCTTGTTTTGTCTTATTTTAAAAATATGAATTTCTTTTCAATGTTAGTCAGTACTTGATGTTAATGTAATGATCTCTAATTAACATTCATTGAATATTATCAAAATGATTAAAAATAATGGTTTTATTAAATATACTCAAATGCTTGCGCAGCTTGGCTAATTTAGGATTTTATGAGTTTGCTCTGTCAAAAACTTTGGATGAATCTTTGGAAACAAAGAGCTATCGAATGTTCTCCCCAGATAGGAAAAACCTTTAAGCCTTTATAGCTCTGAATTTTTAATTTTTTAGGATCTTATTATTTATTTTAAGGAAATTGAAAGTTGGACATGGGAAATTAGGATGTTACCTGCCATCAAATGTCAATTTAGAAACCTATTTATATTGATGACTTAGTCAACATCAAATGCAAAAATTTGTTCATCATGTTGAAAACTGTGACTGGTGCTTGCTAATAGAAGTGGACCGTTTTGGGGTGATTGGTAAGGGCCCCTCTACTCTTGTTAGGGCTGTTTCGTCACTATACTAAATGCTGGTTTAGGATGGATTGTTGTGTGTTATCCTCTCCTTCCATGCACTACTGAACAATTTGCTAGTGGATAGGTGGATATTTTATGTATCTTGCTGCATGATGGAATGCCCGATCTTATTCTGAGTGCCTGCGTGGTGTATCAAATGTGATAAGACACCTTTCAAAGTGTGTTCTCAATGTTGCATTTCTCATGTTTTATTTTTATTCCTGATGTGGTTGAAATTTTTACTGAATATGTATTATAGTAATAATTTGTAAATGTAATGTTTTATGAATGTCATTATTGTTCAAAACTCAAATGAAACCTGTGAATAAACTTTATTACATTGTTCATTTGTTTGTGTAATACAATTTTTTCCATTTTAAGGCCTACCTTTGAAGCTGAAATTTTGTTTAGGATTTCAGTTATCTTCAAAGAGGTAGGAAACGTGGTTCTTTGCCACAGCTTTTAATAAAATAATATGTGACCAAGAGTTGACATGTTGCGGGCTTATGTCATCAAGGGATTCAAGGGATGGAAATTTTTATTGATGAGGTTTAATTTTACATTTTGTGAACAGTGAAAACAAACAAGGAAGAGGAGGGAGGATTTTTGGGGGAATTTTTATTTTACAATTGAATTAATAGTACATGCGACTTTAGTTCTTGTGCCTCAGCTCTATATTTCTGTTGCTTTTTTTGTGAATTTCCTCATCCGTCATTCTCTTCGGCCCTTTATCTTTGAGCACATGGTTAAAGTCACACGTATTACAGCCCTGAATGTGTGGTTTCACCAGCCCAAAGGGTGTAAGGCTTCTAATTGACCGTGGTGAATTATTGAAATGGAACCAACCATATTTTTTCGTTCGACTGGTGAATTCCTCTTATAATTTGAAAGAGGGTCGTGCTCGCCCACCAAATGTCGAAGAAACGTTTTGCTTAACCGAGCGGAAAAGAAGTCGGTTTGGTCGCGGGTCCTCCTTGCATTTGAGATTGTAATTAATATATTTAAACAGTACGCTGACATCGGTCTTCGATGAATGATCCTCCCACTAATTTGAATTTTTACCCAGGTGTGCATCATGGTAGACGCTGTGATTCTGAGGATTTGGAAAATACATTAAAGCAGGAAAAAACTCTGCATAATTTCCCTGAAGAATTCGGAATGGAATGGTTAACGGTGTGGATTTTTCTGAAAATTCAGAATTTTGCTGTACGAATAGGGAATTCCGGGTGAGTGACGACATTTTTTGTATTTCGTGAGATCACTTCACGCTTTTCCGTCGGCCATCTCTCGCGAGTAGACCGTCTTAGAACCAAAATTATACTTGCGCGATGATCCATGTACAAATAAAAACTTATCAGGATCCAAAATCTCGGGAGAAAAAGGGCGTATGTTCCTCGGGAATGGGATTCCAAGGAAACGAGTGGTCAACCTTGAATTCGTGATTTGGTTAAATAAGTGATTATGCCTTTGGATAAATGAACGCGTGACTCGCTCGCCCGAAAATCGAATCGTCCACCCTTGCGTTTTCCGTTTCAATGGTTCCAAGAAAATATTTTTACCTACGACAAGTCTTTCGCGTAAATTATTTTTTTTATCATTTTGGATAACTTTGCCCTATTGCTAAGGCTAAATCTTTTTGTTGTGACGTTTTCGTCGTAAGAAAAAAATATGATTTTCAACAAACTTTCTTCATCACATAAACCCTGTCATGGGATGAGTATTTGTAATGATTACAATTCTATTTTATAAAACGGTATGAGGAAGAAAACAAGCCATTAACCAGTAAGTTTTCTACTCGATCACTATACAGCTGAGTTACTTAGATACTCCAAATTTTTCTCTCGTTTTATTGGCCCTAAATACGTATTCTTTCCGTGGGCTGGGGTAAAAAGAATTCCTCGCTTGCTTAAAATTCTCCCCTTCGTCATATGGTGGCCTTCCAACATCCTCGCTAATCCACGTACTTTAGTTTCCTCATGGTGAACCATCTGTTTTGCCCTTCGGCCAATTCCTCAGTCATTTCCTTGGTCATTTGCTTGTTCGTCTTATGCGATTTCGAACGAAGGTAATGAGGCTACCTACTACAGGTCTAACGTGTTCTGGGCGAGGTCATAGGAAGGTATTTCGCTATGACTTGGCGTGCTGCCGTTTTGAATTGCCCCTCAGACTTAGGTGAGCGACGCGCAGGGCCAGTTTATCCTTTCTGGCACATGCGCCAGGTGATTACGTACTTTTTTCAGAGGGAAAATCAACACTACTTGATATTTTATGGTGCATGAACTTGTTTTTTTGTATATTTCGCTTGGCGTTTTGTCTATGATTAATTGATAGGGTTCTGATCGTCGATATTTTTGGAAGTAGCGTAAAACTCAGCTTTTTAATATTTAGTTACGCCTGTATTACATTTCTTCTTTTAACAATCATGCGACTAAATTTGACTGACTACAAAACTGCCTTTTTATTTGTGATTTGTTTTCATATACTATATGTGAACACCAAATTTTCGGTTTTGAAAATAACACGAAGTATATATTTAGGGAGAAGGTCCCGCGAATTCTTAGCCTGGACCTGTTCTGTTTTCCACTCATTAACCCCTTTATTTCAGTACTTTTATAAGCCTCGATAGGCCCGCTTTTTAACCCGATGTTTTCTAGGTCGAATCCCACCTTGCTCATGGATTTTCTGTGAAATTCGGTGTCTCTGGTGCCTGGGGTGTCTGATGATAAGTCACGATAAGATTATCGAAATGCCAAGGGTAAAAGAGTTGCTACAGGCCAAGTTCTCCAAGGACACAAAATCATTTTTGTAAAAACTGCCAATTGCCCTTGTTTAACGGCAGATTTGAAGATGCCGTCTTCCTGTTACATTCGAGAAATGTCTTGGCATGAAGGGTTAGCTGGCAACGACAGATTCACCGCATTTTTCAAGACGAAATTTTCTTCGATCAAGTTGTTAATCCTGAGCAAGCATTTATGTGCGATATACTCTGACCTAATTAACCACCAAACTACAACAATCAACCCGAATGTTTGTTTAATTGTTGAGAGAAAAAAATCACAGCTAGGGGGTATAGGGAGGGTGCCCCAAGGCGTCGACCGGAATCGGATCCAGGCCCTACGATCAGCAACCCAGGGCTCTAGCCACTGGATAACTACGTCCCACCTTTTCTGACTTGGTACAAAATATACTTGGACCTCAAAATAGATATTGCAATAACTCACTCTATAGCTTAGTATACTTACTGTCTCTTAACTCCATCCGAGATGTAAGTCTGTTCTCCTCCTCCCTCTGTCTTGATTTCCCAGCATTCTCCATTGCCACCTTCAATATCTCCTGCATGCACTTGTCTTTCCTTTTTTAACTTTCTCCCGACAACCTTCTATCCCCTCCCCAACCATACCCAGAACTTTATGGTTTCTTTTAATTCCGTCCATTCGAATTTCTCCATTCTTCTCCAAACCTATATCTCGATAGTCTTCAATGTACGTTTATCTTCCAGCCTCAACAGCCAAGTTTCTGAACCATGCAATGCAGCTCCATATTTTAATATATTCCTTCACGTTCCTTTATTCCTTCTCTTCTTTGCGTTGAAAAGCACATGCGTACGAATATCTTAAGGAATAATTATAAGGAAACTAGGAAAACACGCTCTGTCTCGCTCTCGAGACAAAGTCCGAGAGCCTGGGGTGTAAACAAGCGTTCCCGTTTCTCAAAAATGCTATTGCCTGCACTGAATGCTCGAAAATGACTTCTTGTATCTCCCAAGCTCAAACTGTATTATATCAAAGCATCTTGTTTCAAGTTGCGTGACCTCTGCGGTGGTAATTGCGTGGGTGGAATCCGGATGGCGAGGTCGTTATGATGCGGTGTGCAATTAGAGCGATGCAAAAATAACGGAGTCGAGTTGGGGATGAGAGCCACCAAGTGCCTGGATTTCTTCCTTTCCGTTAGGCACGGACGAAGACGCCACTAGGGGTCTGCAGCTGAGAACGTTCGTCTACATTGGACTGTTCGAGTTCAAAATGGTTTGGAAACAAATGCCACCGACGAGAAGTAGTCTAGGGAGAGAAGCATGACCGTCGACAGGTTTGAAATCCGTGGGTTGCATGTTGAGGCTAACGTATCTTTCCCATCAATCGTTGCTTCTCCCTGTCGTCCTTCTATAGGAAAGTTGATTTCTTTCTGCTACCGAAATAAATTACAGTTAAGCAGAGAATGTCGATTAATAATCGTCTGCCAAGAGGAGTCTAGTGAGAACTCGTCAACGAATAACCGACCGCCATTGCAGTTGAAAAGCTATTGTTATGATTTATTTGTTTATTTACGTATGTTATTCGTTGTCAAGTGTGTTCTGAAGACGTACTAATGGTTACGTCACTGAATAAAAATCATTTTTATGCGATTACTAATCGTTTCTTCGACCTACCTACGTCTCTAAAATATGACACCAACTGAAATACACAGAGAGATAAGGGCGTGGGCAAGCTACCAGCGCTAGTGAATCCAAATGTGGTCTTTGATGAAAAGGGTGACTTACTTTTTATTAAGGTTAGTTCAATTGGATTATTTATATGAACGTGTGCTAAATATTATTATGATAATAGATAATATTAAATATTTTATTAAAGCTGATTTTTTATCTTGCATTAGGTTTTACATGCTAAGCTGTCGCCAGGTTTTATTTGAAATAAAAATTTTAATCGTTACGGTAGCGAAATCGTCCCGCATGTCCTTCCCAATGTCTTATCTGGTGGATACGGTGCCGGAGGTATAAATGTTCGACGAAGAGCACAGGTACGTATAGCAATGTTTCTTAAGGGATTACTTATTAAGAAAATTGGATAATTCAAGGGTGGGGCCAGACAACTTCGAAGTTCCACTACGATATGGCGAACCATACTTAAATAGAACTCGCAAATGAAATCATCTTCCCTAATTGTGTCTATATAGATGTCCCTGTGTAGTACCTGCGTCTGGAGCCGAAAAGTCTCTCTGGCTAACACTTAACTACGAGTGTCCATGCTATTCGTCATAATTTTAATGAACTTTTTATGCAGATTGAAAATCAGTTTTCTTGCGATTCCCTTCAACTTTTTTCTTCCTTATTTTTCTGGTATTTTTTTTTATTTTCCTTATCATGAAATATTACTGTATCTAACGCAGTATTCCATTTATTTAATTACATGTATGAATAACGACGCTATTACTTTCTCATCGACTCTTTCGAGCCCCTACAGGTCAGTCAAGATTTTTTCAATATTTGACGCTCATATTTGTCAACGCGAATAGTTTGAAAATGATGCTACTTAACCTCTCATTGCATATAACTTCTGAGTTTTATCTCATAATGTGATATTTCATCCTGCCATGATATTTCGATGTTAATTGTCACTTTTGTTCTCCTAAATAACAAGATACAATATGCGTATCAATATTTTAGAACTTTGCGTTCTTCCTGTCGGAACTTTAACATATGTTTTTGCATTTTTTTACACAGCTTCCCGAATTCCCTCTTGCATTATGTTTCCTTAAATTTGGCGCTTTTATCTTGTCCTCTTATAGTCCAATCTGTATTAACACCCGAAAAATCGTTTATTTGAATTCATTCTAATGCATTCCAGCGTTTTATTTAGTCGACGCGAAAAAGACTTTGTCAGAGATTTGAATAAAGTATTAAAATGAAAATTCAACATAAATGCTGTCATTTAGAACTATTCTAACGGTTTGGTATACGATGGTAAAAAAGTAACAGCATGTATTCTCCTGTGCTGGTCAAAAGCATTTATTTTAGTTATCCTATATTTGTTAATCTTAAGTTAAATGAAAAATGTATCATAATTGACCTGCCAAGAATAACTAACGATAACAAAACTAATTGTATGTTCTTTTTCCTATGAGTATCACTGAGTTGGGAATATTTGTTAATCAAAACTCTGTTCGAGTGGTTAAGAATGCTATGTCGGAATATGAAGTGTTATGACCTCAGTATGATGCTTCCACTAAGCAACGCCTGAAAATACTCATCCGAATAGTGATAGCAGACCTTATTTTGTGCTAATTGTAAATTTTTTAGGCAGGAGACCTAGTATTTTTTTAGAATGACTTTGGCAGTCTACTTCCCTCATTTAGAAAGAAAGGTTTTCATGCGGTTAAAAGTTTGAAAGAGCGTTAAAGCGGAAAGGTTTAAAAGAGAGTTAAAAAAAATATAACTACTCCTCTTTACCAAATGGATTGTTAGCCAAAAAGTTGAAGAACCCCGATGTTATGTGTGATATCAAAATTAATTATGTGTTACGCTAAATTTTCAAAATTAACTACCACCAATACGATATGGCGAACAGAATAGAAGGATTGCACGTTCGGCAACAAGTTTGATTTCGGCCATTGAAGTTCCTTTCTTCGCATTCTTGCGTTAGCATTTAAAAAGGCCGTAATATCTCACCAAACTTCCTTCAGCTCGAATGCGCTCATGATGAGCATGTCGCACAGATGTCGCGAAGAACGAAGGATTTTATATAATTTGCCTTCTTCATTTGGTTGATATTACCGATGTACTCTTAGGAGAGAGATAGGTAACTGATCTGAAGATGTGGGGATGCCGCTCAAATGCATGAAGTGAAATATCTGGGAATTTATGGTGTGTGAACATAAATTTTTAGAATTGAAATTCCTGCGAGGAAATATAACAGTGGAATAACACCATGAAAGGGAGAAAAAGAGCGAAAACTTGGACGAGGCACTTTAGGTAAATTTAAAAAATTAACTAGCATAACGTAAATCTGTGTTTACTGTTGTTTATTCATGTGGAATGATAAAACAGACATCGAAAAGGTGACCGCCGTTCTCTCTGACGTATAAAATCCTACGAAAGGTCATAACCGCATCAAACACGATTTTACCTGATTTTTACTGTTTCCTTTTCCCTGTTTTTCTGCACGCTGAATACAAAGAAGTAGAGAGCGGGACCATGGTCTTGATTCAGCCAACGCAAGCTCCAGGCGTTGAAATTTCCGTTGCCTTTATTCGGAAGACTGAGAACAAGTGAAAAGAATAGGTCTTGTCAATTTACAAAAATATATAGGAATAAAAATGTCCTATATTGCGTCACAGTTTATAAAACTCTTGACATTGTTGCTCTCAACAGTGGGGAAAACTAATTTCTCATTTCACCGCTACAGAGTACAGCGTGAGAGGCAGGGCTTGGTTCTCAATGTTGCGGAAGGATGAATAAATAAAGTATTGTTAAGTCCAATTGGTGAATTAATCACACGGATTTTTAACTATAAATACTTGAGACTGATCATGTATCTATTAAAAACGTTACGGTGATATACCGTCGAAGAAATACGCGAAAGCAACCATTCTTTCTTTGTATCAATGTAAGAAAATTTCCAGCCAAAACTGAAACGGAGAGAAAAATACAGACTTGCTTCTAGGATTAGATTATAAGAAATTGTATCGCTTCAATTTCGTGCACTCAAGAACTTAGCCCAATACATTTTCCGCATACTCATAACTGTTCCTGCCCATTCAAGTGCTTTAAAAGTGTGTTTGTGTACGTGTGTATGTATGCTTATGTATTTTTCCTTCTCCCGATTGACGGGCGAACTTGCCTTAACACATGCCACCGCCCCCTAGGATAATTTGTTGTTTCAGAAGAAATTATACATGTGTATCATTCTTACCGTTGCCTCCGCTGCTCCGTGGCCTGCGTGGTGAATGCGAGCCAATTATATCCGCCCGCGTTCAGTTCAGCCCGCGAATCTTCCCGACCGCTACGCGCTTTTAAGTTTTTATTATTCGTCTCCACGGAGACCGAGCGTCCGGGGAGAAAAGCGGATGGAAGGGGGTCGGGCATGTGTGGGATTAAAAAGGGGGGTTGATGGAAAGGAGAGTTGGGGAGAGTCTAGGGATGAGGACGAAGGTGGGCCGGAAGGGCGCTGAGGAGGACTCCTCGGCTTATTTTTTTTCTAGTTAAAAAATAAGAAGAAAAAAAGGCGAGGCTATGGGGAGTCATTGACCCCGCTCCAGGTGTGAGGAGGCGGTCGGCGTCCGCTGGCCGGCGCCTCCCTCCGCGTGGTGGGCGGCTTGCCTCTGGGTCCTCCTCCCCACACACTCTCTCACCCCCCACCTCAACCCATCCTCCTCCCTGGAAGACGATCGCGACAGCCTCCTTGGACGCCCCCACGACTCACGGTGCCCTTCACTCGCGGTACCGCAGGAGAGCAGCAGAGATGTGGCGCGGAGCCCTCGCTTTCGGTGTCCTCCTCGCCCTTGGGACCTTGGCCTTGTGCTCTTTGGCGACCGCTCAGGAACTCCAGCAGTCTCTTCGAGCCGTGGAGCCATACGCCGCCAAACAGAGTGAGTCTGTCGACGGTCGCAGACAGCCCCGGGATTATTCCCTGGGGTGCCCCTCGCCGTCCGCGTGTTTCGGACCTTCCGAAAAGAATTCCTCCGGATCTTCGAGTCACGAATGCTCGATACGCAGAGTCTAGTAAATACTCATTTAGTTAACAATAACAATACGTTTACTGTTTTTGTAATATTGGGTTGATTCATTTATAAGATACCCCGTCAGCTTTGGTAATGTTTTGGCGCAACCTCTGCTCGGGAAGGTAAGTCGCGAGATAACGCTACGCGTCCGTGTCGGAGGCGGGATTCGAGCCCGTCCCATCATAACTAGCGGTCAGGGCTGTTAAGTATTACACTAACCGGGCCGGGTCTTACGATTTCATTATCAAACACCGATAATTAGATGCTAGTTGATCATTCGAGAGTTGATTTCACACCACTGGTCAAGTTCGCTAAAAATTACAGTGGAACATCAATCTCCGATGTTGCAACATTATTATTGTCATTCTCAATACATACCATCCTCAGAAATAGATGGATGGATCGTTTAAGTGGTTGTTATTCAGTGAAACTAAATACCAATGAGAACGCTGGAGCGATCGTATTGTACTCATGGAAGCAGAACTTGATGCTTATGTTCGTACTCGAGAGAATACGCATGGAGGAGACAGTGACATACAAGTATGTCACTGAGGAACTTTCAAATTTGAATGAAAGAATTGACATTGATGGGGTACGTCACGGGAAAGCCAAATACACCTGAACTTTTACAATCAACCATTTTGTCGTTTCACGAACTTGTTCAACAAATGAAGACTATAGCCTTTATTATTTATCAACAATTGTATGAAAGTCTTTCTGTTAATTCCATCTCAAAAACGATTTAAGTATTTACTGGTAACACTCGCGATATCACGACAATTATCGTTGCGTCATAACAGATAAACAATATCACTTATCGCGTCTTAATTTCTTCCTAACCAGCAAAACTTCTTAAATACTCCTTTTAGTTGTACGATTTCTGTCATTGATAAATAATAATGACAATGTAATTTTTTTACTTTGTGCACTGAAGTAGAATAAAAGAATATTGTAGAGTGTGGTATGCCTTTGCTTGTTTCGTTGATTTTAAGGATGCTTTAGAAAGTGCAGGAATAGTTTCATACACGTATGCGTATCTTTCACAATATTCCCAACCAAATAATGTAGATATCTTCAATAGAAGCCTGGTTAGCAGGTAGCGGAAGGAATCATTCCCTTTAACTAATTTTTCTGTTCTTTTCCGTCCGTTTTTCTCGTTTGTCAGATTTCTAAACTGTTCCCTACGAGTGCATACTCTTCTGTCCCTGAGACTCCTAATATGCTTCGTTTTGAGGGAGATTTTCCTCGACCGAATTCACCCGTTACTTTCTCGGTTCACCCCTCCGTTACTCTCAAATCATTACACCTTTCTTCATGTTTCCCTTGCATAATCCTCTGTTTGGTAATTCAACTGTTATCCATTCTCTCAACTTGACCCAACCCGCGATGCGTACTTATTTATTATTTTGCTATAAAGTAGCACATCCAATTCTCGTTATTGTTTCTCCCACTCATCATTCTTAAAATCAAATCTTTCCAATTTTTACCGCAACCACTCCACAAGCACCGCCACCGAATTACGCTTTTAAGCCTACTCCAACATATACTTATTGAGTTTGTGTTAATTGAAACAAATTGGGAAGGAACTGAAAGTATGTACAGACATTTCTGCTCTCTTAGACAAGCATTCATATTTTTCTTAAATTTAGCATACTTACTAAGAATCCTGTCTCCTGAAATTCGCAAGCCGTTTTATCCCTCCTTTGTTTTTCGATTTTTTCTACAAATCTCCTGCTGGGTTATACGAAATAATCCACGTTTGCACTCAATATGCAATCAGTGGGGAAATATTAACGAATTTAGTTGAGGGATGAATGAGTTACACGTCTCCACCTTTGCTTGGATTAGGAATCGCAAATGAGGGTAGTGGTTGGCGAATTCAGAATGGGAAGCGATAAGCAAGAGGGTAAACTAGACATATTCGCTATCTGCCGTACTTAAGAACTTTCATGCAAAAAAAGGCCAACTTATTTAACTCCTTCTTTCAAAGCGTCTTCTCCAATGCCCCGATAGCTTACCAAATCGTAAGCTCATCGGTCAACCGATGCCCAACATTGAAATCTCATTAATGGACGTTTGAAATAGAAATTTTGTCGAAAAAAATTAACCCTGACGAATCATCTGGGCCCGACCCAATATTAGCTTATATATTTAAAGAAATAGCATCAGAAATTGCGTCGTATCATATTTATTTAAATCAAATTTAAAATATCGCCAATAGATCACAAAGTTCCCAGTGACTGGAAAACGGCTAATGTAGCACCTATATTTAAAATTGGAGACAAAGAGGAACCAAGCAATCGTGGACCTATTTCCCTCACATACATATTATTCAAGGTCATGGAACCTATACTTGCGAGTTCGACTGTGAGACACTTCGATAGTCAAGGGTTATTGATGAAAAACCAACACGGTTTCCGAAGGGGTTGATCCTGTAAGACAATTTGCGCTTTTTCTCATGCTATCTTTGGTTCGGTAGAGAGTAATGTTCCAGTGGACTTTTTATAGATTTTAAAAACTCTATCAACAAATTACCTTATAGTAAACTACTCAAATGGAGCTTATCGCATAGATAAAACTATCCTGGACTGGATTTAAGTCTTTTGTGAATGGTCGGGTAATGTTGTTAGCTCTGATGCAATGGAATTCACCTCAGGTGTTCCTTAGGGAAGTGCTATCGGACCATTTTCATTCCTTATTTAAGTTAAAGACATTGATTGACTCCGTGGTCAATAATAAGATACGTGTGTTTGCTGACAATGTAGTGATTTACAGAGATGTATGTAGTACTGAGGATGAAGTAGCGTCAGCATATGACCTAAGTGCTATACAGCGTTCCAGCGACACTTGTCAATAATAATTAAACCTTAAAAAGTGTGTAGTGATGAATTATCGGAATAAGAGCAACTCCTTGCATCAGGAATACCGAAATAGATATTGTAGACTCAAGTAAATACCGTACATAGGCCTTAACCTCACTCAAGCCCTCTCCTGGTCAAAACATATACTAGCTAGCTACAAGCGAGCAAAAAATTAGGATTTATTAGAAGAGTACTGGGTAAATGTGATGAAAAAGTCATAGAGAAATGTTATCTTTCGCTTGTTTTAAGTATGCTGCTAGTCTATGGGATTCTCACTGAGTTGGATTAATTGCCGAATTGGATCCCGTGCAGCGTAGAGGAGCCAGGTTTGTAAAACGTTGTTATGACAAACTGAGTAGCGTATCAAAATTATTAGTGGAGCCAGGTTGGGAATCACGTAATGGAGCGAAGGTTAAATTACAGATTAAATCTCTTGCATAAATTGGAAGGATGTCTCATTATAGCGATGATGTTGAAAATGTATCCTACAACGATGGGAGAAATCATCTAAATAAAATTGGAGAGATTATGTGCCGAGCAGAGAGATTTAATATGCCATTTTTTCCACGAACGATACGGGGTCGGGATGACGTCCGAACGCGCAAGGGTGAGGGGAAATATTTTGTGTCATAAATAGTCCGGGGTGTAATCACCATCTGCTACACACCCTGGCGTTGGCTTGCAGGATACTATCTAATAATAATAATTATAATGAAATCAATCTATAGTTAGTCAGTCTGCGAAAGGACTGAAGTCGCGGTCGAATTCATAATGATAATCTACGGAAAAAATTTTGATAGAATAAAACATAGTATGCGTAGAAAGTAACGAAACTCCAACGAAATAGGAAAGCCAAGTTTAATATTAAATTGGGAGGACGTCAATGGGATCAGACAAAACAATTCTGGTTTCTGTGCTGTTATTTGGAACGAAAACTGGATAGGTAGGCAGATTATTAGGAGTAGAATCACGCCATCATAAGATGCACGCACAAAAAGGAGGGGGTCGTTTACGAGAGTTTAAGATAGAGCCACACGGAGAAATATTGGTGATGATTAAAGTGGAGCGTAAGATTTCATGGTCCCGAAACTTGGCCATCGAGGGAGGAAGAGGATACGTTAGTGAACATGAGAGGATTTTCAGGTAAGGGCTTGAGGACGGTTGGTAGAAATAAGTTGGTTAGAGCGGAAAACAAGAGATGACGTTTCAGGTAGAGTGGAGGGGAGAAGGGAGGAAGTAGTTGAGGGAAATTCTAAGAAGTCAGAAATGTGTTTGAAGGAAATATTGAGACGAGAAGAGTTGTCCGATTATGTTGAAGAACGGAGAATCCGAACCTCCGAGACTGCACGAAGGGAAGTGGAATCTGGTAGGAGCCGAAGGAGGCAATATTTCCTGGTAGTGGTTTTGAACCTTTATCCTGTACTGCTGTGTGTACTGTGACCCATAGGCCGCGTAAGTTTTTCCTCTAGTATCGGTGGATTAGGTCTAAGCAAGACTTGAATCGTGAAAAGCACTCTTTCGTTAAATCTCCCATTATGAAAAAAAGGAAATGATTGCTCCTTCGGGTTACTGTAGAAGCGGTTCATTCGATATAATTTCCTTTGAATTACATGCAGATCATTTAATCAATTTAACTTCAATTTTCATGAAAATACTTGTGCAATGAAACCGTTTCAAATACGTTTACCCCTTACACTTAGAAGGACCGATTTGAGGTCCCTCCCGGCCCTTGGGTTGAGCGCCACTTGTGTCGAAATAAGAGTCTTAATCTCAGTAATTCATGTTTCAGAAGCCTGCACACAGCTTGTGCGTTAAGTTACCCTAAATCTAATCCGACGCCGTCCTAAATCTACTTCGACGTAATTTCCTACCGATGACCTAATAAAGTACCTGAGAATGTATATTTTGTTCGTGGGGCCTGGAGAACATCAGTGGTAAGGGAACTTGCATATCCATGCATAGGTTGAGCAATCTTCTGCGTCTGGCGTAAGAGGATTTTCGTAACGGGAGATATAATCCCCCCCACCCTCCCACGGCCCTCCCCCAAGTCTACGCAGCTGGATGAAAGGGCCAAGCTCCCCAAATGCTTCGTTCTATCAAGGAATCATCAATATCAGCTCCACCGAAGCTAAATCCGGAAATGAGGACAGGTGGAGGAGAGAATATTTGATTTAATGTACGTATGTGCTGACTCCTGATTCAGAAACGCCGTAATTTTCACGGCAAGTGCAGATGTCCTTATTTTCGGCATTTTACTGACAGTCACATCGTATCAGTGGAATTTTGAGAAAGATTGATTAAAATGATGAAAATATTATCGCTAAATAAACATTCGACACGTCTATAGCTCGATAATTTACTAAAAAATATTTGCATCTCGTAACTTGTTTACGTACATACTTGCCGGAGAAAGTTGACGTTCTTGATTTACATGGTTTTCCCAAAAGGTATCAGGAAAAGTTTTGGAAAAATAGATTTAGCATTCATTTCTAGATTCATTAATTAAGTTTGACACTTGATTAAATAATGTGCCAGTGATTTTCTGAATGAATGCACTCTAACGCTACCATTTGAGACAAAAATAATCATCTTTGATCTGTTAAGGGGAGCTGGAGTCAGTTCAACTAAAAGAAAATACTCCAGGACTAATTTCAAATGTGATTCAAATAACCTCTGGAGATGCCACGACAGAAACTTTAACGGAATCATCCGCTAATACATGGTTGGTACGAAAGGTATCGGGAGAAATAGATTTACTTCAGATATTGCTACAATGCCTCTCAAAATTCTTCAAAGGACATCCCTTAAGCGTAGATACACTTTTGCCAGCGGCTTTTCCGCGACTCGATGGCACCCTGGTTGGCGGATTCCTTAAGGTCCTTAAGTTTACGCGTACAAGCTTCTTTGTTATCTTCCATGGCGATGTCCTTTGAGCGAGGATATCACTTTTGGGAATTGAAAATAGTCTACTGGAGCCAGGTTGGGACTGTAAGGGGGTTGGGGAGTTGTCGCGGTGCCATTGCAGACGGTTTTTCCGAGCAAACACTCGACTCTACTCCTGGTCGTCCGTCAAGACCTTCGGCACGAGTTTAGTGCAGATTTTCAGCGATAATGTTGTGCGCTGTCATCTTATCAATGCCGATGGTATCTGCGATCATGCGCTCACTTAACCGATGGTCTAAAATCAACACTTCACGCACGTCAAGAAAAAATTGTTACCGTTACTTTTTATACAAACTTTGTATTAAATATCATGAGATAAAAACCATCAGTCACGTGTAAAAGGTTGGTTGAAAACCTTCGATAGTGACCTCGGATGCGTTACAGTTGAAATGACTGGATCACGATAGTTTGTGAATTCGCAAAATTGTCAAAGATTATCAGTAATACGTTCAGGCTCATCGCATGCCTTCGTCATAGTTTGAGTTCATCATAGCTCCACGTAGATGCTGTAAATCAACAGTGGAAAATTTAAAATGCTATGTGTATTTCTTTCTCCACAGCTTGTAATGTCATTTGCTTCTATTCCAATTAGTTTGAATGCTACATGGATAAACGCGGAGCTTATATCATACAGCTCATATATATATATATATATATATATATATATATATATATATATATATATATATATATATATATATATATGTAGCTGAAATGACAATCGTTAACCCAAGTTGAATGAAGAGGATACGTAAGGCTTTGCATTCTTAGATCTAATCTTTTTCTTAAATTGCCACATTTACTGATAATGATGGCATGTGCTGATGGTTATGACCTCCAAACTCTCTCTTTTCTTAAATCATGAGACAACACTCGCTTATAATATTTTAGATATTTTAGTACCCTGCAAGCCACCACTAGGGTGCGTAGTGATGAAACTAATCGAGGCCTTTTACATTGAATATCGTAATCGCAGGTGGATCTCAATACTTTTTTCAATAATTCAATCGTGTTTCAAATTCAAGTCCTTTTCGCGAAACAAATCGAACTTCTTCTTTACCTTAGATTCACCGTAATATTTCTTGAGGTCTTTCGTATTGAATTTTGGTCATTTACATCGGTCGGATTGTAAAAAGATACCTTGGGAGAATGTATCAAAATTGCAACAAATGTAAGGAATGTACCCAATGTATCACATACGAGAATTTTAGTATTTTATTTCTCGTATTTTAGCCCCAAAAGATACTCTGACTTAACATCATTGAAACGGCAGGTCTCCCTTCTGGGTATTGATTTTTTCAATGTATATTGCGCTGCAGTCCTCGTCAGTCAGGTTGAAATAAAAGAAGTAGAAATGGACCAAGTTACATAATTGATCATTGCTTTCCTTTCAACCGGTATTCCGTTCACAGAGATATTTTCATCTAGCATACATTCTTACCAGATTTAAATGACCGTGTTGACAAAATAAATGAATGAAAAGAGTGAGTGAAATTTATTTATACGATCGCGGGAAATAAGGGTAGTTTAACATAGCATTCGTTTTATACAACGGTAAAAGGATTAAGTAAATCTAGGTGTATCTATCTTTAAATCTATAAAATCGTAAATCTTTGATTGTGCTGTCGGAGAATACTGAAAATTTTTACTGCTTTAAATTCGGAATCCTATCTTAATTGCATCAGTGCGTGACCGTTTGTATAATGGAATATTGACAGCAATGAAGCGAAAACTTCATTCATTTAGACCCTTAGTGGATAGGACCTTGAGATCGGGAAAATTTTTCATTCCAAGCTTTTCGTTTATTTTTGTCGAGGTCACGGTCAAGGTCGGGTGGAGGACCGACCAGATAAACTTACTCGGCGTAGCAGAACTGACCGTCGGACATATTTCGCCGGTATCCCCAGCTGTATTGCTTTCTCGGTTGCGAAATTGGTTAGGGAGGAGAGCAAACGTAGTTCTGGACGCTGGACCGGAGAGAGCCCTGGTTCGATTCCGCGTGATGCCTCGTGAGATATACGAATTTCCATCTAGCTCAGAGGCACAATAACTGATCTATTTTCTCAAATACCTACATTTTATTGACATTTTACTCTTGGGTATGTCAATTAGGTTGGGTGGTCGTGGTAGTTCAGTGGGTATAGCGCTGGAATACTGTCCGGACTTCAGCGTGAGTTCAATTCCCGGTGATGCCTCTGCGGACACTTAACCAAATCTATGAAAATTCGGGGACCAGATCATCTAGGGTAACCAAATGGTACCGCAGGAAATGGAGCTGACCCCCTTACAGTATATCTTGGTAATAAGTGAAGATGGCGTTCTCCTAGTTTCCTTTTCAATCTTCCAGAAGAAGAGCGCATTTAAGGTGGGATGGTAAAGTATGGTGTTGGTATCTTAAAAAAAGGAGAAAATGGAGCGATTTTCATATGTATGTATATATATATATATATATATATATATATATATATATATATATATATATAAGATAATCTACCGGTTAAGGTAGGTTTTTGGATGGACACATCTAATAAATAAAACATTTTGTGACTCCTAACAAAACACAAAATCCAGCATCCTATTCTACATCAGGTCCCTCTTCGTCTCTGAGTACTTCCTTCCTACCTTCATCCCGTCCAACATCCCTATCCTGTTTCTTCCCTTTCCTCGTTTGCCTAACATTCTCCCCTCAATTACAGTCTTCAACATCCCACTGCCGGCCAATACCCCCTTCATCCGCTTTTCCTGCCTCCATAGGATTTCTCCCAATAAACCCCTCTCTTCGCCCACCATACCAAGTACTTCCTCATTTGTTTATATATATATAACGATTATACGGAAACACTCACACGAGCAGCAAATAATGGGATGGCACAATAGAACACAAATAGAATAGCAACATTTAAAAGGACACTCGCACGGTAAATTGTTCGAGCTTTCGGCCCTCTCAGAGGCCTTCTTATATATATATATATATATATATATATATATATATATATATATGTGTATTATATATATATATATATATATATATATATATATATATATATATATATATGTATGTATTATATATATATATATATATATATATATATATATGTATTATATATATATATATATATTATATATATATATATATATATATATATATATATATATATATATATATATATATATATATATATATATATATATATATGTATGTGTGTGAGACAAAGAATTGCGAAAGCTTTAATATGAAGATTTAGTTTTGAATGGTTCAGAAACTTAGTTGTTAAGGCAAGAGGATAAATGTACACATGAGGCTTTGAGATGCAATCACGAGGAAATTAAAATGGACGGAACGGAAAAGAAAGCCTTTTCGGTGAAATTAAGGGAAGGGAGGTTTGAAAATTATTTAGAGCTAAGGAATATGTTATTGCAATGTGTATTCTGGTGTTGAAGGATTTTTTGTGTCATATTAGCTAGGGGTTAGGAGTAAAATTGTGTGCAGTGATAGATATTATTAAAAACCCATTTTAAGCCGGTAGTTTACTGCGAATGAATAGTGCGGAGAATCCTTTCCGGGAACAGCGGCAAACAGGCAATCTTCTCCGCGAATCTCATAACAGACAGCAATGCCGCGCGTCCCTGACCACGGCTCCGGAGTGTGACGATGGATGATGCGTTGTTGTTTATGGGTTCTTTGACGCCCTTCTTCAAGCAGCAGCAGCAGCTATCCACGCGGATTCTTCGCGTGGGAGGATGGGGGGAGTGTGGGCGGCGGGGATCGCCCAACCGGCTTCTTTCACGTCCCCTAACCTGTTCGGTCGCATTGCCCGGTCCGCGCCCTCGCCATCTTTGGTTCCCGCGGCAACCGCACCCGAGTCCCTATCGGTGCCCCGCTTCCTGTTGCACAGCAAACTGGTGTGCGATGGCGCACGATAGAGAGAGAGGGGGAAGATGGAGGGAGGGTCGCCAATCTCTCGGCAGATCGGCCCTCGCACTCCGATAGAGAGATAAACGAATCCGTTCGGCTCATGGGACGTTCTTTCTATCCGCTGCGTGATCTTGGGAGGAGTTTACGAGGTCCGTGGTAAACTAGTGGTTTGCCGAGTAAATCTTCCCGCTTGCACCTTATATAATGAAAGGGTTGACTGGGGGCACATACCGCAGATAAAGTAACCCGTGTGATGGACTATGATGTATAATTTTACTGATCAGTCCACAATTATTTAAGTTGGGGGGGCAGGGCGGATAGATCAGTTCATTTATTTAGAAAGTGCTTTTAGAAGGAGGTAGGGAAAGTAGTATGGGCATAAGGAGAAGAATTGCATAATCTTTTAGAAACAGTTGGGAGTTGAATGTTTCCACTGTAAGTGAAGATACAAAGAAAAGCATAGTATGATGGGGATAGTCAAAATTCACCCTGCTGAATACTGATCCCCTTGAAATGGAGGGCATGTTCGGTAAAAACCAAACATTTGGTGACCCTACATTTGGAGCACAGACTTTTCTCATTGCTTCAATGTAGAGGTTGATTTCACTCATTCCAATTCAAGATCTACCACCAATAGTTCTCATTTTTCCTATCTATTCAAAGAATTAGACCCTACAGCAACATATATATATATATATATATATATATATATATATATATATATATATATATATATATATATATATATATATATATAGTTATTTCCAGTAGTGCATGGAAGAGCAAAATAACTTCTTGATGAATCCCTGAGTTGATGGATAGGCGATCAAGACAGAGGAGATTGTAGAGACCTGTTTGACCACTATCAGACCTTATCTCCTTTTCGATTCTCCCTATCCCTCATGAGATAGGGAGAATCGAAAATGTGTGAAATTCATCATCAATAAATGTGGAGGACCATTCTTGACATGTAGATTTTTTGTTGTCCAGCCCATCCTTAGGACGTCAATTAATACTCTCTGCAGCCACCTTTCCTGCCTCCATTTGATTTCTCCCAGCAGCCCTCTTTTCTCCTTCCATACCATGCCTATTGCTTTTTTGTTTGTTTTCCTTTCTGTCCATTTCACCTTTTCTATCCTTCCCTACTCATACACCTCAAAAGCCTCCAGTCTACACTTATCATCTTGCTTCATTAACCAAGTTTCCAAGCTATGCAAAACTATTGTCCATACCTAAGTTTTCCTAGTCTTTTCTGAGCATCCTTACTCAATATTCCTGTCATCAACTCCTCCTTGTGAAAGCCTCTTTGGCTAACACAATTATTCTTCTGATATCACTAATACTTTAACCATATTGTTGCAAAGCACTTCTGATATTGGTAAACTGCTCCACCTGCTTCAGTTTATGACCTTCTATTTTAAATTTTAAATTTGCTTTACCCTTTCCAACAAACTTCATAGCCTTTCTTTTTTTATATTGGTTTTCATCTCAACCTATCACATTAAATTTCTAACAAACTCCAAATAATTGTAACCCCTTAACTGAATGGCTAACTAAAGCTTGAGTATCTGCTAACCTAAATGATTTTATGAGTTTCTCACTGACTTTCATCCCTATCTCAAGATCTTTCCCTCCCACTTTTGCCATTTCTAACACATATAATAATAGTTATATAATTCCAACTAATTTGAAGAAATTAAATATAACACGAGTGTACCTGAAATCAAGCCACGCACTTTTATGTCATATCTTGAAAATTATGAACTAATTTCCATTGTGATTTATGGTATCAGCATGGTTATATCATTTCTACATACATTCTAAGAAATAACATATAGCAAATGTGTCAATTTATTTTAATAGTTAATGAATAAATATGGTTGCTCATTTATACACGTAGAACATGAGACTAGAATATGGTCAGTAATCAACACATTTTTCATAGCAATTATGAGAATTATGACCTTTAATTTGATTACAGTAATACCTTACCAATACATCACATACAGTGAAATGGATTTTGAAAGAAAACCTCCTGGTTCCAATGCATTTCCTATCAGCAAGTAGCATTATCAATTCTTCCACCACATCATGCAAATATTCACCTAAGATGTGGGGTTTTCGAATATCTTCCAAAAATTCCGAGAGGGAACTGTGGAAATTTTTTCCATGTTCATCATTTTCATTAGTATAGGCCGAAACTGGCTTCACTCTTTGAGAGGGGTAGACCGACATCAAATATTTGCAGTTCAATTGCATCATCGACCTTAAGTGTGCCTTTGCCACTCACAACTATATTTATTACAGTATCAAGAACACCAAAATAAAAATATTAACCACAGCTGATCTTTTTCGAGACTAATGACTGCCATGTGGTACAAAGTGTTCTCACATCACTCTCTCACAAATGAGAAATCATTTACCTTTGTTATTAGTAGGAATATTAAGCCAATGAGGTAAGAAAAGAATACTCGTCGCTACTGTACTCTCCCAGATTGAACTGAGCTGGGAAATCTACAGCAACAGAAAAAATAAAAGCCGAAATCATGTTCCAGATGGACGTGGGTAAAACATAGTAAAGGGACAAAGATAAAGAAAGCTTCAATTGGAGAAAATATATGTAGAATACTTGAGGCACACTGCAACATAAAAAAAATGCAAGCTCTAGACAGAGTAACAATGGTCATGATTCCTGCGGAGAGTGACAAAAAACATGTCTGATGTGGGGTAATATGAATGATAATACTGTACTTGTATTGTAAGGATTGTGACAATTACTGTGTAGGGAAAAATTTATGACTCTGTAACTAACAATTAATGGAACACAGCAGCGACTCTGCTGGACTAATTATCTGGTCCAATAAAAATCAAACAATTTTTATGATCATAACTATTTTATTTGCTCTCAGCAGCTATAAATATTTATTGGATGAATTTTTTCCTGCTGATGATTCATTCTTTCAAATGGTCCATAATAACTCAATCAAAGCATGACTCCAAGACTGCCTGGTTGGGATATATGTTGGGTAGAAACTTGAAACCAATATCTTCAACCATTTCCAGTTTTGTGAACTATTTTCGGATAACCTTCAATTTCTTCCCTCAGATCTCCTGAAACCCAGGAAGCGATGTCCTCTGTGTGATGCTTCTGTTTACCCCTACTGCAGTGAGAAGCTGTTTCATGATGCCTGCTGTTGCTTAGACCCAATAGGTGAGAGGCTGGATGTGAAGATATCGGCGTGATCCCTTTGTGAAAAACTATTGGAATTTCAACAATAATTAGGGACTGTTGAATGTGCTGTCTCAAGAAATTTATTGACTTTACTCTCTATAAACTGTTGAATTTACCTTCAAAAAGTTATTAACCTTGCTATTCAAAACCCATAAATTTACTGTCAAAAACACCATGGCAGTTCAACTCCTAACTACTTTAAATGGGCTACTTTTTAAATATCAAAAAGTAAACTGTTGAGTCATAACACTCAGAAGTAAATGTTAAATTTTACAGTTTATTGTTGAAATCCAGGGGTTTCTTACAGAGGGGTACATTGCTCCAAGTATTGAGAGCATTATCAATGATCTCTTTCTCATCATGGTTTACACTATGATTGTAGGAAATGTGCACCCTATGTATTGGGGACATGGTAGTCCAGTGAGTAGAGCAACGGACTTCTGACTGGAGTGACCAGGTTTGATTCCTGGTGATGTCTCTGGGTTACTCCCAAGCAGGGTGATTTTTTTGGAACTAGATGTTCCTGGGAAACTATAGGTGGCACAGGAACTACTGCCCCTCCCCTTATTACCCTGATGCATGAATTTCACATGCCATTTGGCTTTGTACTAGGTGAGCTCAACCCTCATCTATCAAAATGACCTTTGGGTTAATTACTGTGGATGGTTATTGTTATAGAGATACATATGTCCAGAATGTCTGGAGTTCCACTATGGCACCATAATTCCTCCTTACATGTATATATATCATGTTCATTGCACCATCAGGAACATCAATTACCTACTGAAGAAGTAAATCAGGAGTGGTGCACTTTGTGTGGTTTCATGAAATTAACACAAAGGTTAGGGTAAAAAATATTTTTGGATGCATCATAACAGAAGTGGGACTACATGTATTTCCAGTTTTTCCCTGCATTCCACAGAAGTCAATGATAGGGTCCTTGAGTGAATATTGTGCTATAGCTTTGTAGAATTAATGGAGTAAGTTTTTAATCCTAATATGTATTTCTTACTTCCTATCCCTTATAGGTCAACATTTAATTGAGTTTAACAACTTTTAACATTCACAGTTTAACATTTTAACTTAGATGGAAATGAATTATCATTATTTCAAAACTTGGGATAGCTACTATGGAGATCAACCAACTTACGGTCTGTTTCCTTAATTTCTGATGAAGCAAGACATCTGTTGAAGACCCTATCATTCTTTTGGGTGTAGCTTATGCTTTATAATCTACAAAAGTTTTATGAGGTAGAGGAGACTTTGAGCCCCATTGTTTCATTTTGTAGAGTGCTGTATATGCTGTGATGATGATTTTCAATCAAAAAAAAGATGGCATCTTGTCAGTTGACATAATTACCAAAGTTAGCCTTTTATGTAAGGAAGGGAAAATGTTTATGAATACATTCTCTTTCTCATTTAATGCAAAACAATGTGTAGTATTTCTTTTTATTTATGGTCATTTTGACGTGGATACATTTATTTAATATTACGTTTAAAAAAATTGACCGATGTAGAAAATTGTATTTGCTTAATTTATCAAAAAAACTGGACATCATTCAGAAGATAAAGAATGAATTCATGTATTTATTTGTCATATTTTTGTATAATAAATGTTAAACTATAAAATACCCAATACTTTTTGAAAAACATAGTTGGTGATGATAAATAATCCATTTGTATAACCAGCAGTATAAGTTATAAACACCCAATGGCCACAGTTTCTAAGTAGAAGATGCCACTACATTGAAGATTTACCGGGATGAAATGAAAAATATAGTAATTATTAAGAAATTATGTTGTAATCAATGGCATGTAATGCTTCAGCAGAGTTGAACAAGTTATAATGTACCCTTTGCATTGCATTTACATACACTAGTGAACTGATTGAGTGTTGGTGTAGTTTCTTACGTGATAAGCCTTCATTCGTAATATTAACTGCATGAGAGTTCAAACCACACATTAAATTAAATATAAATTACCTATTATAATGATATGTAACTAAAAGTAAGTATTATTATCATTGCCCTCAATTATCGACTTAGCATTAAGTTCCTGATACAACTACAAATTTCTTGAAAAGTTTTTGAAAATCCTCTTGTAAAATGAATGTTCAAACAACAATTATTTTTGTGAACTCATGTAAGTAAGTACCCATAATAAACTAAGGTAAATACGACTTACATGAGTGGTAAATTTCTAACAAAGCAATGAATATACCTACATATTCAATCATCAGTAAGCGAGCAATTTGAGTTGACTAATTCTTTTGCTTTACGGATAATCATAATCTTTATCTATCATTATATGGCTACATACTGCAATAGATATAATCAACATTATTAAAAGCACAACATGGAGTACCTGTTTATGTATATATCTATTTATATATATTTTACTTGTATACCCAGTCACTAATATCAGTCTCAAGAAACTCATTGTTAGGGTAAAAAGGGTTGATTTGTAGTTTATAATATAGTTTAGCTTGGATTCTGACATATTGCTGCTGTATAACAAATCTGATTGTTTATTAAGTAATGTGATGCCCATGGATTCCACCTATTCTTGGGTATTAGCCTAGTGATAATATGATGCATTTAGTTTTAATGTCTGTTTCTTGTTCCATAATTAAGTACATTGGTTCTTTTTAAGAGATCATTAGCATTTTCTTTTACATCATATAACTTCAAACATGCTGAGGGAGAGTACCTATTGGATGAGAAGTGATTTAATGGGATATGTCTTTGTGCATTGATATTCTGTATCCTTTTTTTGTATATTGATGGCTTGTGCCTAAGTGAGCGAAGTCCATGAGCAATGAAATACTTCTTTCAGACACGCCATTGCCATATCAGTGCAGATATGCAGACTGCAGTTTCCTCCATGCCAATTCTTGCCAGGAACATAAGCTCATAACTGCCTGCTGTTGTACCAGAGCCTTCTTATATCTCAGAAAATGTAAGCAAAAGACAAATTTTCTTATTTTTTAGATGAGTGACAATTTGGTTGAATGTATGCATGTATATGTTGAGAAGATTTTCGAATAGACATCACTATAAATCAGATGGGATCAAGCCATGATAAAAGAAATGTATGTACACAAATTAATTAATGTTATTATTATCATATATTATACCTTGTTAAGGTAGTTTTTCGATGGACACAGGCTACACAACTGTGCACTGATAATTCCCTTGACTCTCCTAATAAAATACAACCTGACATCAAACACTACAATAAGCCCCTCTTCATTTCCATATGCTTCCTTCCTCCCATCATTCTACATACTTCCTTTCTTCCTCCATGCTATACTTCCTCCCTCCATTCCATCCGACATCCCTATCCTATTCCTACCTCTTCCTCGTTTGCATAACATTCTCTCCTCTATCATTGTCCTCGACATCTCAATGCTAATCAATATGCTTCGCGTCCATTTTTATGTCTCCTTATGATCTCTCCCAATTTATCCCCTCTCCTCACTCACCATACCTATCTAGCACTTCCTCCTTTGTTTTCCTTTCTGTCCACTTAACCATCTCCTCAACCACATTTCAAAAGCCTCCATTCTAGGACTTTCATCCTGCTTCAATGACCATGTTTCCATGCCATATCCAAGTTTTCACCAATCTTTGTTTGATAACCTTACTCAACATCCCTATCATCAATTTCTTTCCACTTATGAAAGCTGTTTTGTCTAATGCAATTCTTCTTCTTTACAATTCAGAACACAACACTTCCAAGATAGGCAAACCGTTCCACCTGTTCTACAATTCTTCCTATGCCCCTTTCATCATTTCCCCCACATATATGTTGAACAGTGCTGGTGATAATGGACAACCCTGCCTTACTCCTCCTCCTAATACTGCCCATTTGGACTCTTCATCCCCCACTGGCACTTGAGTAGTCTGAAACATGTATAGGTTGCAGATTAGCCTCCTATCCATCCAATCTATTCCTTTGCAACAATTTCAGAGTGTAAAAGTCATTCGCCTAGACTGGGATTTGAACCCAGATCCCTCAAGGTGAATGATTTTTACACTCTGATATTGTTTCCTTGAAATACATATTAGGGGAAGACTCCGTTAAAAGTTACTGTTGCGGCATCTCCCGCAGTTTCTTGGAATCAATCTATTCCTACTGTCTGCAATATACTCATTAGTTTTTCCTGATTCACTCCATCAAATGACTTATTGAAATCTATGATAAAGGCAAATACATCCTGATTATACTCTATATTACTCTCTATTAGTGATCTCATTACTAAAATGGCTTTAAGGGTGTCTTTGCTCTTCCTAAACCCAAACTGATCATCTCCTCTAAGTCATCTGTAGACCTACCTCATCCAAGTGTTCTGGTACAAATTGAAGCAAAAAGTTGTATCAGTAAGCAAGCATCACTAGAGCTCCATGGTAACCAACAAAGTAGATAAAAATTAAGTTGTGTTTCGGGCATGAAATAATATATTGACTGATCCACATTATGACTTAGAGCAACATTCAGGGAAAGTCAAGCCTTATAATTTGCCTGTGAAAAACATTTGGGTTCTAATATTTCAGCTTTTAATATTGATACACCTTTTGATGAATTTTCCAATTTAATTAATGCCTTGAAATTTCTGAAAAAACTGCTGAGGTGCGGTATCATACCAAGTTATAACATACCACTTGCAATGTGCTATAACATAATTTGTGGCAATGGCTTGTTATAATAATAAAACAAGGTAAGTCATTAAATGAATATTGATGGTGTTTTACAATTACCATTATTATGAATTGATGTAAAGTAAATTGCAATTAAGCTGGGCATAACTGTAAGTGGCCCAATATGAATTATCCTATTTGTGATCCATGTTATACACACATTAATTATTTGTCTTTTGTATTTTCTGTGAAAGTGAAATCAACATCTGTTGTCTTCTTTTGAACAGGATTGGTCATCATAACTACATCCTTGTGGATCTCCAATCCCTGGAAGCTTTACTTTTATAATGAGTTTTCAAGGACCTACATTTATTTAACTGCTTATTAATTTATTTTAAATTATATGCTACTTGCTTTTCTTTCTTTTGAGGGAAATGAGTTAATAAAAGCAAAAATGCATAAAAATGGTGCTTCAGTTGCTACAAAAAAAGTTACCTATTTATAAACATGAAAAATAAAAATATTTATGCTTAATAATTGTTTGTTTTAAACATAAAACGCCACAGATTTTATAAGACTGCAGTAGGTAGCACCTTTATTATGTATAAGAATGTATGGCAAAAAATATATACCATTTTAAACTGATCATTACTAGAATATCAACAATAGCTAATTCTCAAATTGGAACTTTGGAAATAGATTCAATCAAAAAATGCTAAATGCTGAAAGGATTAGTGGCAGTTAATTTCTATTTGATAGAGAGGATGGGATGAGTAAAGTGAACATTACGATGGATAAATAGACAATTCTTGATTGTCATCACATATAAAATTGCAATGATGTATGTTACAGATATAGAGGCATGTTATTACATGAAAAGGCATCAAAGTAAAATAGCTAGAAAGTGGAAAAATCAGGAAAACAGACATGATTAATGATATAATTGAGTATATCTGGGATGCGCACCAAGTCCCTGTCAAATGATCAACAATAAACACCATTTTGTGATGCAATAATTTCAGAGTTTACACTCTGAAATTATTACATTGAAATGCATATTAGCGGATGACTCCGTTAAAAGTTACCATTGCGGCATCTCCCTCAGTTTCTTTGGAACCATTTTGTGAGCACAATAGTCACATTTGAACCTCGGCAATGAGTTATGACTTCTCCTTTCAACTAAACATGATGCAAATACAAACAATTACCAACTTGAAATATGACGAAATCAAAATTTTCATAATTTAGCTAGTTTCAAAATCTAATTCTCTCATTGCAAATTCTGCTAGTTGAATGGTCAGGTTTTTAAAGAGAAAAGTACAGTCATGCATAATAATAATAGTGGTACTCATACTTTGAATAATTTTATTACATATCTCATTGCAAAAACTGCTGTTGGCTAATTTACAATTTGGTGAACTAATTATTGTAGCTTCTCTTACAAATGTACAGTGAAAAAGCCTATACAGTTTCAGCAATTACATACATCATTACAAGCCGGAAGAGTTTCTTGAGAAACTCTTTCATTGCATTGCAAGCGATTATCACTTGCAATAACGTAACTGGTGATCTACTTGATGACTTAAGGACTGGATCTTGGTCTGCAAAAATGATCCAACTGCTGACATTATCAAATGAAAAACTGAATTCAACAATGAGTGGAGGCTTAAGTGAAGAAATCCTTAAATATATTTACATAAAGTCCTCAGCTTATCATGAATAGCAACAATAAAAGCTTCACAAATAACTTAATGGGATGAATCCTGCAGAGGACATTTTCCTGTAACCTCACCAAACTATTCAGTTTCTCATTTGTCAACATCACAAAATAATTACAAGGGCATCAAAGAAAAGTATTTGACACCAAGTCTTTTCTTTCAATCAAAGAGAATGATTGCAGTCAAGGCTGAAGTGATCACAATAGTAATGACATTCCCGTGAGAATTTTTCTTGGATCCATTATAACTGTATATACATTGAATTATTGAAGTATAGGACTCCTAAACATCTGAAAATTAGCAAATGAAGGAGTGATTTACAGCCCGTAATGACATGAACATAATGTGCCAAGAACATGCACCTTTGCAGAGAGAACAAATTATTTTTGCTAAGAACTGGGAAAAAAATGCTTTTAAGTCACCGAAAATGTCAAACACGTGTACTTATCGGAAGTGAGAATCAACTTGCAAAAATTTAACTGGACTCTGAACTGTCTCACTTGCCTAAAATAATAAATATTCCCGCACAACATAAGCAGAAATGCACCATTCAAATGAGAAAAAATTTACGGTTATTAGATGGGGATAAACTGGGAAGATAACGGTACTGTACCAATACACCATGAGAACCACGGTATAAATTTTCTTCCAAATTAACCGTGTGAGAAATGATATTTAAATATTATTTACGCATCCATCTGTCAGTAAAATAAATCTATGCACCAGTGGGTTTAAATGAAAATGAATGCCTGAGCAGTATGCAACAAATAAATGCCCTCAGCTCGAAATCTCAAGCTGAGAGAACAACATAAGATATGGACAAATGGTGATGTGATAATAATGACTCAGTTCTTCTTTTCGATGCATCTTCAGAACAATCCTCTTGGAAGAAGAAGATGGTATCTATTTTTCCAAGACATAAAAGCTTATACTGTACCTTCCGTCAACAGTGTATACAAAAAAAAAACAATATGTCATTCCAACACACAATAAAATTATTTCAAATAAAAATTAACATCATTTAGGAAACTGATAAGGTTGCTCAAAAGCAATGTCACCTTCTTCTTTTATTTTTTGGAAATTGCACTTTTAAGGCAAATTGTGAACACTGTTAATAAGATATGCCATAAATCACTGCATCAACATTTTTATAAAATTGGAGTTTTTTTTTCAAAAGGCATTTTTATCAATAAAAACTATCAACTATGTATATGCAATATCAAAGCACTGAATTGCACTAACCTGAGATTGAATTAATAAGTTTTCTATGAAGCTATTTTCAAACGCAATTATAAAGGTTTGTTGTCTTAAATTCAAGAATGCAACAATTTAACTGCAAAAGGGATTAATGTACTTTGAAATAATTTTTCTTTGATGACGGTGATAACCTATTTGTACTTGAATGAAATTTTGCAACAACACAATGAATAAAGCAAGATATCGTTATATATAAAAATATTTAAAATCCCTCATGACTGTGACATCACTTTTGAATCATACCTACATAAAAACAAAATAAATAACAACTTATAGATATATTTGGCTAAAATTCAATAAGAAATGCTCGCCACCATATGTAGGATGCTTGCTCCTTAATGAATTTGATTAAAAAAACTGCCCATTCACTTGATGAATAAACATACTTCAATGATTCAAGTTAGAATGGCTAGCAATTTTGCATTCATTGTGTTTATGAAGGAATAATGCGTGCAAATTAATACATTTCTGTAACAGAACTAAGAAAATTCTATTGTTTACCCTCATTTTTCAGCATTTTCGGGACAAAGATAATGCAATTCCATCCATGCCGTCCTTGAGAATACCCAAATGTAGGTGTTCTTTAAACACATGTTAAAACATAATGCAACTTTAAATTATATATCCTCAGAACTAATTCCCTATAGAAATACTGTTTCATAGTTGGGCCTTAAAATAAAAAGAAACTATGCAATTAATTGCGACATAAAATGGAAGACACATTCATGTTTGGTAGCAGCATTCAGCCATGTTTACAAGCCCTTATATTTTTAATTTTTTAAATATTTTTGCAGCCATTCCATACCACTTCACTTTACTTTGTGAAGAAATTCATTTCCGGGCAAGCCTATACATTTCACACTTTGGAGAATCTTTGTCTTATCTTCAGTTTGGCCCCAAAGTCAAATGCACTCCTCTGCATGCACTAAAAAAAATAACAATAGGCAATAGATTTTCTGTAGGTGATCACACCACCACAAATAAACAAACATCATGATGGGCAGCCATCCTCAGTGGTACTCCCTTGGCGGCTACGCATGAGATTGAATGAGGTTGACCTGCTCGCCAAAGCTTCTGTTCTGCTAGCCACACTGGCAAACAACCTGTCCACTTCAGCACTTGTGGAAGTGACCACGTGCAAGGTCACAGGTGGCACTGCCTTCCCAGAGGGTAACAAGGAACTCAGACTCTCCCTCATCTCTGTGCTGTCGTTCACCTTGGAGGACGAGCCCTCCCGAGGATTGCGTGGGCACAGGAGTCGTGAAGTGATGTTCAAGGGTTGTCCACTCTCTTCTGACAAGACGGATGACTCAGCATCATCGTCCGATTGAACGGGGCCACCTGATAAGTGCCATCGGTGAAGGAAGTTCCTCTGGGCCTCAGTGGCCACTTTGACATCTCTCGGCTAGAAATGGAAAAAATAACATACATATTGTATATATGACTGAGAAAATAATATACATTTTGTAGGCATGACTGAGAAGAATTTTGGCATGATGGCCAAAATAACTGAAGTTTTTCTTCCAAGCAATTAAAGAACAAACTTAGAAGAAACTCGTACAAAGTCTCATATAGAAACCAACAAAGAAGACTAAAAATATAGAAATCCCAACTTTACAGGTAAACAGAACATTCACTTGAGTATCACTTAAGAGGAAAATACTTATGGAAACATTGCTTTGCAGAATGTGATGGAAGTTAAATAAAGAGAGGGGAGGTGAGAATGAAGTATTTCCCAGAATGAAAATGATGAACAATTCTAACTCACGTAGTCTGACAAGGGAAACTGAGTGTGACAAAACTGAATTATCAATCCACTTAAATTAAGAGCTTAAATTGGTTCAAACAAAATTATTTTCAAATTACAGCGCATATACTTGTGTATAGGGTGATTCACAAATATTCACTAAAAATTTCCATTTTTTAATGTATTTCATGTCCAAGTCGACAACGGTATTTTGTAATCATTAAATACTACAAAATCAATATCACTGAAATAACTACAGAGCATGTTTTCAAGTAATAAGGACTAAAAAAAAATAAAATTTAACACTTTTGAAGGTAGTCATTACGTTATAAATAATCAATATCTATTCCAATTATTTCATTGGAACAATAGTATTGACCATTATCATCACTGTGAGATTTGATTAAAAGTTACAAAAATAACTGCCAGTACTGCCCAAATGGTACTGGAATATTTGCTTGCTTTCACTACTTAAGTGCAACATGCAGGGATCGGTTCAGCATTAGTTTCTGAGGTAAGAAACATTATACCTGTAATGCTAGTATTAAATGGCGGTAATGGCTGTGAATTTAGAATGCAACCTTGAAGAAGTTCAACCCATATCTTTGTTAAACTTACTATGAATACCTCTCTCAAGTGTAGGTCAATCCTTTTTCTTTCATCCAAAGTTTGTATCTAAAGATCGACCTATATCTTGAGTATATATGGTAATAAAAAAAATGACCAGGCCATATTCGTAGCAACAACCTGCATATGACAACCATTAACTCATAACAATAATAATACTTACTTCTGCAGTAGAATCCAATCTGATGCTGACTCCTTTTGCCGTTGAATCCCTGAGAATTGGATCAGATCCGACATGACTCAGTACTTTATTCAAGTCCACTGCGAGAGCACTACCCACCCTTGTAAGTGGGCCTTCGGCATCGCTGTGACCCATCCCTTCCCTCCCCATGGCCTCCCTGCGTTGGCCAGTCCTCTGAATGACCTCATACTCATCAAGGCCTTTGTCCAACGAGTAGCTCAGACTGCTCCCCATAGAATTGCATAGAACTCCATCTACTTCATCATCCTGTTAGTGGTATACATGAAAAAGAATTAAAGATATCATAATACAATTTTCCAACATTTCAAGTGTTTTGGAGCACATAATTCCATTTCTTACATGAAATTTGATGCAAATTCTTTGATCCTTTTTTTATGATAGCAGAAAATTGCTGAGCACACCAAAACAGATCTAACTTTTGTATCTCTCAATTACAAAGTAAAAATGCTATATTTTTGAAACCGTGAAAATGTTTGGGACATGTGTACAAATGTGGACAAAAAAATTGAAAGTAGAGTTTATATTGCCTGCAAAATTTGAAAAGTCACCTTACTTTTTGAAAACACCTCGCATGACTATAGACTGGTGGAAAATATCTAAGAATTTTATTAAGTACACACTATATTAGCCTAAATTTAACATGAGACTGAAAATATGAGTTTTAATTTTTTCAGCTGTGATTTTGGGAACATAAATATTACATGAACATTGCTACATTTAATAAAATATGCCTTTCAGCAAAATATAATAAGTTTCTTTGGCTTTTATCATATAAAAAGGTGATTTTTGCGCTTTGAAATTGTTGCATTGTAATTGGCATAATTCTGGATCTGTGTGATGCCAATTGCAACTTTGAACTCTTCTGTGTGAAGTCCCTGTGATCAATGCCATGGACAATATGACCCTGATCCAGTGAAGAATATAACTTCATGGGGCAACAGAATTGGAAGATAAGTGATACTTGAATTGACATAAGAAGCTGTGGCTCATTACTGGTGATAATAGTCATAGAATAACTCATTGAATAGTCATAGAATAAGCATTGTATTCCACTAACCCACTGTACCTCGCTAGCATGAATATGATACTTTTTATTATCATTACAGTGGGATTAAGGGTCAATACATATTCACAAAGAATAAGCATTGGCACAGCACAAACATGCTGCATAAGTTGCACTCTGGGATTCTTTCATTTTATCAAGGCTTACAAATAGGATGGATTGTGACTTTTCCACCACTTACAAGTGAAAAAATTACCTGTCTCATATTCGGTGTGAATATGGAAAGTACATGTACAAGTTTTCCCAAAATTATTATGAACCAAATTTAAAATATTCACTGCTTGGGTTTGGTATTTGAAATGTAACAATTGTAATAAATTGGGTGCATTTCATTATTCGTTCAAACCATTAGTTGTCCATCGATTGAATATGGACTTTTTAAAATCCCAAAATACCATTATGCATTACATATTGTGGACTTCTGCAGCACTTATCCACAACTTAAATACCAAATTCCCATCAATATGTCTATGAGTCTCTATACTTCTACAGTTCTTCCTTCTCCTCACCAACAAACTGAAATCTCACTTCATCATCCCATTATCCTTCAACAGTTACTCTATGCACTCTTTCTGCCATCATTAAACTTTCCCAGATAAGTTACTTTCTTTTCTTGCCACTTCTTAACTTGAGTTCTGAATTTATTAGCCAATTAAGTGACTCAGTGTTTGCTGAGGATTCATTTACATAGCTTTTGAGGAACTGATTTGCTTAAGTGATAACATAAGAGAAGCTAAGTAATTTCAATTAAACCAAAACTAAACATACAAGAATAGTTAAACAACTTCAACCTGATATTAAATAAAGAATGTAAAAAATGAGAAAAACTTGAGACATGAGGAGAATTAAGGTGGTTTTCTCACTTTCAGCAAATGACTACAATCAAAGCTCACCTTTCTCTTGAGCTCATTCTGATTCTTTTCCGGAGCAGCCTTGCCTCCGTTCCTGCATTCCATTCCGTTAATGTCTGCTGAGCTTGGAGGAAGTAGTTCTCCCTTTCCACCGGCTGACCTCGTCACCCTGTGGCACCGCTCAAAGGTCGGTCTTGGGTGTTGTACCTCCCCACCCCCACTGCTCTCCGAAGCCGTCAGCCTAACTCTGCCCACCTGCGGCTGCAAGTTGTGTGAGGATCCGGAATGGGAGCGCCGATGACAGGGTAAGGGTACACTGACAGGACTGCCAAATGAAAAGCCAATAAGGGGGTTTCAATTTGAAGCACCCAAATGAATGCATTTCAAACATTTATCTCTCAGTGCTGAAGCAAGCAAGTGCTCACTGGCTTATTTTGAAAGTTGTAGGTTTCAATACAGACTTATGCTAAAATGTTATTGCTACCATGTCATCTAAATACAAAATACAAAACATTGCCACCATCATTTTGGAATGTAATCCTTCCCAATTTTGCCACAAGATGCTTTTCTGAAGTGAAACCAGCCATGTTTGGTGCCAAGTAGAATAGCGGAAAAAAATGTGTTTTAAATCTTCTGGTATCAAAATTTTTTATCTCTGCTGGCATAAAAAAAATATAGCATTGAACATATTAAAGACTTACATAAAGTCACACCTGAAAGTTCAAGGTACAAGTGTAGTTCGAAAGCTTCTTGGAATGACCACCTAATGTCAGCGCTAGAGAAATGAGTTTCCTGCATAGTAATAGGTAATCTTTTATGAGTAAACACGTAATGCATCAGTGCTTTGGGAAGAGTACTGTTGTGTGGACGACTTTCTCTTGCTGTTCCCGTGTAGGGATTAGGGAAGATGAAAAAATTGAGATTCGAGCAGTGATTAAATACTTGGTAAAGAAAGGTATGAAAGAAAGGAAATTCATGCTGACTTCAAGAATATTCTGAAGGACTCTGCTCCTTCATCTTCAACTGTTGCCAAGTGGCAAAATGAGTTTAAGTTTGGCCGGAACAGCTTAGATGATACACCGTTGCTTGTGGTTAGCCAGAATGTGTCATTATCCCAGAAATTATAGCATAAGTGCATAAAATGGTTATGGAGGATCACTGACAAAAAGTGCGAGAGATCGCTGAAGCTGTAGGGATACCATCTGAGCTAGCAAACCACATTTTAACGGTGGAATTGGAAATGCAAAAATTATCTACCACATGGGTACCACTCTTGACTCAGAATCACAAATGCATCAGAATGGAAATTTCCTAAATATGTTAGACCCATTTTAAGAGCAATCAACAAGATTTTCTGCACCAGTTTGTGACCAAAGATGAAACTTGGTTCCACTACTATACCCCAGAGACAAAACAGTTGTCAAAGCAGTTGAAACTCATTGATTCAGCAACATCAAAGAAAGCAAAAGCAATATGGTTGGCCAGAAAGGTGATGGCTCGATGGAAAGATGAATGGGATGGGAGATTATCGACCTGCTGGTCAAAAAAATTACTGGACAATACTACGCTAACCTCCTGGACCAACTACATCAAACGATGCACGAAAAAAGGACCAGGTTTGGCAAGGAAGAAAAAATGTCTTTCATCAAGACAATGCATGCCCACACACAAGTATCGTTGCCATGGCAAAAATACATGAACGAAGATATGAACTATTGCCACACCCTCTTTATTTGCCTGATTTGGCTCCATTAGATTTCCATCTCTTCCCCAAGCTCAAAATTTTCCTCCTTGTTCAGAGATTCTCTTCAAAAAAAAAGAACAAACAGACAAAGTAGACAGTTATTTTGCTTGCCTGAAGAAATCTAACCATCAAAATGGGATCAAGACATTGGAACATTCATGGACAAGTTCATTAGTGTACAGGGAGACTAAAATAAAAAAGTTTCACTAAAATAAGTCCTTTATTTCTATTCCATTCGGAGATCTTTTCAAATTACCCTCGTAGAATATGTACCTGGCCAATTTAAATCCCCTTCACAAAACAAAATTGAACATCATCACCACTTCTTATGGTAATCAGGAGAAATAACTCTAATTTTTTTTTCATCCAAATTGTAATGGCATAGTTGTGCAGTTGCAGACAAGATATATTCCTGAAAACATCTTTAGGTGAGATTTGCATGAAACTCATGGCATTTGCGAGTAACCCTGAGGAAGACCACAAATGTATATGATGTTATAATAACACTACAATGGCCAGAGCGTGGGAGTAAAAACATTATCACGTTGGTGATCACCAACTCACAGAATCTAAAAAAATTATATGAAAGTGATATTGATGCAGGAAGGAAAGTGATTGATGAAAGTGAAATTGATGGAGTGATGCAGGGCTAATGAACCACCAACATACAATGTGTGTTTTGTAGAGACATGTAGGATATTAGTTACTGAAATATTTATAAATTAAAGCAGAGCATCTATTATCAGATGCTCTGCTTGCTAAATGGGCAGATTTATGTTGATCTCAGCAAGAAGCATTCCCTACCTCCAACATCATTGCAGTTGGATGATGACCCTTACATTAACTAGAAAAGTTTTCCTCACACTCAGAATAATTTACTCACCTAACATATGGGTGTACGTTTGTGATATGAAGAGTCACTTAACTCACTGGTAAACATTAAGGTTATTCTAGAGAACAACTGTGTACACTGATCGCGAAACTTTGGTGTAAATTTTCCAAAAGGGTAAACGGAATGAATTATCACTAGATATTACTTGCCATTATTAATAACAAGGAAGACATGAATGAAAAACCAGATAGTATTCAATTGTTCCTGGCTCAACTTTGTGGAAGTTCATGTTTATTAAATGAAGAACATAATGTATCTTTCCACTGTCCTTTATTAATAATAAATTTGTCCTTTAATAATACAGGACGGTGGAAAGATGCATTGTGTTCTTCATTTAATAACCAAATAGTAGTTCACAAATATGTAACTTGGAAGTTTCCATCTAATGAGTTTATTTAAATACATACCATTAAAAGGAGAAACCACACTGGGCCAACAGCAATGCCATGACCTTTTTGTAATCTAAATTAGCCACCTTTTTCCTCTTAGAACACACTAGCATACGACATAAAAACTCACCTTCGATCGGCATTCCCAGGTGGACCGTTGGCATTCAAAAGATTGCCTCCACCACCACCTTCTATGAGGGAAGTGAGGCCGGCCTTTGGGTAAAACAGTGAGGCCAAATTAGGAAGTGTGGCTCTGAGGTCCTGGGTGGAGAGCCCAAGATACCACCTGAGTTGTGCCACATTTTTGTTCAGAAGATACACTCCATACTTGAACTGAAGTTTGTCTTTGGCTCGTGAGAACAATGGGAATCTAAATTGAGGAAAATAAGGAGAAACACTTTGTAAAGAGTTCATTATTAGAGAAAGTGAATGAATTAAAGAACTTTGCGGAGAAAATGTTTCGGACAATTATGCTGCATTGAGGAATTTATCAGACTTATTCAGTATACTTAGATGAAATGTCGAAGTGGACTCATAAACCAGTCAACATATTCTTGTAGTTAATCCTTAGACTTCCATGACGTCTATCCCATGAAGGATCCATGCTGCTTCCAGGAATTACCGTTGTAGAGGTGTTTTAATGGACAACTGTTTCACCCCCTGTCCTGGAGGCGAAAGTTGCCCATCAACACACCTATGTGACAGTAATTCCCGGAAGCAGCATGGATCCTTCATATTCTTGTAGTATTAGATACTTTTCCAATGCAGTACATCAAAGATTTTTTTATGAGATCATCAATATAGCAAAATTTGTTCAAAACCACCCACTCCCAGCAATTCAATTGAGCGGTTTAGTAAATTTACCATTAAGAGTAATACTTTTGAGACCTATGCAGTATCATTTTCAGGGAGTTATGGAAAACTACTTCATCTGAGTAGAATTAAAGTTAAAAATCATTAGAAAAATAAATATAATCAATTTGCAAGGAAGGGAATAGAATAGAATAATTATTGACAGTAACGACAAAGTGGAGCAATATCATTTCCCTGCTTGGCATTTTGTCTCCTATGTAAAACGTCTGTCCAAAATACAGAAAAATTGCCATTAGTGTAATCAAGAACTAAATTTAATATTTCAAAACTACTTCATTTTCAAGTCAAACAGTTGGAGAGGCTGAATTAATTAATAACCATAATTATATTTAACCATGACTTGGAAGGATTGATTTATAACTGAAAAATAATTCAGTAAAACAGAAAATAATTTCCCCTCGGCAACTTTTTTTTGGGTATAATTCACACAATTAAATTTCACACATACAACACTGGTATTTGCTTCATGCAATTTTTTTATTAATACCTGAAAACAGTTAAAATCATAAAAACTCACTCTCTCTCTCCATCCGGTATCTTGTCAGTAATCAAATCGGAAATTCTAGACCGTGACCCAAGATGCGCCACTGGATATCGCAAAGGTACATGGAGGAAAACTGATATCATTTGGATTGCATGTGCCACGTATCCAAGGGCAACCGACACCATGACTTCATCACGAGGACCAAAATCTTCTGAGTTTGGCAATTTGACACCACATATCGTGAACCCACCATTTGGATGCTGAAAAGAGGAGATTGGAGACCGATAAATGATGTGCGCATGATGCTTTGCTAGACAAAAGGAAAAAGAATAATTATTGACATTCAAAATCATTTGATAGACAAATTTATTTACTTCCAACAAATATGAACTAACAAAATTTGAGCTTAAAGTAGCCTAGAAGGTTGCATCTGAGCTTATGCTACCTTCAAACAACAAATGCATGAGTTGCCAAAAATTTCAATACATCATTAATGCAAAATAAAACCGAAAAAAAGGCATGAATTCATAAAAAATATGCAGCAAAAATAAACAATGCCACATACAATATTATAGTTTTTTAAAATTAAATTGATTGGTACAATTTTCAAACAGAATTTCCACTTTAGGCTGCATAAAAAAAAAGACAAACATCACTACCACAAGGATATAAAAGGCCACAAGAAAATAAAACATGGCAGTGAAAATACTAAGATTGTGACTGGAATTAAAAATACAATAAAAATATGATTACCAAAATAAGTTTCACTGGGTTTGAGAAATTTAAAAAAATGAGATAATATAAAATTTATTTGCACAAATATAGCACACACTTTATTCCCTCAAAATATACTTAAAATATGGAGGTAATCAAAATTATGAGCTGAAATTCCAGTCAGTCTTAGACTTCTGGTTTATATTAACACACATTTAAGTTCCTATACCATTTTATTCTTTTGAAAAAGAGTCATTTCAATTAAATCGTCCTCTCAGATATAAATCTCATTTTTGAAAAATAGGCTTTGAGTAATTTCTCCATTGGCTTTGGAGATGAATTTTTGGGTTTTAACAATGAAGATTAAAAAGTACCAAACCACAATTTTTTCCTAAGGAACACTTATTGAGGACATACATGTAAATAACTATAAAATTAGCACAGTTAATCATTATAGAAAATTATGAAAAAAAGGTAGAAAAGAGAATGTTTTTCTGAAAAATTTACACAAAAAGAGAAGCATCTTATAAGCTGCTTCATCCTTAACACTGCAAATATGGTAAATATACATTATCATCAGCATTTTATTTCTTTTTCACACAGCAACTTCAAATTAGATCCTGGACTTGCGTATACAGCAGGAAAATAATACTTATACTTAATCCTCCTCTTCTAATTACCTATCAAATAAGGCTACAATGATATAATATATTAATTCCAATGTTCCAGATACTTGGAACATTAGAAAAGTGAAACAATAAACAATTACATGGTGCTCGAAGGGAGAATGCTGAAGAAGATTAAATGGGTAGACAGAGTGAGGAATGAGGAAGTGACATATAGAAGAGCAAAGAGGAAAGGACCAGATTATATCGAGAATATTCTTCCGCAAAGTAAAAGAACAGTAGACAAATTGGACAATCACCTTGAGGCATGCAACAGATTAGTTAGGCACATAATAGAAGGTAAAACTGAAGGAAAGATCCAGTAAAAGATGACCAAGAGAGACAAGTATACATAGAACACATATAGAGAAGGACATAAAACAAGGAATCTATCAGTCAATTAATTAATACTGAATAGAAAAGGATGGAGGGCTGCAGGAAACCAATCTTATGATTGAAATACTAATGATTAAGATAATGAACATTAATATTCTATATGATAATTAAAGGTGAAGATTAACGAGAAAACTGACGCTTGTCTTGTCTAACCATCACCAACAAGAATATGAACAATCCATAACACAGAACTGAGTCATGGGCATGCCAATTCAATGACCTTTTTCTGACTTTTTCGATGATTACCTGAAGAATGGGATAAATTAGGCTCAGGTCGGAAACCAAGTTACGACGGCGGAGCGCCAGGTGCGCACTGGTACGCAAGAATGTTTCTCGGGCCTCAAGAAACTCACGGTGTCTCCACTCCCTCAAGTGTTCCACTTCTCGCAGCAAGGATTCCAGTTGCTCCTTCAACTCTCTCCCTGTAAATCATGTTTTCCATTGAGCACTAATTAAAAAATAATTTTTAATTGGACCCTGTCAAAATTAAACAATACCATGGACTTATGAAGCACTTTGACTTGGTTTTATAATGTCCTATTATTTTCAATTGACAAATAAGAGTGCTCATTAGTGAATGTGAACAGAGTCACCACGGTTATATCATCTGTTAGTTATCAAATTGTTTCAGGCTATGCTTTGAGCTTAACTAGAGGTCATAAAAACCAAGTTTTGGCCTTGATAAGAGATTAAACTTAACCTTCAGTTTAATGAGACATTACAAAACCTGGCCCAAGCAATTCTATGCCTAGTTCAATATTTCAGGCTGTGGCTTAAGCCTTACTGCAAGTGAAATTCATACATTTAGTGCCAGGAGAGATCAATGTCTTTCACCACACCATCTATGGCCCTACTACCCGGCCACTACCTGAATTAATTAATTGGTTACGCTATCAATGAAAGGTCAAATATTTTTCAGCTGTTGAAGTCCAGAGGCATCCATCTGCACTTGAACTCAAAACCCAATGTAAAAGTTTTTATCTTCTGAATGACAATATCACCCACCCAATATCAACACCAAATACAGAACTTCATCACTTTATGGCCAGTGGATGATTTATCCAAAGTGAATCATGTGAGAAACATATAACAGGTACTTTAATCAGTGAATTTGAAGCAGCAATTTGATTTTTCATGAAAATATTAAAAGTTTTTTTCCAAAATGCATCAGTTTTTTGTTTGAACATTATAATTACATAAGATAATAATGTAAACTCGATGCTGCCCAGACGATTTATTTGGAATCATTTGCACCATGTGGTCAATCGCTCTCACTATTAATGGGCCGAACAAAAGATTAATTGTAATTGTATCTGAAAATAGTCCATATCTAAACTAACCTCTCTCCTTGTTCTGATTGGCCAACTCCTGTCCTTTGCTTGTAAGCTGGCGGACTTCGTTCAATTTCCTTCCCCTTTCACCCTTCAAGAGGGAGACGCACAGCCTTAAGCTTTCCGCAGCCACTAATGCCCGAGCAAGGGCTTGCCTCTTGGCTGCCCTAGCCGTTGATGTGAAAGAACGCATTTGGTTGCCAGGGCGAGGGGAGAGGTGTTTGGAACCGTCATCCTTCGGATTGTACTGCACTGTAGATCCCACGGTTACCTCAAAGGGGGATGGCACCATTGAATTGGCTGATATACGTTCACGTAAGGCTCCTGCTGATGCCGCTTGCTTTCGGATTGCCTGCTCCACCGACCTTAGCCTGAAAGTAAAAAAAAGTCATAATTAGCACTGTAAGCTTATCTTGAGAAGAAAACTTCATTATATTCACTCCAAGGCTAATTATTCTACGTTAAATCATAGTGTAACTTATTATTTCCAAACACTTTTATTTTTCATCATTTGGGTTTCATTATATCACAATACCATAGATGAATCTGATGATACTGCATTATTTCACATTGAATCAGTTCCAACACCAGACACAATTTTGATAGAGATCAAATAATGGTTTAGCACTTTTAAACTAGTTAAACATTTTATTACTAACCAGGTTTTTATGTATTACATCATTTTCAACCTCTGAAAATAATATAGTGCATTAAAGATGATTTAGTCATCGACTAAAGATGATGTAATATATCGAAATCCTATTTGGTAATATACTTTTAACTACTGGAAAACTGCTATCATTTCATCATCAATTTATCTGATTTAATCATATCATGCCTGAAACTATGCAATTCATATGATTAATTTAAAGTTATATATCTTGAAAGGATCCACTTTGCCATATTTACAGCTTTTTGCAATTGGCATATTTTAAATACATTGAAATCCATGTCCATGAGGGGTCAAAATTTGAGGGTGAGCACAAAAAAACCTCACTCCCTAAGTGTCAAAATGGACTGGTCTTGAAGTTTTCATTCACGGAAATCAATCTCCAGAATGCAAACAAACGGCCACTGACCAGGTGTACAAATATGAAATGCTGATTTCAGACAACAGATGGTACACCAATGCAGTTTGTGGTCAACGTGTTGAAATTTATACCAAACAAAAAGCATTCGTGGACGGAATTAATTTTTTGTTTTCAAATGAAAAAAACGACTGCTGAATCATATCGATTACTTTGAGAAGCTTATGGAGAACATGCTCCATTGCAAGATATGTGTGACTGATAGTTTTGCTGTTTCAAAAGTGGTGACTTCGATGTTGCCGACAAGGAACATGGAAAACCGCCAAAATACGGTACGAAGATGTGGAATTGCAAGCATTGTTGGACGAAGATGATTCACGAACACAAAAAAAATTCACTGAGCGATTGGGTGTAAGTCAACAAGCTGTTTCCAATAGCCTACAAGAGATGGGAACAATTCAGAAGACTGGCAGATGGGTACCACATGAGTTGAACGACAGTCAGCTGGAGAGGTGCAAAAACACATGAAATTCTGCTGGCACGATGCAAAAGGAAGTCCTTTTTGCTACGTATCATTGCTGTGGATGAAAAGTGGATTTATTTTGAGAATCCCAAGGACAATAAACCATCAGTAGACCCAGACACACCATCCACATGGACCGCAAGACTGAATCGCCTAGGCAGAAAGACGATGCTCCGTATTTGGTGGGACTAGAAGGGTGTGGTCTACCATATAATGAGCAGTTAAAACCTGGTGAAACAGTTAACCCTGAACGCTACCAACAATAATTGTTCAATTTGAACTGTTTGCTGCTTGAAAAAAGACCAGAATACCGAAAAGAGGCAACAAAAAGTAATTTTTCGTAATGACAATGCTCCATCACATACAGCAAAGCCAGTTCCCAACATATTTGAAGCACTCAGCTGGGAATTTCCAACCCATGCGGTTTACTCACCAGACTTGGCTCCTTCTGATTATCCCATGTTTGCATCAATGGGTAATGCACTTGCTGAGCAGCGCTTTGGTTCATGTGAAGATGTGAAAAAAATGGCTCGATGAATTGTTCGCAGCTAAAAGGCAAGATTTTTACTGGTGCAGTATCCATAAATTGCCAGAAAGATAGGAAAAAGGTCAAACTAACAATGAAGCATACTTTGAAATAAAGCTTTTTTATCATTCTTCCAAATGTTTTTTTTGGATTACAGGGCTCTTAGTAGGATGACCTCAGCCAGTGTTAGGACATTTTCTGATCAGTACCTATTTCCTGTCACATCGAGCTATCAATGGAGACCACAACATGATGTTGATCATTTAAAAAAAATCCCATTGTAAATGAAGTTGTACCAGAAATTCCACTGACATTTCTTTATATTTCACTCAGCAATGTCATATGAAAGACAAAAAGCTACACTATTGATACCAATGAATGGCAAATAGATTTTATTGATATTTGGCAGTAAGTGTCAATGAGTTGGAGAACACTTCTAGCCAGTTGTGTAGTGTATTTTGTTTTTCGATTGTAGTGCGCAAAAGGATCAAGCATTAGATACCCAAATTCATTGGAAGTTGTGCACAGTTCAAGGGCCAATAGTAATGAGGGAAGGAAATGTTATAGGCAATGGTTTCAAGACTTCAAAAATGGCAGCAAAAATGTGCACAAGATGAGGTCAGCGTCCAGACCAATGAAATCATTCAACAAGTGAATCAAGAACTTCGATTTGATAAGCAATTGACAATTAGTGCTCGTAGAATTTTTAGTCATTGTTTTGTTGATCAAAGCATATTATATACTTTGATTACAATTTCCCCATGAAAAATGTTACTTTTCTATTAATAGCAGTAATCTACTGTACCATATCTAAGGGCATGGTAGCCAAGCAAAAAATTAACCAAAAAATCAGATGCGCTTTCCTTGATTAAGACGGGGGGAACGTTATATGCATTCACCTGAGAAGCAGCGGGAGGGTGTAACTGGGCCTGACTTCTGACTCAGCCAAGCACATCTTCACTTTCTTTGCCTTGAAGGGTGATGCCTCCTCCTTCCCAGGATCCAATGATGGTTGGTTCCCTCCCTCCATATTCCCACTTTTTGGTTCCTTCTCCATGCCCTGACCCTTCCCTTCACTCGTGTAGGCATGGGAGGTGAGGCAATGCGAGGACGTGAAACATGAACCGCCAAACATGTGAAAGACAATCGTGTTTGGGCCGAGGGGCGAAGGGGATGCGATCGAATGAGCCATTGGGATTGGGACCAGGCCGGAAAAGTGGACACCCCATGCTGTCACCAGTGTGTCTCCCGCAGAAGCCGTCTCCTTGAGTCTGTGCTTCCAGATCCTCACCACAACACCTGGAAAACCATGATGAAACATTCAATTTTATTTTAGTTTCTTAGCAAAAATATGAATCTGACAACAGTTATGGAAAACTTGGTGGATCTTACATTTCAGCTTTGGAGTAATAAGATCGACTTTGCGAATTCACAAAAATTTATTAATATGATACTACTGGTTTCATCACATTGGTGACATCTTCAGGTACCAGCAGATTCATCACACAAGTATTCATACAATTTGAGTGACTTTACACAGTTTATCTTATTTCTCAAGATGAATGTACACAAGAATGAGCCCGACATCATTGAGAGATTTCAGCTTTTAATTTGAGTACACTAAGAAAGTGTTAAATGAGCTTCTGGCAAAAAAATTCAGAAAATGAGTACAAGGAAAACTGTGGCATGGATTTTTTAAGTTTGTGGTGAAACGTTTGAGAAAGAATCAGTCCAGCAAATCTAATGCAGGAAAGTAAGTATAATTAAAAAAGATGCCATTTAATTATACATTAAATATGAACACAGTACCAATGGACAGGTTCTTCAATTAAAGCTCTAGGGTGAAATAAATCTACCAGTTTTGGCTTTAACTGACGACAAATAAAAATTAATTATTTGATCTTGTAATCCATCCTTACTTGACTAAAGCTATTGCCAAAAAGCAAGTTGAGACACATTTTTAAGCCAAATATAAAATTAGGGCCACAACATAATAATGAAAATATAAAGACTAAGTGAGCCCAATGCAAAATACAAAGCCTCATCTCTCACCTTTGGACACCAGGCTGGTAGAATGATCCAAAATTTCTTGCATTTCCAACTCTGCCCACCTTGGATTTTCCCCTTGAATCTTTTCGCTCTTGTAAAAAGGTGCTGACATAGTTGTTAGGTGAAGTGTGTAGTAATAAAAACAAATTTCTGAAACCGATGAATCGCCATGGTTTGCAGAATGTACCGGAGAAGGAGTTGGATTTACTCGTCTGGCTTCTTTCATTTTGCCATCCTCTATGAAATCCACATTGAATGCTGTTATTCTGACAAGATGCCTCAGTCGACACTTGAATTGAAACATTTCTGAGTTAATGCGTATAATAGTTCAAACAAGGTACTCAGTTTGCAAAAAACATTTGACTTACTTGTTGTGAGAAGAGCGGGGCAAACTCTTTCCACTTTGAATTTGGGTGCCGGTTTGCCATCACTTTTTAAAAATAAATTTTAAATTACCCCATTCCAAACGATAATTTATAATTTAATACAAATTTTTCTACCATTCTCTCTTCGCATCTTACATAATAGGGGGCTTGCCCAGTTCTGTAAAAATTTCAACTTCCAATTACCGTCAGTAAATAAACCTTTGCAATTACACGATACATTTTTACGGAAGATCAAAATATGCTGCCCACTGCCCCATATTGATAACCGCACCAATACATCATCAATATGCCCGACTCAGTCACAGTTGACATAAAAGTCTCGTGACGAGACCAACAGTGAGACAATCATTGGTCTCGGACCAGAACAATAATAAGGTGTCATTAAATTATGATATATTTAAAAAGCATTTAACTATATTTACAGTTTAGAGAGAAACATTAGCAAATTAATGCACCATTCCATGAAATTATTTTACAAACAAAACAGAAAAACTAACCCCTTGATAACTTACAGTGAAGGCAGACATGCGAATCAATGAGAATAAGGATTTCTTTTGTTTTTAGATACTGGATTCGAGAAGTACTCACATTCCCTTATAGGTGGAGAACATTGTTTTGGTAATAGAGTCACTATTCTAATTTCAGTGTAATTACTTGCTAACGTTTAATTTCTGTGACAGTTCAGATTAATTAAAATGCCAAGCAAACCAGGTGATGATAACCCAGTTGCAGACGAGCCTAAGGCGACGGAAAATAGCCAGGGTCAACCCGTTCCTTCTGAAGAGCTGTCGTTAACAGATCATCTTAATAAGAAATTATTATCCTCATTTTTGGAGAGAGTGAACTCGAATTCCAATTTTAATAACTTCCAGCAAACGGAAGCGTCACCTTCGGCTGAAGGCGAGGATGATTTCAAAGCTTAACTATTTGTTGTCAACTACAGCAGAGCCATCTGCCACGGAGAATAGTGATCCATCTTCTCTAGGCGGGAATCGCAGGAACACACTGGTAGTGTTTGAAGTTCATGTTATTCTTAACCATTGATAATGTTCGACGGAGATGGGTATGAAGATCAACTTTTAGGTGACCCTAATCAATTGGACGATCTCATTCAAGCCCGTGACTTGAATCCAATTGAGGATGAGCCGAATGAAGAAGAAGGGAATGGGGATGACGAACAAGACGAGGAAAAAGGTAATTATTTTTATCTGAAATATTGCTAATATTACATTTTGGGGCCTCATATCATTCGGAAAAGATCCTGGTTGAAGCATATATGAAGATTCTTCCGTGGGTCTATGATGCTCTCCTTTTTAGCCGCGGTGAGATGCATATGGGCAACCGTCTCGTAATTAGTCGGAATGGTTCTCACAATTTTTAAATACAAAAGGGTAAGGCGAGCATAATAAATAGAGCATTCATGGCCAACAGTTCAGAAGTAATAACCGTTTATTTTATGGACTACATTCGAATACCATAATTTGTAGAAGTTGAAAATTTTATTGCTTCTTAATAAGATAAAACAGATATAATGTGCGTGGTACCAACGTCTACCACCTGTCATTGAATTAAAATAAAGTCTTGTACATATTTTGCTAATAGGAGATGACTCTTCGAAAAATAAGACAAGGAGGAAGGTAGTTCTACACCCACAGCCAAAACTGGATGATGTAAGGTAAAAGTTTTGCCCTTGTTCTGCTATAAAAAGGCTTAGCGTACGTAAAAGCATCATTTACTGACATTTTGTTTCAGGTTAACAGGGCCACGTGGATTAACAGCCATAGAAGGATATTTTCAAGATTTTAAATTTCTTGGCCATGGTCATGAGGAACAAGACCTTAAGAGGGTAATGGAACGTATAGAGCTGTGGGGAAATCGCTTGTTCCCAAAATATCAGTTTGATGATTTGCTTGAGAAAGTGGAAAAAGTTGGTCAAAAGCGTTCGGTAATGGTAAGTTAATTTTTGAATTTTATCACTCCAATTGTCATTTATTTAAAGCAAGCAGTTGTGAACTTCTGCAACTGAGAAACCACCGATATGCTGAGTCTTTTCGTTCTACACATGTCAATGTATAAAAATATGCCCTGATTATTTGTTTGGTTCCCATCTCTTGGAATCTAAGGAACTCTCGATGTTGAGTTCCCTTTTAACAGTCAAACTATTGGTAACACCACCTAGATATTAGGTCAGAACTTGCATCAAAAGAAATGACTCACTTCTCTCATTTATTGCCTCAAGAAGAGGGGTTCAATATCTTTACTGCTCAAAATTTCAATTAAGTATTAATAAGAGGCATTTTGCTTAACATTTTTTTGTCCATTGGCATTTTCAATGGTTTTTTTCATGAACTATTTTTGCCATATGTATCCACTGAAATATAAAAGATGAAAAATCTGAGGATAGAAACCCTAAGTAGGTTGTTATTCTAGATTAGTTTTTACTGCCTGCCTAAATTAAAGCACAAATGTATGTTTATTTGTGATCATGCTATTACTTTTTTATATCTTGGCTCATGCAGATTAATTGAGAGTAGTTTTACTTCACAGAAATCAATGGCAGAAGAAAAGGGCCAGGTTAATGTTGAATGAAAGCAGAATTTAATGGTATTGGTTGTATTTAAATAAAAATTAGATAGTCTCTTAATCCAGGGTCATTGCTACGTAGGGAGACCAAAGTATATTTTTAAAGAGGCAGGCTTCTTTCCTAACCTACCCTACAGTCACATCTGAGTAGGTTGTTCACACTCACGTTCACACATTTATTTTATTTATTAATTTTATTGAAAAAATTATAATTTATCTCTCATTTTCCCATAATCGCCCTAAAAATTTTCTACACTTTGTTTTAATGATTGTTAATATATTTATGCTTGTGAACAACAAGAAATTAGGTGGCAGAAGGGACTATCAAGTTCCAATCTCACCCCATTAAAGGCATTGTATTACTAATATTAACATTTAATTCACCATCAGGAAGTAGCATCATATTGCTTGGACAAACAATTGAGATGCTTCTGAGTAAATGGTGTCCATGTTGACTGGAGTGGATATGATGTTTCTGTGTTGATGTGAATGTTTCCATGTTTCCCTAATCAGTGGGGTTAATTGAGCATCTTCTATTTTAAAAAAATTTTACGACATACGAGGTCTATCCAATAAATACGCGAACGAATGCAATCCGGCGGCCATGACGCGGACTAAAGCGCCGCCCACTAGCGCCGTTAGTTGCCTGAGACCCAATGAGCCGTCCGTGATTGGCGGATCGTCGAGGTGTGCGTGTAGTGCGAGTTGTGTCAGTTTATCTTGTCCTTGTTCTTACTGTTTGTTGATAATGGAAATTGACGAAGTCACGGAGCAACGTATCAACATCAAGTTTTTGGTGAAGTGCGGCAAAAGTTATCAAGAAATTACTGAAATGTTGACAGTTGTTTACGGTGATAATGCTCTGAAGAAAACATCCGTTTTCAAGTGGATTAAGCGTTTTAAAGACGGCCGACAAGACGCCACGGATAATGCAAGGCCAGGACGACCCTCGACCATCTGTGTTGACGACAACATTGATCGTGTGCGGTCCCTTGTCCTTACCGATCGTCGAAAAACTATCCGAATGATAGCCGATGAACTCAATATAGGATCATCGACAGTGCACACTATTTTAACCGAACATTTGAGTTTTAAAAAAATTTGTTCAAAAATCGTGCCCAAATCGCTGACGCCAGATCAAAAGTTGAAAAGAGTTGAATGTGTTACTGACTGGAAAAATTCACTTGAAAATGATGATGGATTTCTCAATAGGGTAATCACTGGTGACGAATCGTGGTTTTACGAGTCTGACACTGAACTAAAATCGCAAAGCGAGGAGTGCACAGCAAATGATGAACCTCAAACCAAAAAACCAAAAAAAAGCCGATCGAAAATCAGAGTCATGCTTCTGGTTTTCTTTGATGTCGAAGGAATTGTTCATCATGAATTCCTTCGTGAAGGACAAACAGTGAATGCTGAGTTCTACCTTACAGTTCTCATGAATTTGAGAGATCGCGTGCATCGTATGCGACCGAATTTGGCTCAAGGCGATGGATGGATCCTTCACCATGACAATACACCTGCACATTCAGCATTGATTGTGCGCCAGTTCCTGGCAAAAAATTCAATCACCATCCTTGATCATCCTCCTGATTCGCCAGATCTCGCCCCCTGCGACTTTTTCCTATTCCCAAAATGCAAAAATGCGATGAGGGGACATCACTGGGAAGATATTGATACAATAAAGCAAGAAACGACGAGAAAACTGAAAAGCTTAACTGCCGAGGACTTCCAAGGGTGCTTTAAACAGTGGCAAAGAAGATGGAATAAGTGCATAGCGACGAATGGAGAGTACTTTGAAGGGGACAAAATCGATGTAGAATAAAATATGCAAAGTAAAGTTTTCATGGCCTCAGTTCGCGTATATACTGGACAGACCTCTGGTACCTGTGCGTATGTGTTGTGGTGACCATTTTTTTATGCTACCGTTGTTTATTTCTTTTTAACATTTTCAGAACTTTGTAACTAAAATAAGAATGGGACTTGTTAATGAGGATATGGTTGGTGAGGGTCCAAAGGAGGAAATAAATGATGAAATGTGCTTGGATGATGATCCACCTGAAGATAATGAAAGAAATGCAAATGCAAGCAATGATTTGTTTGATCAGCTGATAGAGCAGCAGTTGTCGCAAGTGGAGAGCCAACAGAAGCATAGCAGTGCGCCTACAACTCAAACTGTAAGTAATCATTTTTTTCATTTTAACCATCTGAGAGAATTGATCTACTAATATCCTTCGGACATAATGTGAAATATAGTGATGTCATTTAGTACCTTCAAGTATGATGTTAAATGGAATTGGCAAAATGAACTCTAAATTCACACGATCATATTCTTTAAATTTCACAGCAATGCATTATTCTGGATAAGTACAGATGTCAACTAAATGCTTTGGGTATATGTGGTATTTGTGGTTAAAATATGAGATATAGAATGGTGAGTTGGTCATGAGAAATTGTGAATCAGGTAACACACAGGTTATAGAAATATATGGGAAATGTTTGTGCCATCGGTCTGGTCATGCAGAGAGAATAATATAGAATAGAGTACTAAGTGTACAACTGGTTTATTTGAGAAAAGGTTCAATGGTTTGAGAGATATAAAGGAGTAGACTGAGGAACTCAAGGGTGTATGTGATATGAGACCTCATCCCTAGCCCTCACAAGATGAGAAATATTAGAAAAGTAATAAAGAATGGAAGGATATGTATGAAACAGTTTATGAATGTGATGCAGGTGAAAAGAGTATGTAAGGATAGAGTATCATGGGAGAAATGCATACAAGTGAGTATGTTTCTTCTACTGACTGAAATAAGGCTTTTCTGAACTCTGCCCGCTGTGATAAGGAATGGTGTGCCAGGTATATATTTATACATGTACTACATATTTACTGTCATTAGATTAAATACTTAAAGATTTTGACTATATCATCAAACTTAACCTTTAATGGTACAGGCAAGCTTATCAACAAAGCTAAGCAAAGTAGCTGAATGTGGGCTAAAAATGTTAACCAGATGTTATTGTATGCAATACGTATAAATGATTACATAATTATGATGGGGAAGTATTATATGTATGAGGGCCCAAGGCCAGGGCTCCTTCCTGGTATGTTTAGAGTTCAAATAAATCAATTTCATCACAAGCATGGTTATGTACAAGCTAGCCAAATAATAATTAATATTGGTTACAGGACATTTGGTGTACATTTAATAGAACAGGTTCTTTAAAGCACAATCAGAAACATTAGTCATTATGGGTCAATTTAATAAAAATAGAGACATTAAAAAGACTTGAATTCTTTCAGTTGACTAAAATGTAGTGGCTACAAGATACACGTTTGTGTAGTTAACATTTAAACTGTGGGAAGCTGGGGATATCCCTTCGTTTCCTTAGAAGGCAATTGAATAGTTTCTCACACACACACACACACAGATTGAGTGCATGCAATTAGTCTTATCTCAAAAAAAATTTCCAACTTTCAAAATCCCAGGATGGCTTTAGACCTTAAAGATCTACTACGACTACCATATATCAGGCAATCGAGAGCCTACTTAACTCATTAGATGCTAAACACAAAACTTTTAGGCTGTTTTTTTGATTTGTCAAAGGCTTTTGATTATGTAAACCACAATAGACTTCTTGTTAAACTCGATAGAATTGGGAGGAGAGGTATTCCTATAATTTGGATGAAGTCCTATGCCCACAATTGTACTCGGAAAGTAGTTTTGCTAGTGGATGGGTTAAGACATTCATCCAAAGTATGCCAAGTTTCCAAATGCATGCCACAAGGTTCAACCCTGGGGCTAATCTTTTTTCTGGTCTACGTTAATGACCTACCTAACTGCTTAGAGGATTATGAAGGAATAGTATCAGTTTTGTGTGCTAATGACACTTGTAGTGTTATCAACACACTCAGCCTTGTGGAAAAATCAAGGTCTGTTACACTTGCAATAAACAAGTGGTGTACAGAAAGCTATCTAGACTTTAATTTAAATAAAAGTAAAATGATGTACTTTTCACGTAATAAGAATATGACAGATAGTCTGCTGGTGGAAATTAATGACCGATCAATTGAACAATTAATGGAGTCAAATAGTTAGGTATTGCTCATTTGTTAATATTTCTTGGGATATACATGTAAAAGCTCTTCAGCATAAGTTCGGTTCCATTTGCTATTTATTAAGATGCCTCCATGAGACTACATGCAAAACAGTGCTACTTAATTTATACTTTGTGGAAATGTATTCAAATTTAACCTATAGTATAATATTTTGGGCCTCAGCTGTCATTTCTCTAACCATAATCACTGGGAAACCTCTTAATGCATCATGTATATTCCAGGAATTAAATTTTCTACCACTCATGTGCATTTATATTATGTTTTTTAATTCTGTATATAAAAAGCAACATTGGTAACTATTCCCTTAACTATGATCATCATCATTACACCAGAGAAAGGCTCAACAGCTGTTAAAGCAATATTAGAACTGAAGGATTAAAATTAGGGCCCAAGGAAATTGGTATCAGATTATAAGTTACTCAAAATTATAAAGGATACTAAGGGAAATAATGCATTCAAACATAAATTGAAAAGATGTCTACAATGTGACATGTTCCATATTAAATGTTTTCAGACTTAACTTTGTGAAAATCCTTTATCACTGAAGAAAAATACCGATGTATCTTCCCACTAAATTTTTATTTGGCACAATTATTTTCGACGCATCAGCATCATCGTCAGGTACTTGAGGCCGATGCATCAAAACTAGTTGTACCTAGTAAAAATTTAGTGGAAAAATGCATTGGTATTTTTACTTCAGTAGTAACATGTTCTCCTTGGTTGACGGATATAACGACTAAATGGATATTTGTGTGTATGTTTCATTTAATGTGTGTGTTTATGCTACATTTAATGTGATTATTAATACCATATTTTGTATCTCAATAGAGCCTGTTTGCATTTTATTCCTTTTTGATGTGCCTTTCATCATATACATGCTCCATCCAGCAGGTATTTTTGTAATATGATCTTTGGGTAAATAAAATGTGTTATTATATTATTAGTTCTGGCTAAAAAGGCTTTAAATTAAGAGTGACAATCCTAAATTCTTGTTGAGGCATCTTGGGAATTGAATTCATGGATATTACCATTATTTATTTAAATGTCCATACTAACCAGTGAAAGCAATTTGTAAGAATAATATATTGACAGTTTAAAATGAGAATGCTAAAAGATTTTAAATGACCTTTACAACAGCTAGATTTTCCTGGGATATTACCCAGAAACCAAATGTCCCACTTTTGGAGCTTAAAATTTCTAAGTGAATGGTCAGAATAACCCAAAACCACAATTTCATATTTTAGCTATGTTTTTGTATCTACACAGTTATGCGATAGACTGAAAGTAGTAGCTATTAGTGTTTTGATTCTTCTCAAGTAGCATTCAAAAGCCATTTGAGTACATAGTTTGTCAATGTAGATTTCCTAGGCCAGGTATTCATACGCTTATCATCACAAGAATTTGGTTTTTGTGGAGGAACTCAATATTTGATCATTCAGACTACCTGTAAGTAGAGGAGTGGCTATCATTTTTCTTTGGTGCGTCTGAAACGGTAGTCATGCCAGCTTAATAATTCACATTGATCATCCATTCAAGTTGATAAGTGATGTCTGTGGATATGCCTATGCCTGGGGAAATTTGTGCTGGACTTACTTCGATTTAAGCCCTGTTTACACAAAAGTGAGTCTTGGGATTGGTTATTGTGGTTTGTGGTTGGGAAATAAGCTGCTTTTGGTTTGGAAGAAATGCCTTTAAAATTAAAATCTTAAAAATGTAAATTCATGCATTTCTGTGTAGAACATCATGGCCCCAAGTTAAAATGCACGTTTTGACTGCCTTGCAGTCAACATCAGATTCAGGGGCATCAAGCCAGTCATCATTAGTCCACCCTAGCATAAATTAAATAGTCGGATATTGCTGAACTAATGCTGAGATTTATCTATTGCGGCTGCTTAACTATTTCCCCTGCATGTTAGCCCTGTTTCTGTATTGGAAGACATCTGCCTTTTATACCCAAAACTAACCACAGTTATAAACCCTAAGGTTAGTCTGATAGGTGAGGGTAGAGCTCACCTGGTACCATACTCTCTATGGCATGTGTGAATTGCTCATGTATGGAGTAATAAAGGGTATTGGTTCCTTTCCCTCTGCTGTCTATGGCTTCAACAGGAAGGTCTAGAAACCTGAAAAATCACAAATGTTGGGTTAAGGTTAAGGGTGCCTAGTAGAGGCATCACCCAGAATCATACCTGGGCCATCCAATCAGTAGTCTGGTACTCTAACCCCTGGACAATCCCACATTCCCTTTTTATCACTTCTCTATCAAAAATTAAAATGGATTACTTCTTTATAGACCATCACTGAGGAGCAAAGGCAGCGTATGATGGAGAACCGTCGCTTGGCTGAGGAAAGAAGGCTAGCAAGGCTGAAAGCACAGGAAGAGAAATCTGTGTCATCCATTGTGGAAGAATCATCACAGACAGTTGCCCTTTCAGAACAATCAATCACCAGTAAACCAATGGAGACATCAGATGAAGGGCACCTAGTGATTCCTAGTGACGATACCAGACAGAACTCAGTGAATGAGTGTGCAGATGGCAATGAGGACAAGGGTGATGCTGTAGTTTTAACTAATAAAGAGCAAAATTCTGAGGAAATGGAAACATCACCGTCAAATGTTGAGGAAGGTGATTGAGTGAGGTATATTTTTAAGGATAATTATGATGTCCTGTTAGGTTATGCCCATGTTCTGGGTATGGTTTGCTAAAAAATATGATCAAAATGTCGAACAAAAAAAAATGAAATTACGCCCAATGGTACTTGGAAAAGTTTGCAAAAAATATTTGTGCTCTTCTTGAATGTTGTTTGATTTTTCAGCATTTCTATGATTTTGTAAAAAAAAATATTATTCATTCAATTATTGATGGCAATTTATGTTTCATTAGTGGTGTCATGCCTTTTGGATTCTAAAGGTAAGTAAATTAGCTTTGTTTTCTAATATCTTCATTGTGCATCAATTGATATCTTTATTTCTCTGGCTCTGTTTCTGCCAGGACATAATTTCATATGTTTTTCTTGTAAGATTAAATGTTATATAGCTATGAAGTATACAAACTTCAATTTCTAAAGCGTATAAGCATGTTGCTTTTATAGTAATCATAAACTCTGGGTATAGTTTTTTTTTGTTTTGGCCAATGGCAGATTGTTCCTATTCATGCGAGATCATCAAAATATTTAGAAAGAATAAATTGACCTTTTCTCGGCCTCTTTTAAGACTGACTATGTTAAATGATATTTAATTAAGCCGTAAAGGGGTCCTTAAGCCCTTTTGTGGCTAAAAGAAATATTATTAAAATAGTCGGTTTGTTTAGAATAAGTAGCTTGTGCAACTTCGTAATGCCTAGCATTGTGGCATAATTTGGGATGGAGTATGGGAGTGTTTGTTCTTTCTGGCTGTATGTCATCATAGGTACCTACGTAGTGCATTAGTCATTCCTACATCTTGATGAAGATTTCATACCATATTTAAGACTGTTTCTCATGTAAAGTCATGACCCAATACGTCTTTTTCATATTGTGATAAAGCATAATGTTATCTTTTTAGAAAATGTTTATAGTGCTTCTTTGTTTCAAGGAGAGTTTTTACATTATTAAGGAAAAACATATGCTGGTTTGTTTAATGAAAAAAAATAACCTACGCATATTTTTCAGTAGGACAGGTAAAAAAAACTGAGACAGTATTTTCGATACCTCTTTTTGGATAAGATTTTCGGGGAGAAGATTTTGCCGCTATTTATATTTATATGAAAGAAACAATTTTTATATTGTAGATGAAATATGCTTTATTCTTTTGGTCATATGCTACAAGATTTTACTTTCCAAATCCAATGAAGCACTGAATTAATGTGTACATATTTGCAATTTTGGAAGATAATTACTGCTCCAAACTTGTGCATTTAATTGATAATTCCTCGTCATTTTTTTATACTGCTGTATTCCAATTGGTCACTTGAGAATGTTTAATATGATGACTATTGTATGGTCTATTTTTTAATCAGGAACTATTAAATGTACGATCGTTTATCTTGTGTTCTGAATGTGATATGTCTAAAAGATGTCATTCATTTTGCCTAAGTTCATGCACATTAGAACATAATGCTAATTACAAGAGGCTTCCCCTGATATTTAAAGTTTTGTTTGGGGCAAGTATGTCCTGTATTCAGGGTGAAGGTGAAAATTGGAGGAAGCTACTATTTTATTCAGGTAATTTAATTTCCCAAAACAAATATTTTGAAGCATGTAGTTCTACATTTCATCCTGACTAGCTTATAAGAAGCTTTTACAACATTTTTCGTAATTATACTATCTAGAAACAAAAAAAACCAGGAATATGTTGGGAATACGAGAAGAGCCAGGAAAAAGCAAGAATATGGCAACCAACCAGGAATTCGAGCAAATAAATGAGTGTTTGATATGAGTAAACTATTTTATTATGTGAATATGTCAAATGCCAAAGTTGAAATCCCCTCTCATAGTCAGTGTACCGATTCTCTGTATTCATTGCATTCCAAGAGCATGCTCTAAGCAGAGTGAGCAGTTTTCTTGCATAACTGCAGCAAACAGTGAGCACCATTGGAACCAAAATCCATCACAAATATTTTTCATTTAAGGACCTAGTCATGACAATCCACTTAATGGAATAAGATAATACGTTAAACCCTTGAACTATTTTTTTGTAATAAGATAGATAGTTTGTCCACTGTGCGCTATAGACATGTATAGCTCTTTATGGTGTTTGCTTGAACATGTCATAGCTATGATGTCTCTCTGATAGCAGCAGCATTGATGGTGATTGTCTCTTCAAAACAACATAGTCCATGGCATAGGTTTTCAAAGGGCACTCATCGAGTGATTTCCAATTTTATTTGTAAACATAAATTTTGGGGGAGAGTAAATTGTGTTGCTGCAGTAATTTCCATTATTCGCGACTAAAGGTTGGGACATGCAAATTAGGTGTGGTCAAAAAGGGTGCAAATAATTGTGATATACTTATTTTGGTTTAGTAGAATGAATAAATGAGTAAAATATATGCTGAATATTCATCATATTAGGAATAAATTTGCAGTGGATACATGATTAAATACAATAATCAAATTTATCCTCGGGGAAGAAGCAAGACCTCACCCAAAAAATTAGAAATGCTCCCAAAAACTTTAGGGGAAAAAAAAGAGAAAGGGTGAAATATCATTGAGTCATTACATTGGATGCCCTGCCATGGGTGGTTTACGTATTAGCTTGCCACCCACAAGCAGATTTCTTATGACACCTGGAATGACAGACTAAGGGCATCTGTCCATCCCCATGTATCCAGAATTATTATTATTATTACTTTTTATTTGCCCAGAGATCACAATACAAAAATACCAGGTGGGTGGTGTATGTACATGATATAAGGCACGTCAATGAGGAGCAAAGACACAGGCTCAGTTAAAATACATAAAAGAAATGATGCTCATAGTTACATAAATGTTTGGTACAAACCCATGAACATTGGCTGTAACATGCACATGCAATATCAAATTCAGAAAAATCATTAACATGAATCAGACCATGACCATTGCTGGAAACTAAAAGTATGAACTTACTGGTTGGGAATATTGTTGAGATATTCGTCAAACAAGTAGAACATATTGTTCTGTAGATATCTTTTTAATTTATACTTGAATGCAGCAGTTCCCTTTGTATCCTTGATACTTTTGGGTGGTTTGTTATATAATCTGATGCCCATTTCATTGGGTCCTAATTTCAATGCTTTAGTTCTTATATTCCCATAATGGAAGTCATTCCTGCCTCTGGTGTAATGATGATGATAGGCAGAGTTAAGAGAATAGTTGCCAATGTTATTTTTTATATATAGAATTAAAAACATAATGTAGATGCATGGGAGTGGTAGCAAATTTAATTCATGGAAAATAGGCCTGAATGAAAAGAGAGGTATATCATCAACTAACACTGCCAAAATATGTGATGATCCAATGGTTGAGCAGTCCCTCAGAGAGGTAAAACTGATCGTTTGGTGCCTAAATCTGTCAGATCTGGTCTGCCTTATTGCAAATTTGTCAAATCCAAGTGGGACCTAATGTACACATGTTTCAGACACCAATAAAATATATATAGATATTTCATTTATATGGAATGACTTTCCATATTTCTTATCTAATAATGTGCAATCAAGGAAGTGAAAACTCACTCTTGTCTTGTTTGTGGTAGTCCTTGCAGGTTACACAATGATTATGGAAAAAAATACAAATCATTCCAAGAGGACTAAGACAAGGTTGGATGGGAGAAGTATGTATGGGCATCTTGCAAGAAGAGTACTTCTCTGTACTTATGAGAATATTGTTTGAACATTCCATAGGTCTTCTTGTGAACATTTTGTTTATGCCATCTACTTAGTTTATCAACTTCTACAGGTGAAACAATAATTAATTGAATGTGTTGTCATTTGGACAAGGAATAGTTAATAACATGACGAAGATTTAAGTAATGAAAAAGAATGGTTTATTTTGAGTCCTGCTCTGAAATATTTATTCCTCTTTTAATTCTAAAAACACCAAGCATATAAGTTACAGCCATGAATTGGCAAACTTAGAGGGCTAGTGTAAAATCCAGAAGTTCATAACAGTTATGGAAGAATTGTTCAAAAATTGATTGCTCTTTTACATATATGTGCATATGCAAAAATTAATAAAATCTCTAGTACTCATTGAATATTGTCTCTTATACACATACATATTAACTTACTGACTAGCCTGTTCGGACAGTGGAATATATATGATAAATATATTGCAAACAGAAATTGTTCTTGATTTGGTAGTAAGCCTTATGACAAAAATAATTTTTATGTAATGACAGCAAATTCTGTCACAAACAAGTTTATTATACATCATACAGTAAAATGATCAATAATGATTGACAGCATAAGTTATATATCTTAGTGTATAAATTAAGTGCACCAAAGTATATCTTGAGATAATTCGAGTTTCTAAACAATACTACATTTCCTTGGCAAAAAGTCAAGATTTTGTCAAATCAATTAATGACTGTACATGGTTATAAAATAAATAAATTAAGAGATCATTTGAGTGAAACAATAGCCTTTGCATGGTATAATTGAGGGAGGGTACATTTATGAATAAATATTAAATGTATAAATATTTTTATATTGGCTCAAATCACTTGAATTATTGTGAAAATATACAAAATGAAAACTAAAGTTGTTTCTTCTTATTTGAAGAACAAATCTACCCTTATTAATGTGGTTGAGCCATCACCACATCTATAAGCATTATAATTCCGTGTAGTCAGTAGCAAGGGTCCCGAAATATGGTGGAAATCATGCCTTTTTTATAAAGTCATGTGGCTTTAATGAACTTTCAGGTCATTCCCAGCATAGTCGACTGTGTCTTGCCTGAATGTTGCAACTTCAGCTGTGCTGTCACCCCTCATGATGGCTGGGTTCCTGTCCGGCTGTGAAATTAGAATGAGAGTTTAGTCAGGGACAAGCTTAAGTAGTAATTCTAAGAGTGGTTTTTCAATATGAAAAGCAGGCATTTGTGTCAGGTTGCATTTATCTAATCATGGGTATATTCCAACTGTTGAAAATAACATTATATTCAATGAACAGATGTATTTTCTTACTCCTGATTTTTCATGCATCAAATCTTATTACTATATACTATATAGGTACAACTAAGAAAATTTATTGATGGCTTATACATACATGTATTAGCCATGACATTATCACCGTGTTTTGTGGGTCATGTGTCTACTTCTCCTTAATTTCTATCAGGAAGAGAATTAAACATTTCTAGAACAACAGAACCATGATATATTATGTAAAAAATTTTAATAAATTATAGCCTTAATGTTTTGAAGTGTAGGTAATCAGTTTGCAACTTGGTGTAGCAATACAACAAAGGTGTAATATAATATACCCATCTCACACAGGAATATTTTTATCATGATATCTCTGTTTACTGACGGTATTGAATCTCATTTGAAACGTGACATTTTTACAAAAGTTGTTACTTCAATTGCAGTTCTACATGGAATCTAGTGTCTTCAGTGACTTCTCATGTACATCCATATGATCCAGGAAATGAGCAGTAGAATTCAATTTGGATTTTAAATGTGAAAAGAACATACCTCTGAGAGAATTAGAAGCACATATGTATGCGACTCATTTGAATGTTTTTTTACTATTATATTAGATTTTATATTCATGCTGTATATTCTGTTAAAAATAATTAGTCTTAAATCACATCAATATATGTAGTGAAGAATACTAACTCACCCTAGGATGCATGAGGATAAAGGGCAGCTCTGCAGTTAACTCTCCTCCAAGAGCTCCAAGATAGAGTTTGACCTTCACAGAGTAGGAAACTACAATCCCAAAAGCATCCCTATGGTCAGGGGCTGCAAGCCTTTAAAGCGAATATAAAAATTGGCATAAATAATTTAACATTTTGGTGTTTAGAATACTGGGTGATTATTTAATACACTGCTAGCATGTTTCTAGATATTCAATGAGGTACTAATTTCATAGATTTTATTATGTATGTCGCCATATTAGTCTGGTAATGTCCTCACTTGAATATGCAATGTATTCAGGTAACATTACTCTTGATTCATTTGATGAAGGAATTTTGAATATTAGGTAGAACCATCACAGATACAAAATGAGGAAGATTTACAGACTCTATTTTGACTACACTAGAGACAAACACCACCGGATGCTGCCATGAGAGATAGAACTGGATACTTCCTTTCTATTCTGCAAGAAGAAAAGTTTTTCACAAATTATGTTTCCCTTGTTGTAGCAGCAAATATGGAAATATTCGTAGGTCATGAATAAGTCTAAAGGCTTCGCTAGAAGAAAGAAGTGTCTTTAATGCAAATTGGAAATCTGTAAGGTTATTAAGGATGCAGAAATACAATAGACAGCAGACAAACTTTGATAAGCCAAATGTGAAAGACAACTCCATAGTTAGGAAAATTGAGGACTCCTCTACCCAGGTATAGAAATCTAATTAAGGAAGCAAAGCTTAGAACTATTTAGAATGAATACTCTCGTAAAAAAAGCAGAAACTAATGGCAAACTTTAAAGATGGAGAGTGCAAAATGACCATTCGACTCTATAAAACTTTGACACTTTCAGCCATGGGGGTAAATTTGATGAGTAGGGATCTAGTAGGACGCAGAGGAAATTATCCTAAAAACTTTTGTTGACTTGAGATAAATACTTCCAAATTTTAATGAATAATTTAATTGTAACTCTAACTACATATCTGTCTGCAACTCCTAGTTTTTCTAATTATGCATAATATACAATGCTAATTTGATCGTGACCATACAGATTTGTAGAGAAGGCACATCTAGAATAAATAGAATTATTAAAAGCTAAACTAATTTGAGGAAAATAGGCGAGTTGGGAAAATGAGGGAGATAAAGAGAATCCTACAAAAATTTTAAATTATATAAACTGAGTGATAAACAAAGGAATGAAAGGGTAACCATGATATCAATTATATATTCTGCTGTCAATCCTAGGAACAAAATACCAATGGTGAAGACCAATTAATTAGAAAGAAGACATATAAGCTATTTGATGTGAAGTTAAGTAATTCCTGTAGTCAATACAGTTTTTAATTATTGGGTATAGGAATTTACTTAACTTCACCATTAATTAGAAGTTATTGCAGCGTGAGTAGAATATGAAATTAAAATAAGAAGTTTGTATTTTTATTTTCCCTGCTTAAATAATTACTGACTTATTGAAACATCGCTTCACCTTATCTTATTGTCTATCATCTTATTTTAAAAATTGGACATTTTAGTTTGAAATAATAATGGAATGTACTTACAGAGTAGATGAAGCCAAATTGGTGTCTTGGTGTTTAAGTTGGCCATCAAGGGCAATTCCTCGACGATCGCGATTGGCTTCCAAAGTTGGAACCAAAAACATTACTTTCTGCAGGGATGATCCTGGCTGAATAGGGCATCCTTCCCTTTTTGAGGAATAACAAAGTAGACGTGGAAATTAGAAAGCTATGTGAAATTTGAACGTAACCTTGCAGAAGCTTTTTATTAATTTTTAGCACAGGAAGTCTCAACCTAAGAGGGCAATAAAAGTTGAATGAAAGGGAAGTTTTTTAGCCTTCTTGTGGTAAATCTGGTGAGCAAAGTTGAGCATTGCTGATGAGTATATCTTGGGTTCATTTAGCTGCTGGCAAAACCAGGCCATTGATTTTATTGAGATATTTAACTTTAGCTAGGAGAGTGTCTTTTACCATATCGCATATATACTTTTCTGACTTCACTTTCACAACTAGTTTAAATTTGAAACTTCCTGGAGAGAATAATTAGGAAAAATGGAAATTTGGATTTCAATGACTTTTGTTTGCATTTTTCTCTTTCAAACCGACTTCCATTTTTCAAATCAATAAATTAATATTACGATGGAAAACCAAATATATTTTAACATATTTTTTTGCAAAACTACTTGCTAATACATTTTAGATGAAATCCGCGGTTAGGTAACTTCTAATAGCAAGCTTTTACAGTCATTGTTTCATGCAATGTAGATTCCATTTAGGGTTTATGCAACAGAAGCTACCAATTCGCAGAGAGAAACTCAAGAAAAATATGTACGCTTTTATAAATTGAATAATAATATCTATGTTGTTGAATAAAAGGATACATCATTCCATTTCTCTCGAGCAGTTTGTCTTTATTGCATTTATCTTTAAATCATTGAATCATCAAAAGGTAAAAATTTTTGGTTCATCAAATGTGACAAAAAGGTTTACCATTAAATGTGGCAAAAAGATTTTAGACTTTAAACTCCTTTTGTTATATAAACAGATTTAATTAGTTTTGTTAGAATAAATTTACTTTCACAATGCCATATATTCTAGAACATAAGGCATATTCAAAAATACTTACTGTGTTTCTATAGAGGCGACAGAAGTTCGGAATTGCCCGTTTTGGAATAATACCACATCGACTCCTTGCTGAACCAAAGCTTTGATTTTCTTGACAACTTTGTTACTGTTGTTTCGAACGCAAACGTTCACGGCGATCTTTTCGTTGTGATGGTACAGCTAAAAATAAGAACGATTGTAATGTTTAAGGATTTAAAAGTTGCGCCTGAAAGGTGAAAAACGTATTACGCCCGCATCGAAAGAAGCGATCTGGACGCAGTCAACATGAGCTGAGGGGTATGAAGACACCGACATGATATAACTCATTAGGTAATTGGAATTCACTTGCTAAATTGTTTTTCATTTTAAAACTTGTCGCCAATAATACATTTCATGACATCGTTATCACAGTTATTTCGTTAAGCGGTGGCATTGAAATATATAATATCTAGGGTCGTAGATTTGCAATTGACGCTTACAATAAATATACATGCCGTGCAGTTTAAGCATGTATTTATAATAATTTTTGCTGTCTTACCTGTTTGTCCAGTGTAACTTCAAGTTCCAATTCTCCTGGGCTGAGCATGAAATCTTTTCGCACCACCGTGCAAGGCTGACGGCCTTGCTTAGTGGGTGCGTATTGTACCTTTCTAATTCCAAGGGCGACAGTACTCCTAAATATGAAAAAATACTCATGTTACTACCAATATGAGTGGAAATTTTTTTTTTATAAGTCCATATAAGTAATAGTTGAAATGCATTTTGTTTTTGTACGATTTCAAAATGATTTACGGCTTGTTGCGCCTGATATTTTTCTTTGTATTTGATTGTTGTATACCTCTTGTGGCCGCGATCTGTTTCGTTTTCTCCAGCGAATGCCTTCACGTAATATTGTACTCCGCATGGTTTCCCGTTATCTTCTGATCCTGGTTGTAGTGTTACGGATGCCGGTGCACTCGTTGGTAATTTAAACGTGAAAGGGAACGCATTCGGTCCCAGTTTCTTAAGTAGTCGTTCCTGAAATTGAAAGACAAAAATTTTTAATATTAAGCGAAGAGAGTAAAGTATTTCAAATGGTGCCTAAAGTGGAAATTTTTCAAATGAATCCTTTGATTTATTAGTCTGTTTCTCCGCTATCGATGTGTCAGCGAAGAAGGCTCATTTAATTTTGGTATTATATTTTTATGGCGATCATATTAATCAGTAAAGATATGGTGATATTATTAATGCCGTTTGGCATATTTTGAAATCTGAAGTGGGTTGTTTTATCATTTTTAGTTTCCAACAGTTGTGGACTTTAATATCCTTATCGATATATCTATTTTTGAATATTTGGCCACATTCAATGGCAATGTAGCCTTAAAGCTGCATATAGTGAATGAGAATGCAATTAAAGTATGAAATTTTATCTTTCTTATGTAGTGATGCTGAGTGTTAATTCACTGGTACAAGCATACCTGAAGTTTTGTCAGGTTCTCCTCCCGTTTTGGTGTTGGGGGGTAAATCTGTTCTGAAGCCAGGAACAAGTCTTTCTGGAAATTGAGTCCCATGACCTCATCTTCCTCACGTCCATAGCGGAAGGAGCAAACCACCTGGCCAAAGATCTTCCTGTCTCGTAAGTAGTCACCATCAAGAACTAAAACACCATCTAAGAAGGCAAAAAAATCAAAAGCATTAACTTGTAGGAGAACTTTTCCTTTGCCAATCAATGGCTGATGGGTTGCTTAATTTTGGTTTTCATAGGGAACACTATTTCCTTGTGATAGGTGTGATAAAATTAAAGTATATTTATTTGAAAAATGTTGAAATTCATAAAATATATCAAGCCAGTTTTTTGCAACACTTGAATATCCTCTTTTAAATGGTTGCAGAAAATCAATACAGGCATCAGCCATAGTATTGTTATCAATTTCATTATTTTGCTTATTTGCTATGAATAACCAAAATGCATGTGGAATGCCTTGTTTAAGTTTGGAATTAGATTAACAAACAATTGACTACATGCTGTGCGATGAAACAAGATTTGCTCTTGAAAAGGCAGACTTAAAAATTTGATGGAGTTTAATTATATAGGACGTGATGGCTTCAGTGATAGCCTGAGTCTAATGTTTACAATTGTTTACCATTCAAATTTTTGAAATATTGAGAAAAATTTCAAATGCAGTAATATAGGAGAGTGGGTCGTGGTAGTCCAGGGGTAGAGCGTTGGACTATTGACCGGAGGGCCCGGGTTTGATTCCTGGGCAAGCTTCTCTGGGCACCGACAGCTCCACCCAAGCTATGTGATTTTTTGGGTACCATATCTTCCTGGGAAACCATAATTGGCTCAAGGAAAGGAACTGGCTCCCCTACCCTGATATGTGAATTCCACCCGCCATTGGACTTAGTCCTGGGTGAACTCTACCATCACCTACCAAACCGACCTTCGGGTTGATAACTGTGTTTATGATTTTTTAATATAGGAGAAATGCATAATTTTCCTATGTTGACTGAGTGCTCCAATGTTAGCACTTTGTGTTGTAGGAGTATATATTATATTCTCTAATCCCTGAAAATTTGGTAGTGTGTTGTGATCTGTTTCAAATTCTCTTGAAAAAATGAAATTGGATCCACTGGTGATATTTATTGACTTTTCTTTTGAAATAAACAGTAATTCATTTATAATTGAACTAGTTGGATTCTAATATTTTACAGAATAACCCTGAATTTTCATTTGCGAATGTGTTTTCTCCGGCAAGTATATTGGAAGTTATGTTGCCAAGTGCTTAAATGTCCTGGGTGCATATGAAATAGTGACCCAGTCATTCCATTGTGACAGGATAATAAGTGTTTGCTTTTCTGAACCAAAAGTCAGTTTACAGCTCCTCTGAATACAGTCATAAAATGTAATATAAAACTTTCAGATTCACACACTGTGGAATATAAGCAAGTAACAAGTCCTGCATAATTTAGTACCATCAGTACCACAGAATCCTGATGAGAGAATTAAAAGGACTTGCAAAGTAAACTTCCTGGTTTGAGAAATGAGTCCCAGGGTGCTATGGCAAAAATGGACCAGCAACCTAATATTCCGATGAGGATTATAATTTGGGCATCAGAAATTTCTTGTAAGGATGTAGTGCCTTCTAGTCTTGAGAAAAATTCGTGCTAGACTCAAGCCATATTTCATTCAGATATGGTGGTCCTTCTGTTTGGAATCACCCAACTTATTCGAAAATTCGGGCAGAAATTACAGAAAAGCCTCAATTTAAAAAAAGTACGAGATATTTTAATGTGCGAATCGGGTATATGATATGGAAATCGGGAATTCCTAATGAGGACAATGATCTTTTTTAAGCTGTAAGATCCGTTAATAATGATTGCCGAAGTTAATTGTGTGTGGATGCCCTTTCACAAATTGAAACTATGATTTGGGACAGTTTAATTGTTACTGCTGTCAAAAAGGAATGCTCGAAAATAAAATACCTTATCGGATTCGAAAAGCTGCGGAGAAAAAAAACGGTTGTTCATAGGGAAAATCGGGGTGAATTCGGAAATGGGAATCCATAAAAAAGAAATCCCCTATAAGGTCCTGGGGAAAAAACGAAAGTTATAGATTGTAACCGACTTTAGTGCTACCAATACCAGTACGCAAAGTAATAAGGGATGATTCTAAAAAAAATGCTTCATCATGTCCCGTAAACTCGGGAGAGATGACGTCACGTCCTTCGGAACAAATGGAGAAAAATTCTGGAATGGGAAACTAGAGAATGAGTCGCCACACTGGATGAAACGGTGTTCTTATAACTGGGCCACCCTTGAGACAGTCTCACGTGCCTTTCGGTTATCCACTTAAAGGCTTAGCATGATTCTTCCTAAGCGCATTAACGTTATAGAGGCTGGTAGGGGAATAAATAAATCTTCGGAGAGCGCTGGTTTTAGTTAGGTGAGTTGGTACGTGTGTGTTTCCGTGATCTTATATCGGCCGGTTTTGAATGGTAACTCGATAGGCTTTCGGTGGTGATATTAGAGGGGAACCAGCGCGACGTACGCGCGCACCGGGTTGCTTACGCCTCAGGAGACCACGCGTCTTGAGACCGTGCCCTGTAAGTGCACCCTGCGTATGTCAACCGACGGTTCGCGAAGACTTAATTTTAGAATCGTACGTTAGTTTGTGTAAATATCGCCTTATTTATTATTTCTGTTGAATCGTACAGCAATAATGACTCCAAGTAAATTTTGTGGAGAATTATTGGTGGTGATACCTTGTAGAGATTAAATTGTGTATCTTAGTCGAATGATGGCCCGGTATTATAATGTCTTGTTAAATTCAATCGTTAGTAAACGTCAACTTTATCTTAATGTGGAAAGATTATCAAAAAATTCGATTTTATAAACTAATATGATCGCTTATTTTTGAATGTGAACATTGTGACCCTACCTAGTAATATTGTCTGTCAGTTATTGACCTGGTTTTGAACTTGATAGTATTAGACGTGACTGCGTGGAAATTCATCTTGAGGTATGGAGAATACCAGGCATTTTTCCACTCACTTTTATTTCAGGTATGACTAGATTCGATACATAAACATCATCTTCAAGTACCCGAAGATTGATGCCTGTGTGTCGAAACTAGTCATGCCTGAAATACAAGTATGTGGGAAAAAAACCTCCTATTCTTCATTCCTTGTCGGTTTTGAATGTAACTAGCAGTTATTAAACTGAGTTTTGGCCTTAACCAGAAATTAATTTTAACTTTCAGTTTAACAAGACATAATAAAACCTTACCTTAAAGAAACATAAATTGTTTTGGGATACAGTTTGTTACTGCAAAAATTAAAGTAATATCTACTAAAAATTTTGTCTCTCAACCTAGAATTGACATAAAATCTCATCAAAATTCTTTGAGTTTTATGGTGAACATTTTGTCTTTTTTTCTCCAGAGTTTTGTGCATCATTCTATTCTGCTTAATTGGAGCTAGTTTATTTGAGTAAATGGGTTATTATGCCACAGTTAAATCACAATGTTTTGAATTTCACAAATGAAGCAATAGTCTGAATTGTCTTGCTTAACTAAACTGAGAAATATCGTGTTTAGGTGTTGCTTTTTGACGTTCAGTTGAATTTAAGTAGTGATTATTGGCATGTTTTAGTTTGACATAATACCCAAATTTCAATGCCGAGTCATGTTGAATAATGAATAACTGATCGTAGCACTTTTCCACATGATAATCAAGTGGAAAAGTGCTACGATCAGTTATTCATTATGCACGACTTCCACAACATCACGCCTAGAGCTACTCAATTTGTGCTGAGTCATAAAAAACCATAAAAAATAGGTAGACATTATAATTGTAGGCATGAATGAGTGGATGAGTGGAAATTGATTGGGAAATGAACATTCCTGTGTTGAATTTAATGCATTTTTAAAGAGTGGTTCCTATTTAAATAATCATGAAGTTGCAAGTGAATCATCATCTGGAATTTAAAAAAAATTGAGGGTTTGATTGATGTGTTAAACACATTTTCTATTTTGCTGGACTTACCAATCGGTTCTACCCCACTGATGTGATCCACAAAGTCTCTCTTCCCAAGATAGATTGTGATCTTGCTATTTGGTGAGCTCTTCTTAAACACTTTAAAATTGACAACCATTTTTGATGTCTTGTACAGTCCTCCTATGAAGCTATTCCAGCAACCACAAGTGCAAAAGACAAATTTTCTAAGGTAATCACTGCCAAATGGTTTCTTGGGTCCTAGCTGCTCCCTAGCTGTAGACTGGTCTGTGAAGAGGATGGGTGGTGAGCTACCTATATATATAAATCCTCTGTGGTCCCCTCCTAACTGCCTTTTGAGGTGACGTTGTTTCATCCCCCACTCTGATCCTCACATGATCCCCCCTTATTTTTGCTACGTAAAGGTCACATGGGGTAGGTGAACTGGAGATGTCTTTGGTCTCAATGTAGAAGAGTGAATGCGCAGTGGGGCTGTGAAATGGAAGGGGAAAACACAATCCGATAAGACCACTTAATGCATTTCCTTGGCTTCTCCAAACCCCTCCTCCTTGCTAGTAATCTGATTAGTTCCGAAGGGAGGAAATGGCTTACCTTGTGCCATTCTGAGTCATGGGTTTTTTGTAGTGGCTTTTGGAAATGAGGAAGTTTTTGTTATTTAATTTCGGGGAAACGAGGGTGTAAATCTGTGCATGCGGTGGTTGATAATTTGTGAATGTAACGTTGAATAAATACCTATTTTTAGGTCTGTCTTTGAAATTTGAGCCGTGCATTTTAGATTGTCTATATTCATTCAATTTATTGGTACTAAATAAACTGTGTAATGTCATATTTAGTCTTATGTCATGAAACATTGCTTTGATACTTCATAGAAATCATTTTGTCTTTTATTTATTCATGTGATTTCCAAGATGTACGTTGCCTTCATTGTAAATATATTTGGAATTTACTTCTTGGGATGGTAATCAAATAGTATCGAGATCGAGCTAATTCATCCCTTCTTCAAAGATTTGCTGTTCTATCATTGATGAATCTGAATAGTATCCTAGGACCTGGCATAGTTGCAACCCGTATATTTCCAAACCCACACCTGCTCTGAGAAAAAACAAACTGTGCTTGCTCTATCAGGATATACAGTTAGTTGATCATGGTATGAGAAATTTAATGTTTGATTTTCATACATTGAGTTAATTCTCTGTCATATCATGTAATTTCATTTAATTTCTTGAGAAGTATACCCCTTTTATCCTGGAAATGCTAATTTTTTGTTTTTCCAAAACATTGACCTTGACCGACGTAAAGGATTAAGGTCTAGTAGTTAAGGTGAAAGACATCTGGCCATGTAGATTTGGCATTTCAGCCATGTGACCAATTTTTTGCCTTGGCCTCTTCTCCCAGACTTCCAGTGTGGCTTGCAACACCCTCTGAAATGGGATTTGGGTCAAAATCTGATTAAGTTCTTATGTCTTCCATTTGCTTTGTCAGTTTGCATGTGACTTGGGAAGGATGTCCCACGTCTTCGAAGCAAAGGTTTGCAATAAGTCATGCATTTGAAAGATGAACTTTCTCGTTAGCTTGCTGTTATAAGGGTGTCAAGCTCACTTTATCATTTACATAAGTATTGGGAAGTAAAGAACCAGATTTTGCACCATAGAGTAAACAAAATGAAACTGCTTTTAATGTTGTTTAAACTAAATAAGATTTAGACTGAAGGCATCACATCTTAAATGGATTTCTAGGAAAATTGGATTTGGCCTGTGGCTGAAACAGAAGACTCTGATGGTTATGAGTCCTGGTGATGGTAGGATTCATCAGTTGACTTCCTATCTGCGGATGGGTCTTTAGTTAAGATCACATCAACAGCATACCATTCTCTAATTTGGGTGGGTTGTAAACTTAAGTGAAAAACATTGAAGGCCCTTTTTTATTCATATTCATATCGATACTGGGTTAGCATGTTATTGTCAATTGATGGGTTATGATTGCATCAGAATTAACTCTTAGTGCTTCCATTGATTGGAGCATAGGTTTTTCATGTTCAGATTTTTTTGATTCAGCGTTGCTTCCACGTTATTATACTAATATCAGAAAACTTATGCATGCATTTTATTCCTCCCTCACATTCTGTTTACCGATGTATTTAGTCACTGAAATGTAAACTGTACATTCATGATGTATCTGGAAAATTGTAAAATGCATAATTTTTACTCTATTTATTACAGTAATACATGGATAATAAAAAATTTAAATAGGATGTAACTCAAAAGATGATATCTGGATTTTAGATTGGGAACTTATGCCACAGCTCTGTGCCTGATTATTTTCTCTCAGTCAGCAGACATGGAGAAAAAGGTTGACCAAGTTATCCAACCAACCAACAATGAAATATGCGTGGAAGAGAAATTTTTTTGTAATTATTTAGGGTGAAGGGTCAAACAGGAGTGTCATAGTCTAGCATTGTCATGAGTGAATAGACTATTTCCCCAGGACAGTTGTGGATGGGGAAGAGAGGAGGTTGGGGAATGGGTGAGAGGTGTAAAAGAGTTTTATTATTACTATTGGTATTCTACCAGTCAAGCTAGGTTTTAGATTGACCTACCCTATACAAGAGGACAACAATTCATTTCCTTGCCTCTCTTATAAAAACACGACATGGCATTGAACACTAAAATAAGCTCTCTTTCATCTCTGTATACTTATTTCCTCCCGTTATTCTGTACAACATCCCTATTCTAATCCTGCCCCTTCCGAGTTTGCCTAACATTCTCCCCTCTATCACAGTCTTCAACATCCCACTGCCGATCAATATGCTTTTTATCCATTTTTCCTATGTCTTTATGATTTCTCCAAACAATTCCCTCTCCTCTCTCATCATGTCTAGCACACTGTTTGTTTTCCTTTCTGTCCACTTCACCTTCTTTATCCTTCTTCACATCTCAGAAGCCTCCAATCTATGCCTATCATCTTCTAAAGAGGATACCAGAGGGTAAAATAAAAAATAAATCATCTAATTTAACAAACATTGTGAGACTGCATTTTTCCTTTTTCTAAATTTTCTAAATCTTTGTTGGCAGAATAGAAAATATTTTTTGCTACATTCGAGCCCAAGTTCCAACAAGTGGCAAGAGAAAAGCAAGGTACAGATATATTTATATTTCTCTTGCCTTTTGGCACTTTTATGATGTCCATAGGTTCTGGTATAATTTTCAGCTTGTTTGATCTTGATTCTGGTTTGATTCTTTACCCTTCATGGTCCCTGGAGCAATCCTTTGCCCACCATCCCATCTTATTCCCCCCATACCATTCTGCATAACATCTTCAGGTTAATTGGAAAATTTTTGAACACACAAGTATACAAAGGATGGGAAAGAGGGAAGGGGAGGAAGAAAGAAAAACCAAAGGATAAATGGAGGAGAGGGGAGGGGAGGAGGTCGTAGTAAAAAAAGTTGCATGTGGAAAAGCAAAGTGTTTTTTTTTCATCATGGAGGATTTCCACCATGTTATGCCTCAAACTGTGTCACTTGTCCATCCCTTAATCCTTCCACCCATTCCTGTTCTCACCATCTTTGCCCCTTCTTTCATCATTTCTATTTCGTGAAAATAGCCCTTCATATTTCTTAGATGTATTTTATATCATATATTGTATAAATTTTGTTAAAATACATTGAGAATTTCATACAAGCATTGAAGCAGTGGCCAGTAGTAAATGAACTCCGTTGAAAAGTAGTGCCTTAACTTTTATTCTCATGTAACAGTTTTGGTTATATAGCATTATGATATTGGTAGCGGGAATATGGTGGTGTATAAAAGTTTGGAAGGGTAGAGGTCAAGGACTGATTTTGGCCATTATAAATGGAAGGGGAGGCATGAAGATGAAGAAAAGGGAGGCAATGGGAGAATGTGAGAAATTATGCCTAGCATTGCCTCAATTGCAGACGAATAATTAAACACTAAGAATGATGACAATTCAATATACAAAATGGTCTCCCGAAAATGTTCTCTTTCTTAATAATTGCATTTGTTAAAGTTCCCTCTTTCTATTAATTGCCATCTGTAATTCTTAAACATGTTTTATTTCATTTAGTCTTTGGAATATAGCGCGGTTACCTAATCTAACTGCCATTTATTAGGGTTACAATGCCTTTGTACGAATGGCTTACTCAGCATAGAATTCTTATGTTTTATTTCCCTGACATACATGTACATTTAAAGTTTATGTAAATTCGTTCCCATCTTGCTAAATAATTATTATTTGTTTCTCTGCATAATTGTCTCGAAGTACTATTTGATTTCCTCTCACTCATACTTTGAATGTTGGATGTTTTCACTAGCCACTTTTGAGGCTAATATGGTAAGTGTAATATTCATTATATTGGGGTTCATGTATTGTGGTTGTAAAATATTCGTATAGCTTTCGAACTTAAAGCATCAATTTTTTGAACAAAGTCAACTGTTGCTGTAAAAACTGTCAGTCAATGCCTTGTGTGTTTCAAAAATCTATCTATGTTTTCCATAGAATGCATGAAACCTCTTTTCTTTTTTATTAAATTAGCCATTAATACAGCAATTAGGGCCAGCCACTTATGGGGAAGATAAGAAAAGTTGAGTTATTTAGCTGCAAAAAATCGGGGCCATATTTATAAAATCAGAACAAACTGTCTCAGTTAAAGGCCGCCTTCTAAAAGTCAGATCCAGTTTCCTCAGTTTAGGTCAGACTGTCAGAATTAATTATTGATGGTGCAGCACTACTTGGGCTTCTTTTTAACTGGCCTCAGGTATTTTGCCTTGTACACTTAAGAGAAACCTTTGACTGTTACAGTAATTGCTACCGTGATAAGTTTGACAGATCATAAGTTTGTTGAAATACTACCAATTAGTGAGAGACTTATACTTACTGTTTTCTCTTCTAATCAGTACACATCCTAGCTGTCAAGATGGGTATTCATGGCCTCTGGAGACTGCTGGAGCCCACTGGAAGGGATGTGACGTTGGAGTCTTTAGAAAACAAAGTTCTTGCCATTGGTATCCTTTTTTATGTGAAAAAGTGTTAGTTATAACTACCTTAATGGGGAAACTACCAATTAAAATGAATGTCCATTATCAAAAAAGAACTTACTTAAATTTGATTAAAATATTTGGTGATCAGCTTAAAAACCTGTGTCCATCCTAAACTTAACTTTATGCATATTATTGGAAAAAGTATGACATAACTTTCTCTCCCTCATATATTATTTATATCTTCTGGTTAAATACATTTATTAATATCCAAGTCATTTTGTAAATCGATAGATTTTTTATATTTGAGTACCAGATATGTCAAATGGCTTAGGTATGTGAGCAATATGCTGATTGACTTGCTAAAAGGCAGAAAATTACGTATTAAATCATTTTGAGTGTTAAGGTCACTTATGAATGAAATTATTTACTATAGAAGTTGGTTTTCTTTTAGTTAACTTAAGATTTGATACATTTCAATATTTAATTACCACACCTGGTAGTGATTTAATTACTGCTTTAATTTCCTGATACATTTGGGAATTTAGCAGTTGAAATATGTGGTCTCTTTAAAATTTTAAGAGAAAAGGCAAGCAATTGTTTTATTTTACTATTTCAGTGAATTTCCAAAAGTCTCTTCCTTCATTTATCTTTAATTGCCAAAAGTAAGGTAATATGGGATCAAATCATGATGAAATCAATTTTGTAGCTTTAAACAACACATTTCTAATCCAGTTATTCTTTTAATTTCATAGGTTTGGCTTTTTGTTTGGGATGGAAGTTCATTCGCTGATTATAAGTTATTCTTGAATCTAAATTACTCTTTATAGTGTCAATTTATTGCCAGGTTTTTTACCAATTTTTTTGGATGGTAAATACATTGGTAAAAAAGCATGTAACTAATGCATTTTTTATGATTTGGTTGCTTATAATTTCTTACCATTGTAAATTATGTGTTAATTGTTTTGCACAATTTAAGATTAAATCATTTACCCAAGGTTTCAATTAGTCTTAACTATGACCATTCTTAGTGTTATAACTAGAAATTTTTCAAAAAATGAAGGTTGCAACACATCAAATTACAGCATCCTCAGCAAGGCTTTTGTTGGCTGGTATGTCTCCAATAATGTGATGAAAAATGCCATATATGTATAATTTCAGAGGAGATTTCTAATTATTTCAGTATGCATGAATTTTAATGTTCTGGAATTATCCTATCAGTGCTCTTATGGGAAGAAGTGATGGACACCCCTTGCAAAATGTATGTTGTCACTTGGGCCAAACATTTTCCCAAACAATTGTGTACTAATATATCTGAAAAATCTGTTATTATATGTTGTGCCTTTAATGAATCAGAGGATTTCAAAAGTAAACCTTGAAAAATAAAGAATTGGCCTTTAAAGTAAATTGACAGTGGTCAATACGTATGTAGTCCAGTGGGTAGAGCATTGAACTACTTACCGGAAGGCTCAGGTTTGATTAACGGGCACTTCTCTGGGCACCCTCAGCTTCACCTTAGCTGTGTGATTTTTTGAATACCACATCATCATTGGGGTAATCATAGGCGGCAGAGGGAATGTAACAGGGGCCTGCTACCCTGATGTATGAATTTTGCATGCCGTTGGGTTTAGTACTAGTTGAGTTCTAACCTCACCTATTTAACTGCACTTCCGGTTAAGTGTGGTGGACAGTGGTCATTATCCATTTGTATATTTATGTTAAACTTAGTCATATTTTTAAGAGCAGGGGAATTTAGAATTGATGGCATTTCTTATTTTTATGAGCAGGGAAATTTGGAATCGATGGTATTTCATTTAACTCTGGGTATCAAAATTAAAGTATCCATAGCAAACTCCAAACTTCCTTAGCATAGTTGCCAGATGTATCACTTTGGCTGTACCAGGCTCAACAAGGTTCTGCCTATTCGGGTGGAGCTGCCAATGCCCCAAATTCACACCTTCTGACCCTGTTTCATCGGATATCCAAACTCCTCTTCTATCGAGTCAAGCCAGTCTTTGTCTTTGATGGAGTTGCTCCAGGGTTGAAGAAGAAAACTATTGTAAGAATTATTTGTAATTTCATCCATTTTATGTCTTTCACTTTTTTATTCAACAGACTGTTTGCCAGCTGGTTGGTTACAGAGTGTATGTTATTTATTCAATTGTGTTGTTATGATATCAAAACATTTATTTTTTGCAAAAAAACTATTTCAACATTTTTGTTAGTTACCTTATTCTTTGATACTGGCTTCTGAAAGTTTTTTAATGACTAGTTTTTTTAGCTTTCTCCTCTGAAGGATTGGGTTCAAATTCTGGTGGTTTTGGAATTTTTAAGTGAAATCCAGAACCCTACCTGGATGCATTTGGAGAGTGAAGCGTCATTAACTTTTGTTCATTTTTAACTGGAAAGTAAAAATCCATTTAATGACATGTTTGTATTTGATGAGTTATTTATATTTAAAATTGAGGCAGCATATGTATTAGCAAATCTGTCCTAAGTAGACAAGTGTGTACCTTGAAAAAGGTTTGACATTCCATAAATACTTTGAATTCAAATTATGTAAGTGGGCATTCTGTGGAAACTGCAGCTTCTATCAAAAGTCTTCAACATGGGATAATTTGATATAAAAATATATAATAGGATTGTATTTTGTGATATTAATCAAATTTACAATGTACTGTGCTCATACTGTATAATAGATGAAACTGATATGTAATTTCTCCTATCTGGGAATCTAGATAATTTACTGTATCTACTATCATTATTACCATATTTTCCCATCGATAACGCGCACATTATCCATACAAAAATGTTCAGATGATCAAAAAACTGACAATGCGCGTTATGTAATGAAAATTGAAAAAATCCAAACTAAGACGTATTTTTACACACACACACATCCGATATAGATGTATTTTTACACACGCTATGTATAATTTTTACTTGCATATATTCATGTATATACAGATGCGCAGCCTCCATACACATTCATGATAACCATGAAGCCCTGGGCGTGTGGTATCTATACAAATTCATGAGAACTTCAAAGTTCTGGTTGCGCGTTATACATAAGGTGTGGGTTATTGATTGGAAAATACGGTACTTGTGTGTGAGTTAATCTCATGAAAAGATTTATTCCTGGATTTTTACGTAAAATTTGCATTTTTTTATGCATCTTGTGTGTTAGTCATCATTATTTTTTTCCAAAACTGTTAAATGCTGCTAAGTTAATTCCATTGCATTAATTTTAATTGCAATTTATGAACTTTTGTTACAGGCATATTTTCAATGCATAAAGATTCAGATAAATATTATTTAGCACTCTTGCTGGTATTTATCAAGTTGCAAATTATTGATATCTATTTTGATTTTTTAAATGTATTTATTTTGATTTTTTTTAATGTACTGACCATTATCTTTGATACAATGATTTTGATGGCATTTCAAAGTAGAATGCCAGTGTTGCAATGCAATGCCAGTGGTACTGCTACAATGACATCCTTGCTTTTACTGCTATATTGCAACAAGCAGGTGGTAGTAGTGTCAGTAGTTTTTGTGATGAGAGAAGTGCTCACTGTGACATTATTATTACATGGTGGTAATTGCCATGAATTTTTGAAATACAGAAGTTTTTCTCACTTCTCAAATAATATCTTTTTGACATACCATAACTAAGTTGGCCATTCAGTAAGTCCTTAGGAAAAAACGGACAAACAAATTGTTATGGTTATATTTACTTTATTTTTCCACATAATGTCCTTTAGTTTGATACATATTTCTCAGCATTTCTCCAACTTCTTCAAGCTGCCCTGAAAGTAGAATTTTGAAAGATCCTCAAAATGGGCATCTGTGTTGGTGATGGCCTCCTTGTTTTAAGTGAATCTTTTCTGCCGAGTAATTTTTTCAATTTTACAAGTAAAAAACTCATTGGGGCCAAATATGGTAAATACGGTGGATAATGAAGTAATTTGAACTTTAATTCCATAGTTTTTGCCATCAAAACTGCTCAGGTGTGCACCCATGCGTTGTCTTGATGGAAGAGAATTTTTTCTTGGCCAAATGAGGACTTTTCCTTGATTTCTTTGCTCAATCGGGGCATTAGTGATGCATAATACTCTCCATTTGTCGTTTATCTTTGCAAGTAATCGATATACATGATTCTGTGTGCATCCTATAAAACTTAACCCCTCCCCCCTTGCCCCTCCAGGTATATATACCTCGCCCCCCAACCTGAACACCCACTTGACTTTGGACAGTGCCTGGTGCATAGTCTTCTTCCAAGTTCAAGTTCCCATTCGATTCTCTCCCCGTAAATGGTCACCTGGTGACCGAAATACCGGTATTGGAGTTCTTCTTCATTATTTTTATTGGCTATAGGATTGTCTTCCTTGTGACAATTTGTTCAACAGCCAATAGCTCCACATCCTCTATTCTAAATCAGTATGATTCATCTAGTGCCAAATGTTAATCAATTTGATTCATTCAATATAAAAAGTTCCTCAGATTGTTTGGATGCGGTATAAATGGTCTTTGTAGATCGTAGATTTGAAATTGTTTTCTTTTGTATCACAAGTTTACAAAGATTGCTGAAGGAATCAGTGTTGCACTTGAACATACTCTGAAGTAGGAATATTACCAGTCACCAGAATATTACAACCATTTGAGAGAAATACTGTAGGGCAACATTGCTACTTGAACCATTATTGTACACCATACTATTCATTGGAGTTCTTTTAAATTCCCCTCAGCACAAAATACTGACATTGGTCTATATATTCAATTCCTATGTTTTTTCTCGGCATTCTTGTATCACTGTCAAATTTTCTTTGGATTTTTTCAGTTTGCAAGGAAACAAAAGAAGACTGCCGCACGTGATAGAGCAGAGGAGATGAGGCAGCAGCTCATGCTGTCACTTGCCAAGACTGGAGTAGTTGATACCACATATATAAAGGCTCAAGCAGATAAAGCAAATGCTGGCCCCAGTCCAAGTATGTGTTATACTCATGGTTTCCTCATCCAGTTGAGATATATATGGTGAAGAAAGTGTTGAAAGACCATGTGAAAAAGATGATAAAATAAGACTACTTGTGTTTCATGGTAATAACACATAAAATTGTTTTTGAAAGTATTTTTTAAAAATGAAAACAGTTATCATTTTAACCTTTGGTAAAGTAAGTTTTTTTCAGTTTGTCCTAAATTGATAGCACTAAAATAAAGTTGTCAGGTTTTATTCTGATATGATACTGACGTTGAAAAATGTTGCTTTCATCTCCATGGCAAAAGTTGATGTTAGTGGCAATATTCATTCATATTTAAAAATTAATCATAACCACATCCAACCAAATTACCACAAATCAGCAATTTCATATAAAAGGCAGTAAGAGTCAGAATGTACATATAACACATTGCAGGATTAATATAAAATGATTGATAAAATATGTAGTTTCAAATTGAAATTGAAGTATAATTAAGTACTGCTATTCATTGAATGCATTTTTGAATGACAAACAATTGCAGTGCATTGTGTTTTTATTACTTCAATGTATATTTCCTTTTTTAAGCAGTGTTTGCTGTGTCAAAATGTATATGTATGGCCAGAGAACTATAGAAATATTATTATTAACATGTTGTGATGTGGGATTTCCATTTCACTGTGAGGCCAGTGGTACATGGACCACTTAGCAGTTACCACTCACTAGTTTGTGCTGTAGGAATGTAAAACTCATCTTAAAATGTATTTCATTTTAACCATGCCACAAAAGATATTGAGGTGGCGTTTTTAAGTTCTACTGAATATAATTAGATCCTTACCATCATTGGTGATGTCCAGTAGTATTCTCTACTTGCGCACAGTGTTTTGTGGCTGATGTGTTGAATGTTAATCTGCACAAATGCCATCAGTCTTACTCCGCATGCCACTACAACATTTTGACGTTTCCTATCTTTTCAACAAAATAGCAATAGAACCTTTAACACAAAATAAAAATTATTCACCTGGACTAATGTATTACGTCTAATAATTTTGTTTGGTTAAGTTTCTAAACACTTGTGTGTTGAGTGAATATGTATGATATTAGTTTTGTGCCACATATTTTGATAGATAATTTTTTTTAATCCCAAAAGAAAAAATTGCTATGGTTGTAGAGGGTATTTTGTTTTCCTAAAATGTTCACTATTTGGTTTAGACTATGTAGTATTTTAATTTTTAGCTTAGATTGATTTACTTTTTGACAAAATGGTTACTTAAACCCATATCACATAGGACTTGTTACCTGTTTGTGGCCTGTACATATATCGGTTAACATGCTTTATCTTAATAATTCAGAAGGGTTGTGTGAAACAGGTCTAATGTGGTACTAATATTCTTTTTAAATATCTTAGGGATTGACCATTTAGGATGTATGAAACTGCAGGGACTGCCACTCTAATATTGTTTTTGTGGCAGTCTTCAGAAATCTCATGAGATAACAACTATGGCCTTAGCATTAAGCCATGAGTTTGGATCATGTGATTCATGAAGTTTCTTTCTTTTAAGAATTCTGGTCCTTTGTGCTAGGTCTGTGGTAGGGTGATGGTACATGATCCCAAAACATAGAAGAGGGCTAATCCATGTGCCCGTTTCACCACTGAGAGCTTATCTTGCCTGGTAATGCATCTTCATGGGCATGAAAATTTTCTGGAGAAATTACATTGATGATTCATGGGTAGGCATATATAACATTGTAATTTTCCTTGTTAATTAGTGATCATTAAGAAATGCCATAATCATATACCTTGCAAATAATCCATTCATATGACATAAAGTGACACACAAACTCACTGATTTTTATTTAAGTGGGAAATCATCATCACAGGGTATATACCCAAGGATTCTTTTTCTGCAGTTCTCCAAACTATATCCTGTTCTTGGCCAGTCTCCTCATCCCCTTAAAGCTTCTTGCAATTACATTTTCCATCGCCTGCTTCTCATAGTTCAACCTAGGCCACCTCTGTAATTTTGCCCCTCCACTTTTCATTCTATTTCAATCTTCAGTAAACTGTTGTCCCTCAAGATATGTCTTATCAATTTTCCTCTTCTTTTGGTAAGTGATATAGCATGGAAATCTATGGACAATAAAGGCATATGAAGGCTCTTGATATTTGGTGACACAGCATGCCAGTCCACATTAATTAGCCACAAGTGACTACATTGTAATTTTGGTAGTGATTGAATCTCAGAGTGTCATGCCATGTTGGTTCCTGCAAATTTAATGTGTTGAGAAACTTCTCTTTTCTCACCCCCTAATCACTTGGTCGAATCCCTTAAGTGCTAAAGATAAATTGGAAATGATGAAGCATGCTCCTGACATACCTGCTATTGTGCTAGTATTCATTTTAGGCTTACTGAGCAGTTTTAATCTTCCATACTGGCTCTAATACCTTGCAGTCATTATAATGAGCCCTGTGGGAAAGCAACTTTCATAATATCAACCATACCTGTATGTTGGTCAATGTAAGTTATGATATAGGAAACATGTTAGTAGCTGAGAATTACATAAAAACAAATGCTTTTTAACAAATTCTTCTATTATTACAATGCTCTATTAATTGTTGCCATTTCAGGAAAAGGAACCCCAAAGAAAGGCAATGCTGCAGAAGTGGAGGAGGAAGACCTTTACAAACTTCCACCTCTCCCAAAAAATGCTGTTCCCGATAAAGAAGAGGCTGTCTCAGAGGAGAGCTCATTGTAAGAATTTATCTCCATCATATATTATTCCAAAGGTGTATGTGTGTATATGTATGTATATATTTTATATTTTTATATATAAGGGGACATGGTAGTCCAGGGGTAGAGCATTGGACTATTGATTCAAGGGCCCGGGTTCACCTCTTTCCAGGCATACCTCTCTGAGTACCCTCAGCCTCACTTGAGCTCTGTGATTTTTCAGTTACCGGGGGAAACCATAGGCAGCAGAGGGAAAGGAGCTGCCCCCCCCCTACCCTGATGAGTGAATTTCACATGCCATTGGGCTTAGTATTGGGTGAATTCTGCCATCACCTACCAAATCAACCTTTGTGTTAATTACTGTGCTTATGTTTTATATTTTATATATTTATATATCAGTGGGTATAGCATTAGACTACTGACCAGAGAGCTCATTCACACAATTTCCCTGAAGGGAATGCAGATTGAAATCATTATTAAGGGATAATGAAGTGTGCGATTCAATTCCAAACGATAAAACGGGGTAGGCAGTTTAGGAAATGGAAAGTTGAAAATTTAACCGGAATGGTAAGAAAAGAGTATCAGCTGGCTGTAGAGAAAAGTATGAGCAAGGACAAAGAGCTGGATACTACAGAGGAAAAATAGGAGCATGTCAACAAATGTATATTGAAAGCTAAAAAAAAACAACTGTAGGAAAAGTACATGGGAAAAGATGATGAAAACTATAGATTACAGATAAGAAGATTGGAAAGATAGATGAGAGAAGGAAATGGAAGAATGTAAGCACAAGAAGCATGGTGGAAGGCAGAGTGCTAGAAAATAGAAAGTTTAAAGGGAAGGGTGAATAGGGGTACCATACAAGAAGATTAAAGCACCTTTGGGAAATAAGAAGGGAAAATCTGTGCAATCAACCAAAGATAAGTCAGGAAAATGATTATTTGAATGAGGAAAGATTCAGGAAACATTGAAAGAATATATTGAGTAACCATATGGTAAAGATATTGGGCCAGCAAGCTTAGATATTAAGGAGAATATAGTATAGATGAGGATAGCTTAGGTTCGGGCATGTGGGGTTTTTCAAAAAGTTCCCAACTTTTTTATTTCAAAAAACTAATTCACTGACAAATTATTGGTCAGGGTGCCCTTCAAAGGAGTCTCATCCCCAATGTATACACCATTCCCAGCGGTGTTTCCACTTTTGGAAACAGTCATGGAATGCTTCTTCTGCAATGCTCAGAAACTCCTTTGTCAAATTTTTCTCTATCTCTGGAATGGTGGCAAATCTTTTTCCTATGAGTGTGGTTTTTAGTTTGAGGAACAGGAAAACATCACATGGGGCCAGGTCTGGTGAGTAGGGTGGGTGGGGAAGCACAGCAGTCTTGGTTTTGGCTAAAAGCTCACGAGTTCTGATAGATGAATGAGCTGGCGTGTTGCCATGGTGAAAGAACAACTTGCCACTCCTCTCAAGTTTGGACCATTTTCACCTGATTTTCTCTCTTACACATTTCATAACCTCCAGGTAGTACTCCGTGTTGACAGTCTATAAGTAATATTCAGGATGCAAAACCCCCTTTGCGTTAAAAAAACAGTCAACATCACATTGACATTCGAGCTACCTTGTCGATTTTTTTTTAGGGGGGCGGGAGGGATGTTTCACTAATCCGTTGTGAAGGTTGCACTTTTGTTTCAAAGTCATATCCATAAACCCATGACTCCTCACCTTTTATGATCCTGGACAAGAAGGTTTCATCCTCTTCGGCTCGATCAAACAGTTTCTGACAGACTTGAACTTGATGTTGTTCCTGGTCTGCTGGTATCATGCAAGGCAGGCAACTCGATGCATCCTCATTTTTTCAGTCAGGGTTTCACAGCACGAACAATAAGTACATGGTAAAACTGTATCCATAATCTCATCATTCTTGCCATCCTTTCTCTCTCCTCAGTTTAAATGTAGTAGACCTAAATTATCAGACTTTTTACCATCACAGTCATCAATCAGAGGGTTGGTTTGATAGGGGAGGGTAGAGCTCACCTAATACTAAGTCCAACAAAGTTCACACATCAGGATAAGGCAGCTGGTTTCTTTCCCTGTTCAGCCTATTTGGTATTTTCCCAGGAAGTTTTGGCCCCCAAAAATCAAAAGAGCTGACATGAAACTGAGGGTGCATTGAATCACTGGGAATTGAATCTGGGTCCTGTGGTCAGTAGCCAAGAGCTCTACCCACAGGGCTACACCATACCCTTGACTGTGCTTACAGAATATGAATATATTTTGAGGTTATAAAGATTCTCAAATGGAAAACTTGAAGTAGAATTGAATTTTGGAACAAGGGCACGGTTCACTTTGGTTGGTTCTCTCATGGTGGCCTTAGAACTTACTGTATGTCAATGTTTTCTTCTCAAAAGTAATTTTTTATCCTTTTACCTGAGTAAATATTCCACTCTCTGCTTTTTAATTGAAAGCCTAAACCCCCTGTCTCATGCTCATGAGGTGGCTAGTGTGGTATTTTATTATTATTATTATATAAATCATGTTGCAATTTGGCAATTGTCCTGGTGGCAATGGTCAAGTCTGGTCAACGGTCACTCTTACAATGCACATGCACACATACACAAGAAGAACAGATATGAGACAAAATGCTCTTATATACAATGACTTTTTAAGATTACTAACCGCACCTTTGCTATCACACAAGGGCTAGGTTCACACCATACCTACAATGCTTCGTCCATCTCCACACTCCGTCCATAGTCATGCACTCTTCAATTTCATGTACTGTTCAAAATCACGCTCTGTTAACACATCATTCACTTTTGCAATACAGCTTCTCATGCTGTCCACATCATGTACAAACAATATTTCAATAAGAACAATAGTATAATAATAACTGATCAATGAAGTTTATCACCCAGTGGCTGCTTTACACTTATTCTTAAAACTCCTAAAATCGGATGGAAAGGGCTCAAACAAACCTCCAGGCAGCTGGTTCCATTAAACAATAGTTCTGGTTAAAAAATTATTTTTTTGCATTCTTATTTTTATTTTAAAACGGTGATCGCTTTTTCCCTTAAAGTTTGGTTTTTCTATCTCTTTCCATAAATCTTCCCATGCTTCGTCATTTGTAACGATTCTATACATCATTCCTAACCTACTCCTTTTTCTTCTATTTCTCAAACTCTCCCATTTCAGTATATCCAACATTTCCACGACATTATCTGTTCTTTTGTACCTTTTGAGTGCATATCTTGCTTCCTTTCTTTGAACTTTTTCTATCTTTTTAATATGTCCCACCTCATATGGATCCCATACTATGGACGAGTATTCTAGGATAGGGATAACCAGTACCTTTTATGCTTTTTCTTTCGTGGCAACACTACTTCCTATAAATTTCTTATCATCCAATGAAGTACTTTAAATGCCTTCTGTGTCACATTATCTGCTTGGATTCCCCACCCTAGATCCTTTGTTAAGTAAACACCTAAATATATATTTGCAATGACTGCTACATGGGATTCTTTCTCCAAAGAGGGTGTGAAATCCTTTTGTGCATTCTTTTTATTTGAAAAATATATATGCTTACTCTTACTAACATTAATGCCCATTATTTCTAACCCAGTTACCAAGGCAATCAATGTCGTTTTGTAGTATTATGCAGTCATTTACATGCTCTATTCGTCTGTATATAACGCAATCATCAGCAAAGAGTCTTACTTGGGAATGTAAATTATTTGGTAGATCATACACGTAAATTAGGAAGAGTGATGGCCCTAGAACACTGCCTTGTGGAACACATGCTATAACGTTTGCCTCTTTTGAAAATACATCCCCTATTTACACTTTTTCAATTCTGCCTGTAAGAAAATTTTTTATCCATTGCGGTACTCTCAAATCCAATGGTAACGACTCGAACTTTAACAATAATCTAACATTAGGCACTTGGTCAAAAGCTGACAAAAATCAGTGATTACGGCATCAATATCCTTTCCTTCATCTATTGCATCGCCGATATATTAGCTCAATCCCAAAAGCTGCATTTCACACGAGTATCCCGTTCTAAACCCATGTTGGTGTTTGAATAGCCATTTATCTGTTGTCCACCATTCCTAAATGTAGTTAGCGATTCTTTTTCAATTATTTTGCAAACAACTGAGGTTATGCTTGCCGGTCTATAATTCTTGGCTATTGTTTTATCCCCTTTCTTGAAAATTGGTGTAACGTTTGCTTTTTTCCAATTATTAGGTAAGCCATCATGATTTAAAGTTACTTTGAATAGATGACTCGGGCACGAAGCTATCGGGGTATCACCCAGTTTTAGGATGTCAATTGATATATTGTCCGGTCCCAATTGGGTTATTTTTCCTCATCTTCCATATTTTTTTTCACAAAAATATCTTACTTATTTTTTCTCCACTATAAGACTTGTCGAGTCGAGGGAGATGAGCTATTTGGTGCTGTTACCCTGATGAAGTTCTCGGTCATTTCTGAGCTATTTATGCAAGCCTTATTTTCCTTTTTATTTTCTATTCCCTGAAATGACAGAGGAATAATCTATCACCTCTGCAAGAATCAGGCAACAACCATGGAAATGAAAAACGGAAGGTAAATTGCAGCCAAAATAAACAAAGGAGTTCGACAAGGATTCAACCTCTCACAGCACTATTCAATGTATATCTAGAAGAGGCAATAATAGAAGCTTAACAATTGGGCTTGAAAGGAGTCAAGGTGAATGGCAAAGAGATTAACATGCTGTGGTTTGCCGATGACATCGCAGTAGTGTCAGAGACGCGAGAGGACTTACAAGCAAACCTAAATACTCTAGACCAAGTATTCAATTGTTTCTGGCTCAACCTTGTGGAAATTCATTTTAATGAAATTAAGAATACAAAGTAACTTTCCAATAAAGGACAGTGGAAAGTTACTTTGTATTCTTAATTTCATTAATAGACCAAGTACTTCGGGAATATAATATGAGTATCAACAAGAAGAAAATGAAAATCTTTGTGTGTGGAAGAGAGAAGCTGAATGCAGATATCATAATTCGAGGAGTGAAACTAGAGGAAGTGGAATCCTTCATCTACTTGGGCAGCAGTATAACTTGGGTAGGAAGAAGCTTGACCGACATTTAGCGAAGAATGGCCCAAGCAAAGAATGCGTTCATTGAGAAGAAGCAGCTGCTATTTTCAAAGAGCAAAAGATTGCAAACAAGGAAGCTGTTCATCAAAATTTCGTGTAGAGCATGGCACTCTATGGATCGGAGACATGGAGTATTGGAGAAGTGGATCAATGAAGAATATAAGCATTTGAAACATGGTACTGAAGGACGCAGACAAAGTGAGGAACGATGAAGTATATAGAAGAGGAAAGGATCAAATGGAGAGCTCTACGGCAAAGAAGAAGTAGATGGATTGGACATACCTTGAGGCACAATGGATTAGTTAGAAACATAATTGAAGGAAAGATCCCACGAGGAAGGCCCAGAGACAAGTACATAGGGCAAATTAAGAAGGGTGTAAAACAGAACCTATCGGAGGGCGAGGGAATTAACACTAAATAGTGAAGAATGGAAGGCTGCAGTAAACCAATGAGGATTGAGATACTGATGATGATTCCCCGAAAAACATCTGTAAAGCAAGAGTTGAAAATATTTGCTATTTCTACAGTGTAGGTTATAGTGCCATTATCGTTAGTTAGTAATATGTTTATGCATTCCCTGTTGTATTTTCTCGTTTCATGTATCTGTAGGAATTTCGTTGCATTGTCCTTCAAAATAGCTTTGATTAGAAATTTTTCCATTGACTTTTTCTTTTCCCTATTTAGTTTCCAGACCAAGGTGCTGTAATTCTGTGACATTTCTTTACTTTCATTCTTTAATCTGTGTGAATGAGGTGAGAAAATAATCCCGAACTTAAGGATGCCTTTCTGTTTCTGAATAGGTCAGATGAAGATGATAACCTGATGTCCTACTATGAGGTGGGTGAGGGAAGCTCAACTTCAGGGAAGGGAGATTATGGGACGACGGGGAAGGTACAAGGGGGCTGGAAGAAATGGAATACCTGGGTTGATCCTCATGAAGTAGACCTGCAAAGTAAAGACTTTAAATCTTTACCCGTTGAAGTACGGCGTGAGATCCTTACGGATTTGAAGGAAGCAAGGAAGGAAAGCTCTTGGGGACGGCTGCATAAGATGCCCAAGGTGAGCATTACATCTGGTTGATAATTTAAAGTTTGTGTGTAGCATTAGCATGAACTACTTTTTTCTTAAATTTGGGGATTTATTTGTACTATGGTGTCATCAGTTGTATTCTGCTTCCAGATAATCGACAAAATATGGTGGCATTATAATGCTATTAAATATGTAGTCTAAATGTATAATTGATAATCGAATGTGTAAAATATCATCAAAAATATTATTAATGGCTTCATTCCCATCCTTTCATCATCTTAAAGGGTTTACATTAGCCCTTTTGCATTAGACATTCAACGTAAGCTTTTGTTGATGCAATTTTGAAGGAATGTATGTGAAGAAACTGGTGAGATAAGTTCATTTGAACCGATTAAATTTTTTGAGTTCAAAACTATGTGTTGAACTATGTTCCTTGGTCTTTTTTTTTGACACACTAATTGAATTGAGGCAAGCTTGCACCAGAAAGTCCTTTTTTGTGAAGGAAATGTTATATCTGTTAAAATGTAAGCCTAAGCAATACACCCGAAACATTACCTAAATAATTTGGAAAAAAGTCATGTTTGAAAATTTCGTGTTGAAGCATCATCCTGGGCATGGATGGGCAAGACAGAATACTTTTTGCCTTACTTTATTACCAAGGTAACATGGGGAACAATGCTATTAGATAGATTATTTAAACATTTTAACTTTCTATACTCTCGTTGTAATCATGCAAATCTGTGGAGGTTTGCTGCATGCATTGCTTGCAAATTCATTTTCAATAATATTGAGAGAAGGACTGTTCTATGGAGCACAGCAGTTTAAACACTCTCTGAGAAGGGGTCATTCTTCATGCCCTTTGGTCATTCTTCTTATTTCCATATTACTGAAATTGCACATCTGCATATCCTTCTGTAGGGATTGGGTCTCAAAGTCAGATGTAATTCAGGGAAATGTGTTGTGAACACTCTTCTTTTTCAATGCCAGTTTTGTTATTATTTTTCAATAATCTCTCATTTAATCAACAATGTGTTGAGTGGGGTGCTTTTATGTTTCTTTCTCCGTTCACAGTTTTGGTCAAATTATTGAAGAACAAGTCAATATTATGTTACCTGGAATTCAAAAGTATCTGACAATTCGATTGTATTGTATAAAAACAGTTAAAAAAACATAGTAGTATATACCCAATAGTCAAAATAAAATAAATAAAAGCTTATTTAAATTGTAATGAAAAATAATGCTAACCTTTTATTCTTTACAAGATAATGCATAGCATAAATGAAAAAGAAACACTTTGTTCCAATCCACCAATTTATAATAAATGAAAAAGAAACACTTTGTTCCAATCCACCAATTTATTACAGGTACGACTAGTTTCGACGCTACGGCGTCATCCTCAGGTACCTGAGGATGACGCCGTAGCGTCGAAACTAGTCGTACCTGTAATAAATTGGTGGATTGGAACAAAGTGTTTCTTTTTCATTTATTATAAATTGGTGGATTGGAACAAAGTGTTTCTTTTTCATTTATTAAAATGAACTTCCACAAAGTTGAGGCTGAAACTATTGAACTAAATAATGCATAGCCTTACAAATTGTTTTCAGTTTTTAAAAGAATTTTTTCTGAGGCTCAAATTTAAGCTGATGGGTGATTTTTTCATTAAAAATATGTAATCGAAAACATTGTCGTATCTTTGGGAAAGTATGGTATTGGAGTTGAATTATTTGCTTCATGTTACAGTAATTGAAAGTTAACTGTAGACACGTTATGATTCAGTGAATGGTTAGGTGAATGATTATCTAGGGTCCCTATTCATGGTGATCTACCGGCTGCGTAGCATAATTTATTTCCGTTAAATTCATGGGAAGGCTAACCAATAGAAAAAACCTTGTTGATTGCATTTACATTGGATAAAAAATTTTGAACACGTTTCTTGAAAAAAACAATCCTTGTGCCTCAGTTAATGAACTGGAATATGCTTGGGTGATTTTATTCCTGTTTGATGGTTTCAGAGAAGTTAAAACTCCCTGAGACTTTGTGTGCTGCCCCAAACAAAACCATGGTACTTTAAGTTTTAGCGAACCTTTTCTTAATAATGTTGTTCAAATGTCCCTGTCACCAATTTCCCCCTCCTTGTGAAAGCTTCTTTGCTTAGTACAATTCTCATTCTTTTGTCCTATCTGCTTTATTCAACTTGGTCCAAAACACAGCCAAGACAGGTAAACTGCTCCACTGGTCCTGTTTTTACCTTCCAGATTTGATGTCTAACTTAGCTTTCCTCTTTCTTAAAAACCTAATTAAAAGCTTCAATTTGTTTCTTTTCATTTCAACTTCCATTCCTATATCCAGTTCTTTCCATGTATCTTTTGCCATTTTCTTCAAAGTTTTCCCATGTATCTTTTTTTACCATTCCGTCCATGTATATTCTAAAAAATATGGGTGATAATGAACTATTCTGTCTTATCCTTATTTTGAATGCTTCCCTTCCTTACTCTCCCTCTTCCACTCACATCTGAGCAGTCTGAGACATGTACAGTTTGTGGATTAGTCTCCTATCCCTCCAGTCTGCTTCTATCTTCTGTAATACATTGATTGATTCAGAAGAGATATTAAGGTTACATGAAGCACACACATTAAAATTATTCTTATTTGTCAAGTAGTCATACCTTAATACTTGCCAAAACTTGGCAATACCCACTCAATACTATCCTTATTTAGGTATTGCAAAATTGTGTTGCTCATCCCCAACACATAGTTATAAGGTAGTTCGATAGAAATCCACATTTACAACAATTTAAAATGTGATGAAAAGATGTTCACGTGTGTCAAAATGGCTTGTTCTGATTCAATATTTGCTATTTTGGTGAAAAATTAGTTTGAGCAGACAAATTTACTCATAGTTTACTTTTTTGAGTTTAAAACTTAAGTTCGTTGGGTAATGGCTCTATTTCAAAGTGTAATAATTCTGAAGGAAAGTGTATGTATTGTTTTCCACTTTGTCCAGGATCTAGGAAATTTCTCGAATTTCCAAATGTCAAGACTACTCCACCGTCGTAAGGTCCAGGAGGTGCTGGAGGAAGTTGAAGAGGAACTGGCCAGCAGCGAGGTTTGCGGTGCCTCCCTTGGTGAGCTGGAGGCCATGTTGGTTGAGAAAGGAGTCTCGGTTGAGATGCAGACGAGTCAGCGAATTGCGTCGGATGAGAACAAGGGCTTCATACTCCTCACTGGATTGAAGGATCAAAAGAAAGGTACACAACCAAAGAAGTGTGGAGGAGGGATGAGTCAACGAGTGTCATAATAATAATTCTAGGGGATCGAGATGGTGCGGGGGCTAACGTACTGGCTTCCCACCCTGAGGGCGCGGGTTCAAATCCCGGCGGTGTTGAATATTTTTCAGAGGTATCTCGATCCCTACTTGAGGTGCTTTGTGGAGGGCACTTTGAGGGAGTACGCCGTCCGTCGGATGGGACGTTAAACTGCGGACCCCTTGGCGCCTTTCGTAAAGAGTAGGCTAATGCCGACGCCGGGTTTCTCTCCACCCTTCATCCTTTCCTGTCCATCCCCTATGGCGCAAATGACCTTAGCTGTCGGTCGCCTCCCCTCAAAACTACTACTACTAATAATTCTATGGTCCAATGACCATACATATCCTGCAATTATAGGAGTCGTCAAACACAAAAAAAGTACAAAATACAGGTACATTACAGACTCTATTAACATCCTAAAAAAAGAGCATTTACATTAAAGTATGTAATAAATACAATGCATTACAAGTGCTCCTCATTTAATTATTAATGCAGTGAATAATAATCATTTATTAGAAAGAGTTTCTTGAGTTTCAAGGGGAAATTTTAATTTATCACTAGTTTTCAATGAGTTTTGTGATGTATTATAAATTCTTGCACCCGTTGCCATTGGGCTTTTATATGAATTTGCTGATTTATGGTAAGTTGTGTGGATGTTGTGATGACTTCTAGTTTAATATGAGGGATATTGTTATTTGCGTGAAAGAGATCGATTTTTTTAATGAAGACAGACTTGGCAAATAGATGGGATCGGAGGAACATTTAATTCTTGATTAAGGGCCTGCATGGTGTTCTATAAGAAGGACCAAGTACATATCTAATTACTTTTTTGTATTGAGAAAACTTTGTGTAACATGCATACAGATGATCCCCTGGACACTATTCCATATGATGCCCTTGAGAAAAAATTAGAATGATGCAAGAGTTTTAATGCCTCTAATGACATAAGTGTTAAACAGGAACCGAATACTGTACATCACTGTGTGCATTTTAAAACAAAAATTATTAACATGAATATTCTATGCACCAGTTTTTCGAATGTGTAGACTTAGTATTGAATGCACAAATAATTCTTTCATTGTTAAGATTTTAATTAATATTTTCTTGCAATATTGCCTGATTAAACGCAAGGACCTGTGTCTTTTTGCAATTTAAGTTTATTGTTTGTTGTAAAAACTGTCAATTAATTCCCTAATGATCGATCACATTATAAATTACTCATGAAAGGGAAAGGGGTCTTACTAATTGTTTGGGGGTAAGGAAAGTGAGTTGGAAAGATACAGGAAACATACTACCTTGATCAAAAATTTCCCGGAATTTATTCAGAAAATTAAAAATACAAGTTTATTCATCTAAATCTATATTGTCCCCTTCAAAGTAATCTCCATCGACTGCAACACACTTATGCCAGCGCTTGATCCAATCCTCGAAACATTTTTTATATTCGGTTTTCGGTATGTCCATCAGTGCTTCCTGCGATTTTTCCATTACTTCCTCTCGGCTGCTAAAACGCGTTCCCCGTAATGGTTTTTTAACTCGATTGAACAGAAAGAAGTCACAGGGAGCCAAATCAGGTGAATTCGGTGGCTGTTGGATGGTATTTGTTGCATTTTTCGTCAAAAAATTACGAATAATGATAGCACTGTGCGACGGTGCGTTATCATGGTGCAAAATCCACGAGTTTTCTGCCCACATTTCTGGTCTCTTTCGGCGAATTGCTTCACGCAAACGTCTCATAACGCCCAAATAATACTCTTTGTTTACTGTCTGGCCTTCTGGCAAAAATTCATGATGCACTACACCGTTGTAATCCATGAAAACCGTCAGCATTGCCTTCTTTTTTGACTGAAAACGACGTGGTTTTTTTGGTCTCGGCTCATTTGGTGAACGCCATTCACTTGCCTGATGTCTGGATTGCGTGTCGTACTCATAAACCCACGTCTCGTCTCCAGTAATGATCCTTTTGATGAATGTGGGATCGGATTCAGCCTCGCAAATCATGTCTTTTGCGACGTCAACACGGTCTCTTTTTTGCATGAAATTGAGGTCTTTTGGCACCAACTTTGCTGCTACACGACGGAGACCCAAATCATTAACCACAATGTCTTGGGCGGATCCATAGGCAATGTTCAAGTCCTCCGCTATTTCTCTGATGGTTAATTTGCGGTTATTGACCAACATTTCTTTTACTTTATCAATTTTTTCACCGACTTTCGATGTCGATGGTCTGCCACTGCGTTCATCATCTTCGATTGACTCACGACCACTTCTGAACCGCTCGTGCCACTGGTAAACGACCGTTTTTTTTAGAGAATCGTTGCCGAAACACTTTTCCAACATTTCCAACGTCCGTGCGCCACTAAATCCGTTTTTTACGCAAAATTTAATACAAGTTCGTTGTTGCAAATTTAAATCCATTTCTGCAATTGTAAAAAATCGCCAACACACACAGAGATAGATGTACTCTTGGCTACGTAACTTTTGCAAATGTCAAGTTATGACACTAAGATTTAAAGGGAATATCAACAACAGATGTACCAATTTAACAAAAAAAACAGAACTCAAATCGGAACGATGGGAGCGCCACACGGTGGTTATTCCGGGAACTTTTTGATCAAGGTAGTAGTGTCAAATTCATAGAAATAGAATTTTTCATGATTAATACCACTGAAGCCATTTCTATATACTTTTTCTACTTGATGGAAAGTTAAAGCAGTTCATTCAGTGATACTTTTGCTTTAAATATTTAAACCATCATGTGGTTTAATGCCATGAGATAAATATCAGTAAAGTGAAGGGCACACTTTTTGCGAAAATGTGTCATGTAAAAAGGTAGGGGCTGCAAAAGGGTAAACATATCATGGGAAGTGAAACGTCTACCTTAGTGCATACTTTTTCTGTTTAGCAAAACAATTCTTCTAGAACAAATAGTTATCATGAAGGTTCTAAATGAAAACCATGAGTTATTGATTTCAGAACCTTGGTTTTTTACTTTTTTTTATTTAGTAGATTCCTTTACAAATTATTCTTTCCTTTTCAGCTGAGGAAATGGGTGACGAGATGAAGGCTGGTCCCAGCAAGCTTGCCACTGTGAAAGAGGAGCCGGAGGACATTGATGAAGTTGTTGTTAAGGAAGAATATTTGAAAAAACCACCTTTTCAGGACGTTAAAAGTGAGGTATCTGGTGGAAAAGGGAAGAAAGAGTTAGTCGATGAAAGGGTAGGGTTGGAGGTTGATGATAAGGTAACATCTCGGCCCACTTCAAAAGAGGTTGAAATGTTAAGTTCGAGCAGTGTGGTGAAGCAATTCGTGTCATCGGTCACTGAATTCTCTGATACAGAGGAAAGCATAAATGAAAGCAGTGAGTTTGAAAACTTAACGAATGCATTCGATGATGATGAGAGTTATCCCGATGGTCTTTCACAGGGAGAAATATTGGCCATAATTAAGAGCCAGGCCCCAAACAGGTGTGGTTCATGCACAGTAAAAGTTCGCTCAATAAAGGTGAAGGAGTTGTATCGAGCTCGCTCGCAGTTGCAACATAATTTCCTCAAAGAGGACGCAATTGAGGTGGTTGAATTAGACACACCCGAGGAAGATGAAAATGATGGTCTGACTCAGGAGCAGATGCTGAAAATAATATGTGACCAGAAAGGATCGTCTGTTGACGATGAGATTGTGGAAGTCGATGAGGGACCAACAGAAAGTTTGGAGTCAGCGAAAGCTCCAGAGTCAGTGGATGAAATCAAGAGCAATCCAGCGACCCCTGCAACAGATGTTGAGGTGAAGATTGAAAATGTTAGTTCAGATTCTGAATCGGATGCTTCGGATTTCGTAGAGGTGGAGGACACTAATGAGCAATCAAAGCCTGATAGAGGGAAGAGTTGTGTGAAATCACCAGAGCCAAAGAAAGAAGTTGAAAAGTCAAAGCCTGTTGAAATAAGCAAAAAGACCATAGAGGATGAAAAATTACAGGTGGTGGTTGACTTAACAGCCAACGCAAGTGTTGAAGATGACATATTTGCAGATGTATTTGATGGTGAACAGCCAAAAAAGTGTGAAGAGCCAGAGTTTGGAGTACTCAGCGATAAAGATACCATTGCTTTGGTTGTTGGTAAAGATGTGAAGCAGGATGAGGATGATAAACCACCCAAGTCTGATGGTGAAGTTGCTTTTATTGAAGACATCTCAGCAAGTGACTCAGATGCTGGCAGCAATGAGGTATGCTTTCCTCCTATAATTTTAATTCCTTTATTCTTAGTAACAAAAGTTAATGAGACACCAGCTACCTTTTTTATGATCTCGTAGTGGCCTGCTTTCAATCAGAGAGAAAAACTATTCATTTAGCCATCATTTGAAACCCTTGTGAAAAAAAGAAATGACTGTGAAGGTGGTTAATCCTTCAGCCAATTTCTGTTAGGAGATGTAGCTGTTTAATGATAGTTCCTTTTCTCATTGTTGAAATAATTTACTGATTAACTGGAGAAGATGGCTTTCAGAGTTTTTATGGATTTCATTTAGTTGATAGTTCAGAAATTGCTCAAGAAAATGTCAGCGAACTATAATTCTATGTCAGTTTAGTTTTTCTGGACCTCTCACTCCACATGATTAGGCTTCTCTATTACCTAAGCAGATTAGACACCACACTTATTAAAACATATATGTATACATTTGTAATTATTGGGCAACATTGGGATGCATTAAATATACAAATTTCACAACTCTATGCAGGAACAGGAGAAGGTCACTGAAGAAGCAGGGCAGGAGATCATCAACCAGCCAGGTCCAAGTACGGAGGTTGTGGAATTGACCGAGGAGGAGAGACAACGGATGACCCTGGAGTTGCGCAAGAAGGAACTGGAAAGCAGAGCAGGAGTAACAAACAGGGCTCGCATTGAGTCGCAGGAACTTCTTGGTCTCTTCGGGGTGCCGTGGGTCGTCGCACCATATGAAGCCGAGGCACAGTGTGCTTTCCTCGAATCGACCACTTCCAAAAGCCCAAAGAAAGGCTGCTCCTTTTCACGATCATTGGTCGAAGGTACTGTCACTGAAGACAGTGACGTTTGGGCATTTGGTGCATCGCATGTCTATCGTCACGTGTTTGACCGGAAAAGAATGAGAGTCAGAGTGTATTCAAAGGAAGAGGTTGAAAGGAAATTAGGCATAGACAGGTAAGAATGACATGATTTACGTGATACTATATATTTTTTAAATAAAATTTAAATTGTTAACTAAATGGATGAATTATTGCTATCAAAAAAAGAGATGGTTGCAGGTTGTATCTTTTTTATATCAGCTCTGTATGTCAGCTTTTAGGCTTTGGTGAACTGTGGTTAAAATAACATTGTTTTTCTATAAATGCTACAAACTTATGCTACTATGTTAGTGCTGAAGTTATTGTTCAGTATTCAGCAGTTTTACATTGAATTCCCTTTAATGTTACTTGTGTGGGTTGCTCAATTATCGATTCCTGCATACAGTAAGATAAAAAAGGGATGTTTCAGGTGTGAAATAGAGGAATGTCATGAATAATTTAATATTAGCCATTTCCCCAAAATAAAATTTCATACGACCGGTTTCAATTTAACTAAAATTTAACTCGTACATCATCATCAGGCCATGATGATGTATGCTGCATGAAACCGGTTGTATGAAATTTTATTTTGTGGAAAATGGCCAATTTTTAATCAATTAAAAGGACAGTAAGATCTCTTCTGAGAGTACAATTTTTGGCAATTAAAGCCATAAAACTTTGCTCAGGAATGGATATGTACGATCATTTACAAAAACAAATGGTAGTCAGCACACTGACAACTGGGGAAAGGTAAAAATGTAATATCAGGTAAGAGCTAGTACTTTCCTGGCGTATTTGCTTCATGAAGTTTTCTCAGGTCTTCCACCGGGTCAGGGGTTCCATATAGGCCAATATGGAACCCCTGACCCGGTGGAAGACCCGACAGAACTTCATTATTTTATATCAGTAGCCGGTGACTGGCAGGATCGTGGATTTGATAGTTACACGCTGCTCTGGTAGAACTGTGAGTGTTTGACAGTTATTGAATGCCAACATTGCAAATATTTTCACCATTTCCCCACTCTCCGTATAACAGTGACCTACTACAGACTTTTGGAAGTTACTATACCATACTATAAGTGCTGTGTTTATTTCTCTAAGGATGTTGCTTTTGAATAAATGTGAATATATTTTCAATTTCTATCACCCCCCCTAAAAATATGTGTAAGGTTCGGACCATAGGGAGAAAAATGTTTCCTTGAGTGGGACTTGAACCATGGACTTACCAAGCTGATGCTCTACCAGTTAAGCTATTGAGGAAAGATAATTACCACTTAGATCTGTAAGGGGTTTATGCCACTAAGTGCCTTCTTTCCTTTGGCCAAGAGATGGTGCTCAGGAATTGTTTCACTCACCAACTGAGAAATGGACAAGGATACCAGAGGAAAGGATAGTAGGGGAAGTGATAATTAAATTCCATAAAGAGTATGTACTGTGCTTTTTAAATATTTGTGCATATTGTGCATGCATAGTCTGAAGAAGGATATGAATCACATGGGTTGAATACACACAGGTCCGTGGTTCAAAGTCCTGCCAAGGAAAAATTTTCTCCTGGTGATTTGCACCCTTCTGCCTTCCCCATAAAGGATGGATTTGTCTTTTGTTGGTCATCATACACTTCAAGCAACTGAAAAAGAATTTCATTGGGGTTGTACAAATTTTTTATCACAAAAATTTGTGTCCCCATGTGTAAAGACTTTAATTTCAATGCAAATTGCAACAGACAAGTTATCTTCCACCACTCACGATAGACCGCATGACTCCAAAACATTTGGCCAGGGATTAATTAACCATGAGGAGAATGCTGAAGTAGGGTCACTACATTATTAGAGCGCGTTGTATTGGGTCTAAGGAAAAATGTTGTCAGAGGTTATGAATATTCATGTATACACCCTCCACATACACATTACCTGTACATCCTCCTCATCAGCCTCCCTCCTATTTCCCAGACACACAGCTACCCGCAGTGAAAATTTTGACAACTGCTATAAAGTATCCATTATTTCCTCCCTGATCAATCCAATTAACCACTCTAGAACTAGCTTGTATCTATCTTTATTAATCCTATCACCCCCCTGGACTAAATTGTTCCCATAAGTCGACCCCTTCCTCTCCACAACCAATCACCGATTGCATATACCTCTCTGTTAAACCCAGTATTCCCTCACTTCCTTATCATCCCGTCAGTTACTCCTCGTACCCGGAATAAGGTGGCTGGGACCACCAAAATATTGAATTGAGCTGTGTTTGTGTTTTGGTTAACCTTTTTATTTTTCTTTTGTTGTCTCAGGCGTAACTTTGTGGAATTTGCATAACATATTGAAATGTAATGAAATAATTGACTTTGTAATTCCACACACTTTATAAATATAAAGTGTGTGGAATTACAAAGTCAATTATTTCATTACATTTCAATTTTTATTTTTCTTTTGACTATAATTAAATACATGTTCATCAAGAATTATATTTTAGAGATATTCATTTTCTTTTAGAAAGAAGCAAGAAAGTGCATGAGTAAGATCTCTTGTGTCTGAATAAGAAGTGGGCTCTGCATGTCATATGTTATTATAGTTGAGTTTCATAGTTCTTCAATTACTGTGACTTTACTGATTGCATTTGCTTGAATTTAATTTTTCTTAGGTTAAATTAAATTTTCTGAATCTCTTCAGGATTCAGATGATTCAACTTGCACTTTTGACTGGCAGTGATTACACTGAAGGAATACCAGGAATTGGAACTGTGTCTGCCTTAGAGATTCTTGCTGCTTTTCCTGGGGACAAAGAGCATCATCAACACAGCCCTGGTGTGTAATTTCCATTTGCCTATGTATTCTCTTTGTAATACTTTCATTGTACTATGCAAATGAGGGAAATCAGTAACATTACAGACAGCTGTGATTACAAGATATTTTCTGCGAGTCAAATGCTGTGAAGAAAACAAATCGCTGTGAAACAAAACTCCACTTCTGATACATTGAATGCACATACTGAAGCACATTGCAAATATTGACATTATTAATAATTGGCAATCAACATCAGCTCAAACAGTAAGCAGTGCTAAACAAGAAGTCTACTGCAGTCATTCATTCATATAGTTATTTCTGTTTATTCACTTAGAATTGTTGAATATGTATAGCATAAATGTGCTTCCAAAATTCTGTACATTATACAGCATAACCTAAAATATCTCATATGCAGTAATTTTTGTGTGTGTGAACATTGATAGGATCTGCAAATATAAATATGCTCATAAATAATCACTTGGCATCTTAAGAGATGCACAGATAATTCAGGGATGACATCCAACCAGTCTGGGACTGTGAATATGGTTCTTTCCAATGTTGAATCAATTGTTGACCCATTAAGTTAGTAAACCATTATATCTCTCACAAGCAATTACAGCCCACCCTTCATATTATGTCATCTTTGAAACCGGAGAGGACATAATCCTCAATGATACAAATTAAATAAATAAACCTGGATGGTGCAATTAAAGTTTTAAAACTAGTAGAGGGCATTGAAGCATAAGTTTTCTGAAAGATCTTTATTTTACTCCATGCACAGGAATTACATAAAATCAAGCCCTAAACAGTCAACCAAACCAAACAGATTCATATTCGTCATATGATCCTAATTAAAATAATGTAGTGTAGATAGTTAATGAATCATTTTTTGCATGGTAAAACTATGAATTTGCTCGCCTTAAAGCAGGGATATGGAATTCTCAGGGTTAATGAATGCTAGGGAAACGATAATGAGAATGTATAGATTGTACAAAAATGTTCAAATTAAACCATTTACGTAATACTGTTGACAACTCTTGAGTATGTTTAATTAAAAACTCTTAAGAAAGTGAAGTCTTTTCAAACTTGTATTTAAAAAAAAACCAAGGGTAAGGAAATAAATTACTCGCAAAAACTGGGGAGAGGCAATTATAATCAAATTACCTTTGTGAAATTTATTTCACTTTTCTATGTGTTACCCTGTTTTGCATACAGAAACGCTCACCCCATCTTTTTACAAGTCCTTGATAGCTGGCTGTAAAGAAGTCTTTTCACTGAGTAAATGCACTCAGTATTTTTTCACGCAAAAACTTTATTACACTAATGACTACTTTGTTGACTACTTTATTTTACTATGCATTAAGTATTTTGCTTGCTGTCACAGTCAGGAAATAACCTCTATGGCCTACAGCCACCCATATGATTTTTTATGGGCCCAAACAGGTGAAAATCACTGGGGGTTAAGTCGGTGGATTGTACAGTGGATGTTCGAAGAATTGCCAACGAAATGTTGTTCATTAACAGCTCTTGCATTTGTATTGCTGACCTTATACGACTAATTTATTGACTTACCCTCATAAATCAAACTTTCAAAGTATATAATTATCTTAATCATGGTAAGGTTATTAAACTTTCACTCTACTGGGAAGAGAGAGTAGCTCAGAAAATCTGCAAAAAGGATGATCCGCTCACAACTACTCTAATAGTTTACTGTATTTCAATTTCTTTCAATCATCTCCCATCTCACTTGTGAAATCTGTCTACTCCCCTCTTCCTGCAGATCCCGAGGTGGAGGCCGCCTTGTCTGGTTTGCAGCACTTTGCTGATTGGTGGAGGCGAATCGAGAGGAATGAGAAGGAAAGAACTCCTGTTGGCCACTCATATTACGACCCCCCAGAGAATGTCGCCAAAGTTTTGAGACGCAGACTTTGCTCTTGCCTGAAGGCTGCGGATGCAAAAGAGAATGGAGGGTCCCTCCTTCCTCTTGGATTCCCAAGCAGGACCGTGGTACAGGCATACCTCAAACCTTCGGTTGATGACTGCAGGGATCCCTTCATGTGGCTGAAGCCTGACGAAGCTGCGCTGAGGCGTTACGCAAGGCTCACGTTTGGTTGGACTGAAGAGAGGATTGACTCAATTCTCCGACCTCTGTTTGCACGCCTCAAGCTCTCGGACTGCGTGGACCGGAAGCAGATGTCCTTGAATTCATATTTTTCACGCATCAGTGTGCCATCAAATTCGATCGATGTGGAAGGCTCCAGATTGGGTGCTCGGACTAAAAAGGCCCTGGAGAGGATTGCCGGAAAAGGTGAAGAAGCTGTTAGGGAAGTGTCTTCCCCTCCAAAGAAAAAGGGTAGAGTTGCCAGGAAGGTTGTCAAAAGTGTTGATCCACCGGCTGAATCAGGAGAACGGACTGTTGGAGACGAATGTCAGACTGCTGGAGACGAATATCAAGTTGCTGGAGATGAAAATCTAGTTACTGGAGGTGAAGATGAGGTTTCTGAAGGTGAAGATCAGGCTTATAGAGGTATAGGAGAGGCTTCTGAAGGTGAAGATCAGGCTGCTGTAGATGAAATTCAGGCTGCTGAAGGTGGAGATCATGTTGCTGGAGTAGAATATCAGGCTACTGGAAGCAGAGAACAGGCTTCCCCAGTTGTCATTCAGAAGCCATCAGTATTTCAAGAGGAAAGGATTTTTAACGATGAAGAATTTGATAGGAGAGACCCATCAGGGAAGTTGAAACTCATGCGGCAGAAGTTTGCCAAGGAACTTGCTAAGGCTAGAGGACATCCAGTAACCAAGTCCAGAGTCTCCTCTCGAGCCACCTCAAGTCCTCTGCGTAGAACTGTTAGGAATAGGGTTCGTGGCAGTAAAACATTGGTTTCTGAAACTGGGTTTGGTTCCTCTTTGTACTCACAAGCCAAAATACCTCAAAGAGAGAAAGACAATGCTTCTGCCTTGCAGAGGAGGTTGAAAGCAATTGAAGTCATGCGTAAATCATCAATTAGTGGAGGTAAGAGAGCAGGTCCAGGAAGGTCAAATTTGGGACGAGGAGGGAAGAAGTTGAAAAGGGAGGAAGTGTCTCTCTCAGAGAGTAGTGATAGTGATTAGGAAATGTCCCGGAAAAAGTGAAGTCTTTTCACGTTGTCTTATCAATTGTGGAGAAGACAATAAAGGAATTATTTATGCTGTGAAGAGCTGCTCTTTGCAAAATTTCCTGAAATTTATTTATTTTACATTTAATTTTAGTTAATGTCCTACTTACCTCCATTCAGGTCAAAGTTGTCTCTTTTAAAGCGTCTACTTTTAATTACAGTCATTGTTAAATAAAACAGTTTCAGTGGTTTAATTTTCAAGTTCAATACAGTCATTTTTGACTATCTACAGGCATCATAATGTTCTCTCTTGTTAAGTGAATTCAGTTCTTTCTACTTTGTTTTTGTTGGATCTCTTTAACAATGTCCAATCTTTGCCCCTTCAATTTGAGTTTTATTTTGAAGAAAAGGAAGAAGCTGCGATATGCTAAATGAGGGGGATTGTAGATTACAATGAACATCACAACAATATTTTCCTTGACCAGATCTGATTACCCATTCCTCGTCAGCATGTACTCTTTTTACACCCTTCTTCCTGTACATCAGAAATGTATGTTGAACTACAGCAAGCATTCAAAAAGAGTAAAGTAACAAAATGAGACTATACCTTGTTGTAACTACATGTTTATTGTCATTTGCCTGCAAAAATGAGTTATTGTGTCTATTTTAAGTGCTCATCTCGTTAGTAATTGTGTAGTTATGAAAAGAGCAATATTTTATGTAAGTAAGCATGTAGAAAAATGAATAATTTTTGATCATGTTGAAGTACATGGTAAAAATGAAAGTACCGAATGAAAATAATTGTTTTGGAAATTTGGTCATAGCACAGGATTTTCATATTTTTGGCTTCAGCGAAAGGCTTCACTGACAAATTTTGGTAACAGCACATGAATTTTGCAGTTGGCTATTTTTCACGATTTATTTTTTATGTTGCATCCCACTGTTTTTCCTAATCTAAATAAATGCTGAGAAAATACGTAAAACTTCAGTTCGATGACTTCATCATAGCAATGCCATTTGGTTGCATACTTACACCTCTTGTCTCAGCGGACCTAGTGCAACATGGATCAGATGGACCAATCATTAGGCGGGTCTTTATTTACTGCTGAGCAAATAAATTTGGTGACAAACCATGAAGCCAGTATCCTCTCCCAGGCAGCAAGGGGTGGCAAATTTTCTACTCCATCATTTGGTGTCCTCTTAGTTTCTGTCAAAGCCAATAGATGCTTCAGTCAGTGGAGGGTGTAGCTTATGAGAATTTGGTAACAGATTGCCATTGATTTGTAGCACTGAAAGCGTTAGTATCGCTATATTTGTTAGTATTCTTAAATGCATATTTAATATCAAAGAATTAAATGTGTATTGCACTTTTCTACTGAATGAGAAACTTTGATATGAATATAAATTATGGCTTCCTGCAAGATGTAGTGGAAGTCAATTCTAGATCAATTGAAAACTGAGCATTTCCAAACAAAAGAACTTCAACATACGAGGGTCATCCGGAAAGTAGTACCCGTTCGTGCCGCATGAAGTGCTGACGACGCGAGTAGCCGCTGGACGAGGTCAGATAGCTTCAGTGGCTTGTCTGCCTTCTCTGAGCCAAGTTGCGTGACGCTAGCATTGCCTGTGTTGTTTCTGTGATTGTTTACAATGTTTAAAAAAATTGAGAACGCCGCCAGTTGTGAAGTGAGGGCAGTGATTAAATTCCTCAATGCAAGAAACGTTCGCCCATGTGATATTCATCGCCAATTAAAGGAGGTGTATGGAGACAATGTAATGGACGAGTCGTCTGTTCGGCGGTGGTGTCGCAACTTCAACATGGGGAGGGGGAACACACACGACGATGAGCGTTCGGGGAGACCGTCTGTCATTACAGACCAACTGGTGAGCTCAGTTGACGAATTCGTGAGGAACGATCGGCGCGTCACAATTGATGACATCTGTGAGCATTTTCCCAATGTTTCTCGAACAATTGTTCATGAAATTGTTAAACACCATCTGCATTATGCAAAAATTTGTGCAAGATGGGTCCCTCGCGTATCTCAATGAGCTGGCGGCGAAGGACTATGCAGCAGGAATACAGAAACTTGTCACACGTTATGACAAATGCCTTAATTTGCTTGGAGATTATGTTGAGAAGTAGTTTAAAGTATCCTCTTTCAAATAAAATTTTTTATGTTTGTTAATATTTACTTTTGCGTCTTTATTTCACGAACGGGTACTACTTTCCGGATGACCCTCGTACAATGAAAACTGTACTCAATGAGCTATCATCAATTAGAAGATTTATAAGTCAGTTATTTTGGAAAGTTAGAGTGAAAACTGCACTTTTTCAGGGGTTAATGTGTCACTGATTATGTCAAATCATCTAAAATGTATAATACAAAGAAGTTTTTCATACTATATTTATTTATAAAGTTCCATCCATCTATGAACATATTTGCTGTTACTGAGTGAAAACATTGTGAGCTTGTGTGGAGTGATTTGGTTTAAATTGGTTTCATTTGTATCCTTATGATGGAGCATTTTGATGGGAGTGTTTACTTACAATGTTATATTTATAATTAGACTTATTCTGTACTTCATGAAACATGCCAAAACAATGTGTATAAGTGTGGAGTGTAGGGTAACGATGAAAGGCGCATTTTAAGAATGATGGAAGAATGAGAAAATTTACGAGATGATTTTCAGTGTTTATAAAATATAATTGTTATTGAATGTCTTTCAAGTGTTGTAATTCACAAGTATCATGCTAGAAAATCAAATATAAAGTTCTAGCTAAAATAGAATCAAGGGAGAATCATGTATTTTGTAATTGGAAGTGGAATGTCACTGTACCTGATTTTAATAAATTTATATGTGTTTTGGAATATCTGTTATTTATTGAACCCATTTGCTACACATCCCCAATACTAAATGTGTAATGAGATCCGACTATTTTGTAGGTTTGGAAAACTGAGAATTTAAATTAAAATTTCTGTAATTGCCCTTTGGCAACCATCTAAATTAAAAACAAAAATATGCAGACAGAGTCTGTTCCAGCTCATATATTTTTCACTGTGTATGTTTTAATGGTATATATTCCAGTGATCTCTGGGCAAATCAAAAGTAATCATAATAATAATATATATATATATATACACACACACATACATACACACACACACACACACACATATATATATATATATATATATATATATATATATATATATATATATATAACACAGTAATCAACCCAAAGGTTGGTTTAGTAGTTGATGGTAGATATCACCAAGTACCAAGCCCTATACGGGGTGTGAAATTCACACATCAGGGTAGGGGGGCCAGTTCCTATCCCTGTGCCGGTTATGGTTCCCAAAAAATCACTTTAGCTTGGGTGGAGCTGCAGGTGCCCAGAGTGCCTTGCCCGGGAATCGAACTGGGGACCCTCCGGTAAGCAGTCCAATGCTATACCCACTGGACTACTGCGACCCGGTATATATATTATATATATATATATATATATCAGGTGAGGACTACAGGACAATAAGTTTGATATCCCTTGCAGCTCTAAAGTTATTCTCAGGATCATAAACAAAAGGATAGAGAGTAGGGCAAATAATTACTTAGGGGATGATCAGTTTGGGTTTAAGGAGGGGAGAGGTACGCGTGATGCCATTGCAGTAATGAGATTTTTAATCGAGAGGAATATAGAACACAGCCAGGAGGTATTTACGTTTCGTAGATTTCGAAAAAGCGTTTGATAGAGTGACTTGGGAAAAACTAATGAGTATTTTGAAGAAAATAGGAATAGATTGGAGGAATAGGAAGTTAACCCGCTACCTGGACATGTCTCAGACTGCTCAGGTGCAGGTGGGGAACGGGGAGTCCGGATGGGCAGTGTTAGGAAGAGGTGTAAGGCAGGGTTGCCCATTATCAGCGTTGCTGTTCAACCTGCATGCAGAGGAAATGATTAAAGAGGCCTGGGAAGAACTGGATGTCGGAATGAAAATGGGGGGGGAATTCGTAAAATCAGTTAGGTTTGCTTATGACCAAGCTTTAGTTTGTCAGTCAGCCAAGGGGTTGCAAGTATTGCTTAGTGAATTGGAAATTCAGTGCAACAGATATGGGATGAGAATCAATATTAATAAAACAAAGGTTATGCGATTTTCTAGAAAGAAAAAGGCTAAGCTTAACATTAAAATAGGAGGGCAAAAACTAGAGCAGGTAGAACAGTTTATGTATCTCGGTAGTGTTTTGGACGGTCAAAGTAGTAGGGACATAAGGAGAAGAATTTCGCTAGGCAAAGAGGCTTTCATAAGTAGGAGGGAGTTGATGACAGGGACTTTGAGCAAGGATGTTAAGAAGAGACTCGTAAAAACTTAGATATGGAGCGTAGCTATGTACGGCGGGGAAACGTGGTCTTTGAAGCAGGAGTATGGATTGGAGGCTTTTGAAATGTGGGTGTGGAGAAGAATGGAGAAGGTGAAATGGACAGAGAAGAAAACAAATGAGGTAGTACTTGGTATGGTGGGCGAAGAGGGGTTTGTTGGGAGAAATCCTATGGAGGCAGGAAAAGTGGATGAAGGGGGTATTGACCAGCAGCGGGATGTTGAAGACTGTAATTGAGGGGAGAATGCTAGGCAAATGAGGAAAGGGAAGGAACAGGATAGGGATGTTTGACGGGATGAAGGGAGGAAGAAAGTATTCAGAGCTGAAGAGGGACCTGATGTAGAGTAGGATGTTGTGTTTTGCTCTGGGTCACAAACTATTTAATTAGTAATTATGTCCATCCAAAAACCTACCTTAACCAGTAGATTACCTAATAATAATTATAATATATATATATACTATATATGTATGTATATTGTACAAATTTTAGTTCTGATAAGTGTATTCCCTTCCACAGAAAATTTATTTTGATTGACTTCTACCTTCATAAATTCTCTTTTGCCCTCATCCTGGATCATTTTTATTCCCTACCAGAACTTCTCAATTTTCAGACCTTGGTCCTTGGATGTTTCTTGAGATGATCAATGACATTGTATGTAAAATGAAATACCATGTTGTTTTTAGATGATACTACCTCCATGCTAAGAAATGAGGGTCCTTCAGATGTCCACTGATCCATCGAGTAATACTCTCCTAAGCTAACTTTTCTATTGATGGGTTTGTTAAAAACACAGATAAAACAGTATTTACTATGCAGTTTAAGTCATATCTTAGTCAATGGTAAATCAAAATTGCTGAGAACACTCATTGATAGTAAAGCGACCTTGGATATTTTAGTCATCTCCAAGATGTCTTCCAAGTGCCTGTTTATGCTGAGGAAACTTAATGTTGTTTCCTAAGATGTTTTCTAGCAATGCATTATTACATTATTCATATTACATAAGATTTAGAAATCTGAGTGAACAACCTTTATGTATGACAAAAATATCAAAAATTCAGATAAATTAATTTTTTATCATTGAGAGAACCTAATGGGACTCTATAAATCTACGGATGTCAACTCTATGCAGCATAATGTTCGTCCTTTATATGTGTTCCTATCCCTTTTCCATACATCTATGTCTATGTGAATGAGTATATATGTATATATTTCTATCAAAGGATAACTTTATTTTCTATACCACACGAGCTGATGTTTATTCGTACTGTAGTACTATACAATACAGATGCAAACTCAGGGTCTCTACCATCAAAAATGTATGAAAATATTTAACATTCTGCTACCTGAAATTAGATCTTGCTCTATTGGAAAAAAAAACCATTGAATTTTGTCCCTTGCTCTCCCTATCTGTTGGACATTTGAGATGGAGAATCAATTAGTTTGGTTAAACTACATAGTTACTATCTTTATACAATTGATTATTATTATTTACAAAAATAGTTTGATTTTTTTACTCTTCTTTGATAACAATCAATAAATTGATTTGACAGTTACAGGTATTATTATTATTCTATTAAATTTATGATTGTTAGGCAATATTATTATCATCCTTGTCCGATCAGAATTGAGAGTGGCTGAATCTCTGAACTATTGTATTTGAATTAAAAGCAGTTAGGTGTAAGAAAAACATTCTACTATGAACAAATCCTGAACAAACATAAAAAAGAAATAACTCTAAAAGCATTACAAGGAGTAGGTGATAATGGTTATTTGATATTATCATATATTTATCTCAAACTATATGGATTATGGAACCAGGAAATATTGTGGTCAGCTTTAAGGTTCTCTAAAAGGCTACCGGAGACCACTCATATCTTGGTTCTATGTAGTGCCCTTTGACTTTTGGCACCCATTAAACTTTAAATTTGCCTCAGGGTCATGGTTTGGATGCCAAGAACTCCTAAATTAGTGATACCATTGACATACTCCTAAAACAGGGTATGCATATAATTAACCTTTTTTTTAATCCTCAATTTTCAAATTACAGATCAATGAAAGGTGATACGGTAGTTCAGTGTACAGAGTGTTGTTATAATGGCCAAAGAGCCCGGGTTCTAATCCCTGGGCACCCTAAGCTGTGTGATTTTTCGGGTACCAAATCTTACTGGAAAGCTATACGCGGCACAAGGAAAGAACCTTCCCCTTCCCTGATGACTGAATTTCACACGTCGTTGGGCATAGTACTAACCTAACTTATCAAACCGAACTTTGGTTAATATGGTCACCCGCTGATCGCAGTTGTCAAATCAAAGTTCGGCCAACCGAACCGAATCAAACTTCGGTTTGATAACTGCGGTTAAATATATTACTCGGTTCGCCAAGTCATTTTGCTTCAGCTACCGTTTCTTTAAGTAGCGGGATGACTAATAGCCGAACTTTCTAGGGCTTAACATTGCTATATAATTTGCTTTAAATATTATGAGAAATTTATCAACATTGAAAAAAGCGAATGAAAAGATAAATAATGGGGTGACTTGAAGTGTTGGAATGGGTGTTCAAAATTAAAGGTTCATGTCGAAAATATGCTCAGGTCTTTATCAAATCGCCTGTATAAAATAACAGGAAGGGGTGACGATTAGGAAAGCTTCCTTGAAGTTGAAGGGAATGTAAAATTTATCTGATTGCGCGATGAGGTGCCAACATTCCAACTTCCAAAGGCAGTGCTTATCTCAAGATATTTCGGAAATTTGATTATGATTGGCAATAAAAAAGGCCAGAGAACAAGCAAATAAATGTAATGTGTGGAAATAATTCTTAAGGTCAATTAGTCCTCTTGAGCACCAAACCTATTCCTAGTGTTTTCCAAAAGCAAAATTAGAATTTATTGTTCTGGCCAATTAGATTTATTAAAAATCATCAAGAATTTTATTTATAGTAAAAGTGAGGTCCTATGCTCACAATTTGCAAAGACTACTATGGAACGACTTTACAAGGTAAAAGTAAGAATTTCAAATTTAACGATACAAATTGTATTAGTTGGCTAAGCTGTAACCAGTATGTTGGCGATGACGTCATGGTAACCAACTTCAGTGGTCATTACGAAGCTATTTAAGAAGGAGGGTATCTTAGGGCAAGGAAAATAAATTTTCGGAATGATATTCAAGTGACAATGTTACAAAATCTTGGGTAAGGTGCTACTACATGAGGTTTGGGTTCTATGAATATTTTAAAGATTATAATTAGTTCGTTTAATATTTGTCATTTGGAGAAAACATATTGTTGTTGTTTTCGACAATATGTATTGTATTTATTTATTAAACTTTGCAGTGCATTATGCGGGAAACATGAACTATTATGCATAGCTAACAGACTGAAGTTCGGGCTGTTGAAATAATCTCCAAGCATCTATTAATTTTTCTCGTGACCATTAGTCACTTCTGAACAGACATGGAGGAAATATCAGCGGATCAGTCCTTAAACGCTGATGTTTCCAAAGAGTCCCTGCTACCTGATGATCAAGAGTATAATGGACCAGCGTGTTGTAATCCAAAACATGCACTTCATAGGTTTATTGCCTTACTTTTTATGTGCCTTTTGGGATTTGGTGAGTAGCTACTTTTCGAATTTTAACCCAATCCATATCAGGTAAACAGCTAATGTGAAGCTGGGAGTTGACATTTATTTTCCTAACGGAGATCATTTATAATGATTTTATAGGTTCCTATTTCTGCTATGATAATCCTGGAGCTTTGCAAGACAATTTTAAAGCTGATATGGGTCTCACCACTGCCGAGTTTGTTTATTTATATTCGTGGTATTCTTGGCCAAACGTTATATTGTGCTTTGTAGGTGGTTTTTTGATCGATAGGTAAGACATGAAATATTTTGTTTTACATTTTTACCAGTTAAAACTCTCCGTATAATAACCGATTTTACTTTCGTGCAGAGTTTTTGGAATTCGATTGGGAACTGTGATCTACGCCACTCTGGTTTTTATTGGCGCCGTTATATTTGCCCTTGGAGGTATATTTGATGCGTTTTGGTTGATGGTTGTTGGCAGATTCATCTTTGGGTGAGTTAAATCAAGTTTCATTATTTTGAAACACTCTTGGCATCCTAAAATTTGTTAAGTATTGCTTAGTGGTAAAAATACAATTATAGTTACTGTGTTGAGGTAACAATTGACCATTCTTCCGGTACTCATGGACCATCCATCTGATATACGAGATGCCTCCTGATCATATTAAGTTGAGAAAATACATTTAATTAAGTTTTAGTTGTAAATCTGAACGATTGGGTGGTATAATGTGTAAGAATTTGCTTCGGTTCACTTATCAGTGCAAATTGGCAAATCTTTAGAACTTAAATATAATTGAAGGATATCCTGAGGCTAAGTTAAAGGTGGTCAAGCGCAGGAATGTTTTACATTTTCATGTAAATACTTGCAGTTGTTTATGTTTTAATAGTAGTATGACAAGGTGAGAGATGAAAAAAACATTGCATAGCTAAGGACTAAGACTTGATATTGTGATGGTATTTTATGAATAAGGTTACACCCATTCAATGAACTTATTATTATTATCATCATCATGTTATGATAAAATTTTGCCTAAGTTTCCCCTGTTGATAGGTTTCCAAATATGCTACTTTTAAACAAGCTATATAATGCTATGTATATTGTATGCTAATGAATATTTTAAAATAACATTTTTACCACGTTCACTAAGTCCGTGCATCTAATGATTTTGCTTTTTCTTTCAAATAAATGGCTAATGAAGAATTGGAGGGGAGTCATTATCAGTGGCACAAAACAATTATGCTGTCCTTTGGTTCAAAGGAAAAGAACTCAATATGGTCTTTGGGTTGCAGCTGAGTTTCGCTCGTGTTGGCTCTACTGTAAATTTCCTTGTGATACAGTACATATATAATTGGGTGTCCAAATACTACCAAGGATACATGTGTACTGGGGTTGTTCTTCTCATTGGTAAGTTGCATTTAGCGTCATCATTTATGGCAGTTTATATATCCCGTTTTGTTTGAGGATTATTTCATGTAAAACTTTGCATGAAAATTTATTTTGCCCACCGCATGTACTTTAGTCCATAATATTGATTAACTTTATTATTATATTAACTAATTATTAACAACAAAAATTGATTAACACTTAAGTGGTATTTTCACGAATAAGATCATCTATATTGTTTTGGAACAGACGAAACATTTTTCTGTCTGATTTTGTTACGTCAGTTCTATAATTTATACTTTTGGTTTACATGTGTGGTTTTTCGTAGGAGAATGTGATAATGAATGAAACATTTTTCTATCTGATTTTGTTATGTCAGTTCTATAATTTATACTTTTGGTTTACATGTGTGGTTTTTCGTAGGAGAATGTGATAATGAATGAAAAAAAAATGTTAATAGCTAACCTTCTCCAGTATCATGGAGGCATTTTATAGGCTTAATTTTAAAATCTCAGGATTTAAATCTCCTTTTCAGTAGTGCCGATATGGATCAATGCACACATATAACTATTTGTTCAAGGTATTCTACCTATTTAAAGGTATTCATTTTATGATATTTAATGGATTTTCACTTCTTGAACAATTCAAAGAACTATGCTTTCTTTGCACCATATCATTACTTCATCTACATCTACGAGGGTCATCCGGAAAGTAGTACCCGTTCGTGAAATAAAGACGCAAAAGTAAATATTAACAAACATAAAAAATTTTATTTGAAAGAGGATACTTTAAACTACTTCTCAACATAATCTCCAAGCAAATTAAGGCATTTGTCATAACGTGTGACAAGTTTCTGTATTCCTGCTGCATAGTCCTTCGCCGCCAGCTCATTGAGATACGCGAGGGACCCATCTTGCACAAATTTTTGCATAATGCAGATGGTGTTTAACAATTTCATGAACAATTGTTCGAGAAACATTGGGAAAATGCTCACAGATGTCATCAATTGTGACGCGCCGATCGTTCCTCACGAATTCGTCAACTGAGCTCACCAGTTGGTCTGTAATGACAGACGGTCTCCCCGAACGCTCATCGTCGTGTGTGTTCCCCCTCCCCATGTTGAAGTTGCGACACCACCGCCGAACAGACGACTCGTCCATTACATTGTCTCCATACACCTCCTTTAATTGGCGATGAATATCACATGGGCGAACGTTTCTTGCATTGAGGAATTTAATCACTGCCCTCACTTCACAACTGGCGGCGTTCTCAATTTTTTTAAACATTGTAAACAATCACAGAAACAACACAGGCAATGCTAGCGTCACGCAACTTGGCTCAGAGAAGGCAGACAAGCCACTGAAGCTATCTGACCTCGTCCAGCGGCTACTCGCGTCGTCAGCACTTCATGCGGCACGAACGGGTACTACTTTCCGGATGACCCTCGTACATAATACCCCGCAAGCCGCCGCAAGGGCGTGTGGCGGGGGGTGTTAGGTCACCAACCGTAAAAAGGAACAATACCACATGTAAAACAACAGCATGGAAAATTACACCCACAGCAGCGCACACACTCACGCAAAAATCCCTTCATCCAACACTCATGCAAATGCATATACCGCAAGCCAATAAAAAACTGCACCCCAGGATGCAGCACGAAAGCCATCCTACAACATGGAAGCCAGGACACAACAAGCAAGAATGTGAAACTCCATCACCACATGAACATGCATAAAAAAACACTCTACCCCCCGAGGAGACTGTAAAAGGCAGGGAATGCGACCCAACGTTGCAGGTAGCAGGAATTTCCCCCGGGGGATTGAAAGAGGGACGAGGGATTGAAAGGGAGACTTACAAACAGATGAACAGAACACTAATTAGGCCATTCGGTAAGAATGGGTTATGATAACAAAACACACAAGGTTAGTGAAAGAGCATGCATTTAAATAGAACTAATTATTCCCTAGATGCAGAGGGTGGCAAGTGGAATTTTTGCTATCTATAACCCTGCAGTTGCTATCCTGTATTGTTCGTGGGAAGAAGGAGTCCTTGAGTCGGCTAGTTCTGGCATCTATTTCCCGAATTTTATATGCATGATTCAAGCGACCAGTGTATGTAGCAGTATGAATAATTTGCGAGACCTCGGTGCTGAAACATGCAGATCTGATATCTACTTACTTAATAATATCAATCTTGCATTGAATCTTCTCTCTTCTAATGATTCCCATCCTAGTTCTTTCTTCATCTCTTCATTTCTTCTGCCCAACTCAATGGTGTCATAAAAGCCCACTATCTTCCTCTACCCTGCTTACCAAATATTCTCCCTTCTATCGTGGCTTCATTGTCATCCCATCGTACTTTCAATATTTCCTTGATCCACTTTGTCTTACTGTTTTGGATTTCCCCCAACAGTAACTTCCTCTCTTCACCCACCCTTTTTAAAACCTTGTTGTTCGTCTTCCTCTCTGTCCAACTCTTTTTCTTCATTCTTTGTCCCACACCAACATCTTGAAAGCATCACAATCTACACTCATCCTCTTGCAGAATTAATAGCAACTACATTAAAACTTATGATTTCCGAGTTTTTACTCGTCTAATCATCTTTTTTCTGATCAGAAACATCATAGGTAAATTTTGCACTATTGCAAATTGTATCTTTTAATTTTTTAAAACTATGATAATGAAAAACTTTGGGACTTTGGTAGTCCAGGGGTAGAGCGTTGGACAATTGACTGGGTTATATTCCATAGGCACAGCTGCCCGAAGCTTCATCCAAGCTGTGTGATTTTTCAGGTGCCACAACTTCCTTTAAAACCGTAGGTGGCTCAGGGTTAGGATCTAGCCCCCCTATCCTGATGTGTAAATTTCACATGCCGTTGGGCTTAGTATTGGGTGTACTCTACTGACTCCTACCAAACCAACCTCCCAGTCGATTACTGTTTTTATGGTTTTCTAATGAAAAATGGAGTAAAAGAACAAATGGCTTTTTTTTCAATGGTTGAATAGTAAAGTTGTTTGCAAAAAGTAAGGTGTATTTGTGTATTTTTAAATGTGAAATTGAGGTTTTACAGAAAATTTTGCTTGGCATTAGAACATGAATGTATATTGATTTGTTTGCATATTTTTTATGAGGTAACTTTGGGGTTTATTATGGAAGTATTACGGACAAAAAAACAGTTTGAATGCTTGTGCTTGCCATTCTTGGGTAACCTCATATTCCATTGGGCAGGACAATTACCTCTGATCCTCACTTAATATAGGGTTAAAAGTTGGAACTTATGGCAAAAATGAGTGTACTAAATGTTGCAAAGCTGCCCATTTAACAAAAATGCATTATGAATGAACAAAATGATATCATACTCTAAGAAAACCTGGGTTGGAGTCACTGGAAGCATAGTGAATACATACATGCTTGCTCAAAATATTAGTTAAACACATCATTTGAGTTTAAACTTCGAAAGTCAACTGCCAAGCATCAATAAAATGTAATTTTTTTCCTCTAATACACTTTGTGACTATAACGGAAGGAAACATGGCATATGGTAATGCAAAATTCCTGAAAATCAGTGCAATCTTTCATCATTAATCAGCAATACTCTTAATGGCCGGTTTCCTAGCATCTCCTGCTGAATTCCCTTGTGATGGTTTAGGTGGGGAGGATATAAAGGACATGTAGAGAGAATTCTATGGTACTCAGCTCAACTTAATGGAACTTCATGGTTACTATTTGAAAAATAAAAACTTTTGAAAATAAAAATTCCACTGAATTGTAGTAAGACACATGATTTTTATTCACCTGATGATGTTGACTGTGTGATGAAACCTGGTGTAAACAAAATTCAGTGGAACTTAAAAAGTTTTTGTCTTTCAAATTTTGACATTTAAGAAATTGGACTCATGAAGTCGTTGTAGGCCTCTGACTATGTCTGTTGGTACTTGACTGTGATTAGTAATTTGTGGGAAATGATGAATGATGAGTAATTACTGATGAATCAGTGATTTGTGATTGAGGTCATGGTATGGTGCTATAGAATGTTGAAATGTTTTTTTATAACACGTAATCATCATCGGTGAAGAAGTCATGTTTCAGTCTCTCTGAGATGATGTGCCAATCTAGTGCTGACCTCATTCAACCTTGAGGAAGATAGTGGAGTACATTCTTATGATCTGCTGTGCGTTTCTTGACCTCAGGAATATTTCTTAATGATACAAATTGATTAATTAATTATTTGCAAAAATAATGCTTTATCATTAAGTATGAAGTGATTTTCTTCCTCAAATTCTATGGCTCATTATTCTATAAAATTCTAACTTTATGCTTCTGACATGAACTATTGATAAGAAATGAAGTGTTAATATTTCTATAAATGCCTAGAGTAAAATCCAGAAACTATTCATTACGTTGTGGTTCAAGGGGGAGGAATGACATCAATTATTAATGCCAATCACTTCATAATTCATAAGGTGCAAGTTTAATGGCTAATGTTTGAGAAGGGAGATGGGGTAATGTCAGAAAAAATCAGCAGTGTGGGGAGTGGGTGTGGAAAATAGAAAAAGAAATGATGATGTACTCCAATTTGATGCAAGGACTTATAGAAGTAGCAGGCTAAATCTTCTTCGAGTTGAACTGTGGACTTGTGTGTGTACTTGTGGGTTGATCCCGGAATGAATCTTTCTGGCTGATTGAGGAAAGTGCATTTTATAACCCAACAAGTGTTTTGCACCGAATGCAGTCAGTAGATTTTGAGGAAACGGAAGTATTTCAATGACTTCTACTCTTTCTAACTAGGGTGCACATTGTGATAATGCATGATCAACACCATTTACCATGAGGTCATCGAATTTTTAGATAAGGGGAAAATTGTTCAAATCTCTCCTTTCTCTTGGAAAAATTATTTTTATGAATTGTGCAAATTGGTGTGCTTGAAATTTTAGCTCTCAATGACAATATGTTCGTAGCCTCCAATTGATTTTTAATACAAAAAGTACAAAAAGCATTATTGAAGAAGTGAAAAAGGCTACTCGGGACTACCGCCGGGTCAGTTCCTCCATCAATGACACCAACGTTTTGGAAAATGTGTTGTTTTCCATCCTCAGGGCTGATGATGTCGAGCCTGTGTTATGGCTGGTTTATATTCAGATGGGCATACCCTCAGGTGCCCTCTGATTCTGCAGTTTTCTTCCATTCCAATCCAAGCGCCTTCTTTTGTCGTGAATCCGTTCACGGACTAGGGCAAACCCTGTTCTTCTTAGGAAGCGTTGTGTAGCTTGTGAGTCGATAGATGCCTTGACAAGGGCAAATGTTGGTAATGCCTTCTCATCTCAGCATCTAAATTGAAAGGCCAATGAGCTGAGTAGTCTGGCCTTTTCCTTCCCAACTCTTCCAGTTCACGTATGCTGCAGTGCACTTCCTCCACACGGAGGTGTGTGAAGTATGATCCTCTGCTTTTCTTGCAAATTGCTGTGGATCAATGAAGAAGATCTTTTGAATGCATGCAAAATTATTCTGGACCATATCGTTCAACTTTGACATTAGTTGTGTTATGACTAATGGCTGATGATCTCCAAAAGTCACAAACAAGACCAGTTCTTACAGTTGCACTTAATCAGCATTTTATATGCACACATTTGAAGATAAATAAATGCTGTTTCCCATTGTGCATGATTTGATGTACATTAGATGCTATTGTAGAATTATAGATACCTAAGAATAGCTTAGCTACTGAGAATTACCTGTACACAATTGTTAGTAAAGGGTGCATCAAAGTCCAGGTCTTTATACCATTTTGAATGAAGTGGTAATATTGGCGTAGGATTGCGATCCTCATGTCTTTGGGAATTATGAAAATGTCATGGAAAAGGAGACAACCGACATCTAAGGTCACTGATGCCATTAGGGATAGGTGGGTAATTTGGTCAATGCTTGGTTTTTGGGGAATGGGGAGGGGTGGAGAGAGAAGCCTGATGTCAGAATTAGTCTGCTCCTAGCAAAAGGCACCACAGAATTACACTGTTTAACATACCATCTGACAGACAGCATAACACCGTAGTAGATATTAGGATACCATTTTGTTATCAGGATTCGAACCTGGGGTTCATTCTTTGTGATAAATTGTGAGTACTAATAATGCATTAATCGTAAAAGACGCTGTCTTTTGGAAACTCATCATACGTCATACTTAGGGATCCACTTTTATAGGGGGAACTAAGTTTGTCCACCACCATGAAAGTTTCCTATAACATCTCAATTCACCCTTTTCAGCATCCACTACATGCTTGTTGTCACTGGTGTGTGCATTTGCCCTTGGTTGGATGGACTGGCGAGCAGAGAAGATAAGGGGCAATGGCAATGAGGCAAATGACCCAGCTGAAGTGGTACGGATAACAGACGTGAAACACTTTCCGGCAACGTTTTGGATGGTATCCGGAGTGTGTGTGGTTTATTATGTCACCATTTTTCCATTTATAGCATTAGGAAAGTGAGTATAGATTTGTTTATTGTGATTATCACTATTAATAGCTAATAGTTTCCTATTTAGTTCGTACTATGACTTTTTGTTTCCTCTGTAATTTGCCATTGAGACTAGCTGTTGCCCAGATTTTTCCGCTCAAAGGTTGTGGTGAATAAGTGTCATGTTTTGAAATTGCATATGTATTGTTTTTGATGCATTGTCTCTGTATTGAAACTGGCTTTAAATGAAATTATATCGTGTTGAAGAGCAAAGTATTTTCTCTCCTACTTATCTGTTGACTGTTTACAAATAGTGATCTTTCATCTCATTGCTATTCACTTATTTAATGTAATGGAAAACCTTTTTAATGTGATATGAAGACAAAATTTGCCAAAATTTATACTAATATTCTTGCTAATATTTATGCTGATATTGTCTTGAATGTGATGTCTTGTTCACCTTTGACGGGGAGCAGTTTCTCCTCCATCACTTAGGAAATTTTCCGAAGTTATAGAGGAGAAATTTTTGTTAATTTTGACTCCTGAAATGGAGGAGAAATTGTTGTTTGCATGAAGCAAACAAATGCAGTGAAATCCTGAAAAATGGAAGCTGTCAGTGTATAAATATTATTTGAGAACTTACTGTGGTATAAAATCTCTATTGAAAGGTATAATTCTGTAGAAACAGTTCTGCTCTTGATGATCAAATTGAACTGATTTAAAGCATTATGGGTGCATAATTATTGACACATTAGGCCTCATGTTAAAGGGATTTCCTGTTTTTGTGCAATTCCAGTTATAAATATTTAATTAACCTTAAATTAGAATTGTACCATTTCAATTTGATTGCAAAAAATGAAGTGAGTTTTTAATTGGGTGATAATTTTTTCAATAAAGATGTAATGTTGTAGCTGTGCTCATTCATCACCCTTCGGTGAACATTGTTTTCACTTGGCTTTCTGGCGAGCTCAGGTCAAACCTGATAATTCCTTTTCTTTTATTTCTTCCAGAGTTTTCTTTGAAAGAAAATTTGAGTTCTCCCCTCAGGCTGCCAATCAAGTGAACAGTATTGTGTATGTAATATCAGCCTTTGCGTCTCCGCTGCTGGGTTTACTGGTGGACAAATTGGGACGCAACGTGTTTTGGGTTTTGTTATCTATTTTGGTGACCCTTGGTTGCCATGCTCTCCTTGCCTTCACATTCCTCAATCCCTTTATTGGAATGGTAAGTGTCAACATTTGTGTTCATGTGACAGTGATAATAAGCATTCTAGAAATGTTTTGCTTTAACGTGTGAAATTTCTATTCCAGAGCATCATGGGCCTTGCTTATTCAATGCTTGCTAGTGCCCTGTGGCCAATGGTGTCTCTTGTCATTCCGGATTATCAACTTGGAACTGCTTATGGCATGTAAGTGAATGATTATATGTGTGTGGTTGAATTCTCAAGGTTTCCTTCATGACTATATTGACCAATTTTGTGTTCTTAAAATTTTCTGTCGTTCTCGGGGTAATTGTGATGCTTAAAATTTGGTGATTCAGTGATAGCTGTCCCCTCAAAATGTTTTCAAGCTGGTGAGAGTTCACTTTTTCAATCTTTTAAGAAGGGATTGGTCAGTTGTGCTTTTAGTTTCATTCTGGTCCCTTCGAACCTTAGTTCTAAAATGTGTATTTATGGTGATTTGGATAGGAATCAGGCTATGTTGGAGGTAGGAAATGTAAATGAAAGCTGTAACACCTTGAAAGAAATATTCTTCTTATCAGAAGTTAATGTTAGGGCTCGAGAGAAGTTTCACACTATCGCAGAAATATTGTAAAACATTTGTGACTGGTTTTAAGTTTCAAAAGTAAGTGGTGATCATGCAAAATTTATAGACATAAATTTACTTCATGATATATTTCTCATGCTACTGTCAAGAAATGGCAAGATTACAGTTTCCAACATTTTTGCTTGTTATGAATATGAGGTTACATGTTGTTATGAGGAAGAGGATGAAATGTGAGTTTCCAATATTTGTGAGATTTGCTTGACAAATATTTTCCCGTAATTACTTGCATAGAAGAGTTTCTAGTAGAGTAAGGCTTTTGTGTATGTTTTTTCTACTTTGATAAACTGAAATGATTGAGTTAAGATCTAGTGCTTTCCCAGCATATTTGCTTGATGACATTTTACCGGGTCTTCCACCGGTTCAGGCTAACATTTTGATGCTCGACTCGTGCATCGTCCTCAGGGTAGATGAGTGCCACTCTATATTTGGCCTGGCCGTCTTATATACATGAGCCCACGGGTCATGTGACTCGGTGATCTTTGGTGGAGGAGCCTCCCGGTTGGTCACCATGGCATTGTATTTCTGACTGGTAGTGAATAGTTGTGGACCACATATATATATCTTCATAACAGATGAAATTTTTGTGACAAGTTGTGACATGCACTTACAGAGTTTATAAAAATGTGTAAGCTTTGATCTAAAAATATTTGGTGGGTATTATGATCTCATGTTTAGATTTTACTTTGTTATTAACATTTAACTGGCAGTTAGTTTGAATAGCAGTTTTGGGACTTATCTTTTTTGTTTCAATTCCTGTTCTGGTTCTAATCGCTCGTGAACTATTGGAATTGGGGAACCTAACAACTGAACCTATTTATCAGTACTTTAAAAGATTGTTATTACTTATGAAATTTTAACTGTGCAATTTATCATTATTAGGATTCTGCTTTAGCAAATTGGATCACAATTTTTGCATATTTTTTTATTGCAATGCCATTAATAGTAGCAGATATATGGCTCACTTTTTAGGCACTTAAAACATACTTGTAACTGCTCTTATGAAAGTAAAATTCACCTATTATAATTCATCTATGCCTGCTGTTTCTGTAAGATGCCATTGCCATTACATCTGTCCCAATAGCAATGCATATATCTCCTATTGTTTGTCTTCCCAATTTCTGCGATATCCTTACCATAATTCGTTATAAAAAAATATAGCTGCTGTAAGAATCAATGTGGAGCACTTAACATGTCCCCATGTGTTTACATTTTCAATCCTATATTTGAAATCTATTTCTTTCAAATAGCTTTAGAATGCTTTGTTTATACAGCTGTGGATGCTGTCAAACTTTCACCTGTATTAGTTAATAGCTTTTGGGATTGTTTTTTGCTTTAAAAATGATCTATCCTACCAGTTGTTGCGACTTACAACTTTTAAAAAAAAATCTTAAATGCATCTTTTAATGGCCATTAATTCTCATTACTTTTGCTCTGCCATTAATTTTCATTCCAGTGCTCAATCTTTGCAGAACCTTGGGCTTGCTGTCATAACAATGGCAGCTGGATCCATTGTTGACAAAGGAGGATATTTTCTGCTGGAGGTGTTCTTCCTTGGTTGGCTATGCGGTATGGTTCCATGGAATTTTGTATTGCATAATTTACATTCTTACTGAGTTTTCACCGAAATCACTTTTGCATTTTTTGAGACCTGTCATAGACTCGCGATTATTTGCTTGCTAATGTGGATCATTTTGCCATAGCTAATATTTTATGCTCTGAAGACAAGGTGTGATCAAAAAAAAGAAAGGACTGATTTTATAACATGTTTATTTCGATGGATACAGCGTAATCGAACTTGTCGCCCTCTAAGTACATGCCTTGGCAGACGACACACCTTTGCCAACGTTTCTTCCAGCCCTCGAACCCTGCCTGGTAAGCCACCATAGGCATCCTCTTCAGGTCTGTCGTACAATTAGTTTTAATGTCTTCAATAGACTCAAATCGGTGCCCTTTCAAGATTGATTTTAACTTTGGAAACAAGAAAGTCGGGGATTGAGATGGTGCGGGGGCTAACGTACTGGCTTCCCACCAAGAGGGCCTAGGTTCAAATCCCGGCGTTATTGAATATTTTTCAGAGGTATCTTGATTCCTACTTGAGGTGCTTTGTGGAGGGCACTTTGAGTGAGTATGCCGTCTGTCGGATGGGATGTTAAGCTGTGGACCCTTTGGCGCCTTTCGTAAAGAGTAACCTAATGCCGACGCCGGGTTTCTCTTAATCCTTTCCTGTCCATCCCCCCTATGGCACAAATGACCTCAGCTGTTGGTAGCCTCCCCTAAATACTACTACTACAAAAAAGTCTGATGGAGCTACGTCTGGAGAGTAGGGTGACTGCGGGATCAAGGAAGATCCGGTTCCAGCGAAAGACTCTGCCACGATCAGCGTCATGTGAGCACGCATTATCGTGGTGGAAAGGCCATGCATTGTTTCTCCACATGTCCGGCCCTCTTCGGTTCACTGCGACCCTCAGCCTCTTCATAACTGTTAAGTAGAAATATTTGTTGACGGTTTGACCTTGAGGGAAGTATGCGTAATGAATCAGCCCTTGCCAATGGAAGAAACACCTGATTTAAAAGGACTGTACCACTCAAAACACTGGCTTTTACTCGTAACTTCATTCACAAAGGCTTGCGGAATCATTCTAAATGTCTCCGCAACACTTTTGCTAAGTTTGAAACAAAATTTCAGGCACACACGCTGTTCCTCTAGCTCCTTCATTGCTGCCGTTGCACACGGCGACAGACATGTACCGCTGCTACTGCGTAATGACTCGACGTAAACAAATGCAATACCTCTCATTTTCATCGTCAGATGTGTCGCTAGATGGTGCATTGTGTCTCTTTTCGATCCGTTGAACGGTTTGCGCAGAATAAAATCAGTCCGGTCATTTTTTGATCACACCTTGTATTCTGCCCTGATAGTTTAGATATCTCATAGGCATTACTGTTGTAGATTGGCTGTTTGCCCGAATAATTCTTGGGCCCTTTTCAGACATTTTGCATACCCTACAACAATTGTGATATTAAATAGTGGACTCATATTTGAAAAGTTTGGTCTTCAAATTGAACAAGATTTGTCTGAACAGAACCTCATCTTTATTGAGTTCATTCACCTTTTTAAATATACTTGGTTTTGTTACAAACAATCTTGTGGTGCTTTGTAATGATTCTTTAATTCATATTTATTTTCTAATGACAAAATATGTTGGTCAATACTAATTAATCTCTTAAATGCAAAATCCATTTGAAATTTCCAAAGGATAATGTTTAAAGTAAAGCTCTCAGCAAAGTAGAAGTTAATTATGATGAATGATAATCTTGAGTATGCTTGACAGTTTGATGTTGTGATCAATATTTTAATCTTATCAAAATGGCTGAAACCATTGTTGATCTTTTATCTGTTTCTAATTTGAGCCATTCTTGTCTCTCTTCACAGTGTCACTTGTTATTACTATTATGATATGGATCTTGGACTCAATGTCCACAGGGATACTTAATATGTCTGCGACTGATAGGGAGGTGTATGAACGGAATAGATTGTAAGTATGAAGAATATTTTTCTTTTCTCTAGTATAATATTCATTCAAGTTAAAATAAGCAAAGTAAATATTATGTAGCATTTACAATGGGAGGATTATTTATCATCAGTTACAGTGGATATACTACCTTGATCAAAAAGTTCCCGGAATAACCACCGTGTGGCGCTCCCATCGTTCCGATTTGAGTTCTGTTTTTTTTGTTAAATTGGTACATCTGTTGTTGATATTCTCTTTAAATCTTAGTGTCATAACTTGACATTTGCAAAAGTTACGTAGCCAAGAGTACATCTATCTCTGTGTGTGTTGGCGATTTTTTACAATTGCAGAAATGGATTTAAATTTGCAACAACGAACTTGTATTAAATTTTGCGTAAAAAACGGATTTAGTGGCGCACGGACGTTGGAAATGTTGGAAAAGTGTTTCGGCAACGATTCTCTAAAAAAAACGGTCGTTTACCAGTGGCACGAGCGGTTCAGAAGTGGTCGTGAGTCAATCGAAGATGATGAACGCAGTGGCAGACCATCGACATCGAAAGTCGGTGAAAAAATTGATAAAGTAAAAGTAATGTTGGTCAATAACCGCAAATTAACCATCAGAGAAATAGCGGAGGACTTGAACATTGCCTATGGATCCGCCCAAGACATTGTGGTTAATGATTTGGGTTTCCGTCGTGTAGCAGAGCCAAAAGACCTCAATTTCATGCAAAAAAGAGACCGTGTTGACGTCGCAAAAGACATGATTTGCGAGGCTGAATCCGATCCCACATTCATCAAAAGGATCATTACTGGAGACGAGACGTGGGTTTATGAGTACGACACGCAATCCAGACATCAGGCAAGTGAATGGCGTTCACCAAATGAGCCGAGACCAAAAAAACCACGTCGTTTTCAGTCAAAAAAGAAGGCAATGCTGACGGTTTTCATGGATTACAACGGTGTAGTGCATCATGAATTTTTGCCAGAAGGCCAGACAGTAAACAAAGAGTATTATTTGGGCGTTATGAGACGTTTGCGTGAAGCAATTCGCCGAAAGAGACCAGAAATGTGGGCAGAAAAATCGTGGATTTTGCACCATGATAACGCACCGTCGCACAGTGCTATCATTATTCGAAAAATGCAACAAATACCATCCAACAGCCACCGAATTCACCTGATTTGGCTCCCTGTGACTTCTTTCTGTTCAATCGAGTTAAAAAACCATTACGGGGAACGCGTTTTAGCAGCCGAGAGGAAGTAATGGAAAAATCGCAGGAAGCACTGATGGACATACCGAAAACCGAATATAAAAAAATGTTTCGAGGATTGGATCAAGCGCTGGCATAAGTGTGTTGCAGTCGATGGGGATTACTTTGAAGGGGACAATATAGATTTAGATGAATAAACTTGTATTTTTAATTTTCTGAATAAATTCCGGGAAATTTTTGATCAAGGTAGTATTTTCAACTCCTTATTGTTTCTTTTCCAAACCAAATTATCTTTACTTCATTTTCTTTACATTACATCTTTATTTTTATCTTTTTCCATGGTTGTTTCCTCAGATAGAATGTAATTAGCTTTCTCCTTGCATTCCATCCTTTTTTACCTTTCTCCATATGCTGTGTAGAAGAAAATTTATTTTTCATGAAGGAAATTGACTTGTGGGATTTTCAATGAATACATTAAATCCTCGCTAATCTGAACTGTATTATGGCAGAAGTTTGTGTTTTGATTAAGCAGAATACAGTTGAACTAGGAATTTGACTCAAGCAACCTCTCAATATTTTTCATCAAATATTATCGAGCGTGCTTAATCGTAACAACTTGCAAAGACTTTATTTGGAAAAAAAGAAACCCTTGAGTGTAAAAAAATCTAATTCAAAGATGAAAAAAATCTTAATTGAATAAAATAATAGGCATTTTTTTTCAGTAAGTACCATTTTGAAGTTAAAAAAAAGTGTACTTTTCCTAACAATTTTATTTTTGTATGAAAGCCTGTGTCTTAATTTTTATTTTCTGTGTAATTGCTACTGATATTTAGGTACTTATCGCAATGTAGAACCAGCTTTTAAATCTCATCCTCATAGAAGTCTGCCACCTAATTTGAAAACTACTGCGACACATTACATACAGTTTGCGTATCAATCAGGTTTTTATTTAATAAATGCGAGTTAAACTTAAGGAAATTGTTTTAGTTTTCTTTTGCAAATTTTAGTAGTGTTGTCGCAATGCTTGGCCACCTTTATTCTAAGACATTCTTAAATTATACCACTTGCAGAAGAAACATATGTTAATGGCTTATTCATCATGCTAAAATAATAATAATAATAATAATCTTTATTTGCCCAGAAGACACTGACACAGTGTAATAGATACATCAGATAAGTGTATAGGACACGTCATATGTACATATAGATGTTAAACAATGATGAAATTCAGAAAAGCATGACACAATAATAATTTTTTGCATAAAATATATTCCATATTCAGTATGGTTATTTTTTCTCCATGAATTCCATTACAGAATAAAACTGTTCTTTCCTTAAAAATGATATTAATTTCTTTTTGAACAGGACTGGATCCTTTACGTACTTAAAATCGTAAGGGAGCCTGTTCAGTGCAAGGAGGCCCATTGATTTAGGCTCCAGGGATGTATTTAAAGTCCTGCAATAAGTTTGATGCAGGTCTCTGCAGGCTCTGGTTTGGTGACAATGAACGTTGTCATTTGTCATATAATTGGATATATTACTTTTAGCGAAAATGCATACGACATAAATGTAAATACATGGAACAGTCAGAATATTTAACCTTTTGAAGAAGGAAAGACAAGGTGCATTGTAGGGAGCATTGCATATTAATCGTATTAAACATTTTTGAGCTTTAAAAATTGAATCAGAATGAGGGGAAGAACCCCAGAACAGAATACTATAGATAATTAAAGAATAAAATTCTCCGTAATAAATTGAAAGTAAGATATCAAGGCTTACAGATTTCCTAATACTTCTAATAAGAAAGCAAATGGAATTTAACCTGCTATGAAGATTGCATATGTGTTCATCCCATGATACATTTTTATTTATAACAACTCCCAAAAACTTGGATCTAGAAATTTGGGGTACACACGTTCCCCCTAGGTCAATGGCCAATGAAGCAGGGGCTTTATTTTTATTAGAGAAGTATATGAGTCCACACTTGTCAGGGTTGAGTTTCAGAGAATTTTGTGAACACCATTCACAAAGAAGTTCGGAAACTCTAGCTGCTGTCAAGGTCAAGTTGTTTAACGATGGTGCTGATACAATTACGTTAGTGTCATCAGCATATAAAATTGGCTCGGCTCCTGGAACTGACTGCAGAACTTTTGGTAAGTCATTAATGTAAAGTAAAAATAGGATAGGGCCCAAGACTGAGCCTTGGGGTACACCTAATGTAACTTCTTTACTAGGAGAAGTAAAATTAGTACCGTTCTTTAACAAAATAACCTGTTGGTGCCTTGCGCTGAGGTAAGATTTGATCCAGTTATAAGGGATACCTCTGATGCCATAGTGTCCTAATTTGGACAAGAGTAACTGATTAACTAGGTCAAAAGCCTTGGAAAAATCGAAGAATAGTCCCAAGGTTTCAATTCTATTATCAAGATTTGAAAGTATTAGGTTTACGAGGTGATAGGTGGCTGTAGATGTAGATCTGCATTTCCTAAAACCATTCTGTGAGCCAGACAAGAGATTAAAAGATTCAAGAAATGATGTAAGTCGATTATGGAAGACCTTTTCAAATAGTTTCCCTATCTGGTTTAATAAAGATATTGGACGGTAAGAATTCATATCCTGCTCACTACCTTTCCCTTTATAAAGTGGTACAACTTTGGCAATTTTAATGGCATCAGGAAAAACACCAAGTTGTAGGGATTTATTAATTAGGAAGAGTATCTGTTCCTTGATAGAATTAATTGATTTTTTTATCACAATCCCTGGGATACCATCTGTACCAGGACTACTTTTGTTAGGGAATTTTTTAATGATGTTCATCAGTTCCAGTTCAGTACAAGGAAGCAGGTACAATGAATTAGACAGGCTTGGGATTAGAGGATAATTAACAGGAATTGGAGTATTTGTAGTAGTCTGGTGGGACAAGTAGGTCATTATTTGTGGATATGGACAGCTGACAGTTTTCTAGGTGACAACTTGAAATGATTAATGGCCATTAAATTTAATTAGGTTTTATTGAAGGTAGAAGGATTTAACATGCTGGTGAAGTTGACCCAAATGAACATATGTTGACAAATGAAGAATGCTGTGAGAGCATTTGTTTTCATTCTAGTGATTATTATGGTAGGCATTAATTATTGAAAATTTCAAGATTTCATGAGTAAAAATAATAGATTTAATAAACATTGAAATCATGTGAAGATTGATGGATTGCCAGTGCTTAGATGACCATTTTATCGAAATTTAAAATCTAGATACTGAATCAATATTTCTGTATATAAATTCTGTCCAACCCAAAGTATGTTAAAAATTACATAGACAAATTAGATGATATAAAATTATTAAAGAATTGATGCAAAGGAATATTAACAATGAAAATTGGGAAATATATGATAATATTTAAACTTATCCTGGGAAAGATTGAATTATTGCAACATAGATTCAGTGGAACCTCGCTTCATGAGCACCTTGCATAGTGATAAATAGTGTTACCACCAAAAATATTGTAAAAAAAGGGACTCACTCAGCAAGCCACTTTTCGCATAACGAGTGACACAAAGAGAGGGGAAGTCCCAGCTTGTGTGCCTGCTACTTCAGTTTGTGTTTAGCACTCGTTCAGCTAGCATCCTACCCACCCTTATGATCATGCATTTTTCCAAACTTGTGTTCAGCCATATTATTTGTTATTCAATTGTGTGAAGTTATATTCCCCTTGCTAAAATGTCTCCGAAGAAAAAGCCACTCGAAGACTGCCAAATGATAATAAAAATACCCATAGAAATGAAAATTAAAATCATTGGTAAGCAAGAAAACGAGGTGTCAGCAGGGCTGATCAAGCATGCACATGCAATCAGTTGATATCAATGATTTGCACTGTTCTCAAGTACAAGAACAGCATTAAGGAGATGTATGCTTCAAAGGGAGTGACAAGGATATCCGCGTAAGATCAAATATCGTGAACAATGTTGTAACATTGCTTCTTAGTGGACGAATGAAAAGCAATTGCATAGCATAATATTAATGAGAATATCATTTGTGAGAAGGCAAAGGTGATTTTTGGTGCCCTCTTAATGAAGATACCAAGATAATCAACAGCCAAAGAAAAAGTATTAAAGGTAAGCTGTGTGTAGTTCGAGAAGTTTAACTGAACTGGTAACACATGCCTGGTTGATACATTCTGCGAAAGAAGAAAAGGTGAAGATGATTCATGATGCTTAACAATGTGTGTATAATTTTCTTCAAATAAGCCTTATGCATTGTTTATTTTTTTTGGCATGGAACACATTATCATATTTTGAATTAATTGATAGGAGAAAATTGTTTTACTCGACTAGCGTTTTGTGTTTCAAGTAAGAATCTGGTAAGAACTAGGCTTGTTAAGTGAGGTTCCTCTGTACATGCAAATGGAGTTTCTATGACCCATCATTGGCATATGAAGCAAACCGTGTATTTTCTCTTTTATTATGCAAATGTTCCTGATAATATTAAAGTTCAAATCCTGTGAAGGGAAATCAACTGTCTTTTGAAAAACGTTTGCCTGTACAAGTCTTGCTAGCAATAATTAATTACTCCATGATCCATTTGCTGAAATATCAAAGTTGTATTTGGGTGCAAATCAAGGCATCTAATCTTACCATCCTTGCTGTGCAAATTGTCAGTGTCACAGGATGGGAAAGGGGGGGGGGGGTCGTACAAAATTAAAAGTGCTTTTACGTCATCTTTTGGAATTCCTATAACATTGACTTGGTATTTCACGACGTTGGGAACAAAGTGATTGTGAAACCAGTCTGTTGTGAAAACATTGTAAAATACATGCATATTTGCTGAATGTCTACTATAAAGTTCAGGGATTTCAGTCATTAAATTCCTTAGTGCTCAGGGGTTGTCAAAATTTTCCCACAGAATTTATGGCTACCATCTGCATTAACACACAGAAGTATCGAGACTGGTCTTTCCATCCTGATTTTTCATCCAGGATTCACTTTGTAAAGCTTGCGTTTTTTCTGGCAGAGCTCTCCGGTTGAGGCCCATTTCATCTGCGTTATACAGTTAACATAATTGTAAAACTTATTCAGCCATAAAATTTATCCTAAATGGCCCAACTGTGTTGCTATTAGCGCTCGTGACCTCTTTTATCCCAAAAATGATGTCCTCTCTTTAACCGCCTTACCCAACAGCTACTTGCCGTAAAGTTCTTCACGTGTGCTTTAAACTTTTTGTGATGCATTTTGAAATTCAGTGCCACGAATTCCTGCACCACCTGATTGCTGCTGATGTACCCCTAAGGATGGCTGCTTCTAGCTTGTCATCTTCCGGTAGTCTTTTAATAGTTTTCTCATCAATATTCTGGACTATCAAACTTGAGAGCTAATACCTTGATTTTATCCTTTTTCCATTGTGACAGTCTGTTTAGCTGTATCAAACTCATGAACGAAACAAGTGACGTCATATTTATGTTCGTAAATTGATACTGATTTCTATAATTCAATGTAGATTCTTAATAACTTATTTATTGCATGGTAAAGCTATATATTTCCTTGCCTTAAAATATTATATGGAATTCTCAGGAATGGTTAATGTAATGGAAACTGATCTTGGGAAAGTAAGGGTATTACAAAAATGATTTTAATTCAAACAAATACTTTTGACAACGTTTGATTTTGCAATCAGAATTGAAAACTTTGATTAAAGCCAAGGTATTTCAAACATATATTTTTAAAAAGTATATCAAAGTTTCCAAGACTTTAATTATCTTTACGATTGTAATGTTATTAGCGTTTTGAGTTGCTTGGGAAAGAGAAGAGCACCGATAATCATACACAGATAATCAAGAGTTTACTTTATGTGCTTCGAATGTTACAGAAGGACATGGAAAGAACTAGCCATCAATTTTAAATAAATTTATTGGCATTCTGTAACGCACAACATTTTTTAAAACATAAATCATTTGCTTCATGTAGCACTGATAATGCATAATTAAAATAATATTTAAAAAGTAATTAATTGCATAAGTAGGATTTTGATCCATGTCCAGAAAAACTTACTAGCAAAACATATTTTTCTGAAAGTACTACATTATAACCATCTTGTAATGTCATAAGAAACCATCCCCAGATTACATGGCCAGACTCTTGTCTGAATCATGCTGGTGTGGATTAGTGTATCAACTGTGCAGGGATTCTGAGGTCCCCTGAACATATTTTGAACATTTTTTGATTGCCCTTTGTCTGTGTTTGTGTGTGATGAGACTTTTTGTTGGCATGAAAACTCAAAACTATTAACAGGACTGGTATAACGTTCTATGTTTGCCATATTTTTATAAGAATAGATGAACTGATTAGATTTTTTCGGACATCCACCTGCAGGAAGTGACCCTAATGACCTCCTTATTTCAACTTGTACCACTGAAACCGCCGCAAAAAACCATACAACCATTATAATAAAAGGGGAGATCTGAGAACTATTTTTATGAAACTCATGAGAAGATCTCTGGAGAAACATTGTTTTGGTCTCATTAAAATATATCAGGATTTTGTTATTTGCATGGGACTCAACCTATTATCAAGATAAAGGATTTAATCATCTTATTGCAATCACCATTTATTGTATCTTGCTCAAAATATTTATAAAACATTGTTCAAATATGGACTTTTGAGTGTTTTTTTTCGTTAATCAATTTGGCTACCATGGGAACCCCATTGTCTGGGTGGCCTCATTCTCCTTAACAGACCAATTGCCAAATAAATTCTACCCTGATGGAAAGAAATTGCTGAAGAAACCAGTCATCTAAGAATAAATTGCAGCTGGAGATGACCTTGAGAATATTCGTTCATATCATCTAGCATAGGCACAAAGGAAAACTTCAAATGGTCAGAGTAATGCAATACATTGGTGTCTGTTAGAAATGTAGTCTTTACATTTGGCCGTGGGTATGAAAATCATATGGAGCAATTTATTTGATGGTCACATCAGACCTATTATTCTTTTCAACCTTACATACATATCCCACTTCTTCATCTTCATTTCTCTCTTAATCCTGTTGGAATTGAAAATAAATTTTATGACCACAGTATTAATGAGTGGAGCCTAAATCTTCTCTTGGGAAGTTAAGGGAATTATAAATACTTTCTGACTCCTCTTCTTTATTGTTATCCCATACATATAAAAATTATGGAACCGTGTTTAACGAGTGCCTCGCACAGCAAGTAATTCGCCTAATGAGCAAAAATATTGGTCCCAAAACTGACTCACTAAACGAGTGACTTTTGCCATGACAAGTGATGAGTGATTTGTACATTCCCTTTTGGCATCTACCAATTTTTGCTCACAATTTTGCTATGCATCAATGGGAACCTCGTTTAGAGCCTTCGTCGCAGCGATTTGGATTGCTTCGATTGTCCCACAATGGACTCCTCTCAGGTCCATCTTGATTCCCTGGAACAAGAAAAAGTGTGCTGGAGCTAGGTCAAGACTGTAGGGGGCTATGGCAGCATTGCCAATTTATGCTTGGCCAAGAACTCAGCAGAATGTGCAGAGGGCTTTGCGTGGCTGGGAGTGTTGTAATTGCCATGAGAAACTGTCAGGTTTTGGCAATCTCCTTTCGTGCTTTGCCGACCCACTTTCTCCTTTCTTCATTTTCTTCTTGGTTGACCCATCATATTCTTTTGAGCATATCCACGTAGTAGGCAGTGTTACTGTCGGCCCTTGGTGTATGAATTGTTTATGAACTTCACCCTTGGTGTTGAAAAGGACTATTAGCATGTTTTTTTGCTGTGGACTTGCTCATTTTTGCCTTCTTGGGGTGAGGGGAATCCGAGGTGTGTCATTCAGATTTTTCCCCTTCAACTCAGGGTCGTACTCAAATAACCATGTTTGGTTGCTGGTCATGACATTTTCCAAAAAAATTATGTTCACTTTTCTCATGTTCCAAAAGTTCAATCACGACCACCATTCGGTTATTCTTTTAGTTGTCAGTCAACAGTTTGGGGACTAGCTTGTCACATTTTAGCTACGTGTTCAAATTGTCATCAATGATGTCATATGCAGTGTTTTTTGCAATATTGAGAATCTCTGCTAGCATCTGTACAGTCATTCGATGGTTGGTATTCAATAAATTACAAACATGGACTCACAAACCCATGACATGTTTTCAAATACCAACACTTCAACCATCTTGGCACTTGAAATTATGACTGAGTGGAGTTCCCATAGGCTTGCTGAATCATTTGGTGGGTGTTGGCAAGACTTTTATTGAGTTTTGCCCAGTGTTAGACCTAATGCTGTTGATCTAGTGTTCATTTTAACTTGCAAGGTGTGTCCAGAGCAAAGCAGTGCATTTATATCTGTAAAAAAAAAATATCAAGACTCCATCAAGCATCGTGACACAAGCACTATCAGGAGGTTCTTGGAAACAGCTATCCTGATGCCCTAAGAACTCAGAGTGGACTGAGCTTGGCAATACTGAAAGGCTAAGATTTTCCACCCAATCCAATCAGTCCTATTGTACTGGGGCCAATTAGAGAGCTGGAAATATAATAATTACATTGATTTATGGATGCGCCTTGTATTTGAGTGTGATGAATCATGATGGAGGGGTTGCCAGTTGCCAAATTTGAATTAAAGAATGTTAAGGTGGTACCCATTGGGATTTTGTGCATCTCTGGTGATGAATTTTCACTGAACAAAAAAAATCGTTAACTAAAGTCAGGGTCATCATAGACAATCATAGCTCTGCCACAGGGACAGCTGGGGGCTACTCATGGGGGAATTTTTACTTTTATGTTTACCAAGGGCTAGTGGAAAGATTGAATTAATTTGAAGGATCTCAGATTTTCCCGGTGTATGGTATTCAAGAAGTTCTCTTGGGTTTCCCACCGGGTCAGGTTGTAGTACACCGACGTTTCGATGGCTGACTCTGCCATCGACTTCACCCTGAAGATGATGGCAGAGTCAGCCATCGAAACATCAGTGCACTACAACCTGACCCGGTGGGAAACCCAAGAGAACTTCTTGAATTGAATTAACTTGGTTGCCAAAAAGTTGATACATTTTTTTCAAAATTGAGTGGTATTTAACTGTGTTACCTTGGCTGTGGCAGTTAAACTTTTTGAACAGATTCATAAATTGATGCCATAAAAATATTTTTAGTTATAATATTTAATCGCGTAGCTGAATGCATAATTCTGTGTCCACATTCGTGCTGGTGCATCTGTTATAAATATCTTAAATTTTGCAACTCTTCCCATGGAATTTGAATCCTATAGGATTCTGTTGGTATATGCACTTCTCCCTACACAGTTCCTCAGTTTAAGTCCTGTTGGTGGTAGATTAATTGGTCATTTTGAGTCCCAAATGCTTTGTGAAGAGCAGTTAAAAGTGCTGTACCCTGCCCTTCAGAGAAGCAAACCTGTTAACCTTTGTGTTGAATGACAATTGGCAAAAATCGTTTCTTCCAAAGCAACCTTATAAGTCATGGCTGTTCTTATTCCCAAATATCTTATCTTGACCGCTTTTGCCATAAAGTTTTAACTGTTATCTCGTTCACCCAGGCAAATCATGTGATATTATGTGATGATGACCCAAATTTCCCACCATAATCAAATGTTGTTTCTGTGATAAATCGTTATTTATGGCCATATAAAAAAATTACATTAGTAAATATTTTTGGGTAGGTGAAAAAAATTCATTACCATTTTTTAGGTCTAAAAACTGGAATGTAGACTTTCATGGTTATATGGTGATAAGAATGATGCTTTAAAGTTAAGTTTTGTATTCAAAATTCTCCACATGCAGTGGAACTCCATAATTTCCTCAGCATGAAACTTATTACAAAAGTGAAATTCCCTGAAAGAAATGAATTCATCGGAGACCGTGAAGATAAAATAATTGTGGATGGATTATATTAGTATTATTTGTCCTGGTAATTAGGAAAAGGTTGGCAAAATTCATGTGAAACAACACGTGGTTAATGTGTCTTACTGATGCAGTTATGAATATTTTTTGACTGAAGTATGACCTAGGTAAATCATGCCCTTATATAATTGTGGGTATTTGTTCTTGAAATACTTGCAAGAGGTGTTCACTATCCTGCAAATGTTATGACTTGAGTGTCATGAAAAGGATGATGAAGATAGTGGTGTTAAGTGTTCTCCTTTGCAATTTCAGGGCATCGGAAATATTAGAGAGAGAGAAACTGCTTGCTTCAGGGTCGATGTCAGATGTCACCCCTCATGACCTGTTGCAGCCACATTCTGATTTCCATATCCGAAACAGATACCTTTCCAGGATTGGAGCTAATGTAAGCATTTATTAGGATCAAGAGGCTCACTTTCGAAGCTTTCTTAAGCTTGCTATTAGCGTAGGTTTTAGTGAAAGTGACCTGAAAATTTGTTTGGGAAGCTTAATAACTTTTATAAGTCTTTTTCATGCCAGACAATCATTTTTATTAGAATTGTCTGTTTGATTTCTGTTACGCAGTTTTACATAACGGTTCACTTCAATTTATTTCAATTGGAAAAAATATATATCTCCTGGCTTATTACAGACTAAATGGCCTTCATATATTTTTCTCAGGCCTCAAGCTAATTATCTCAATTAAAATGTTTGATAAATAAAAATTGCGCTGTTAATTAATTTGAGATGGTGCTTCAAAATTTATTTTAATTCACTATTTTGTTTGTGATTCTTGACTTTTATTTGGTTGACAATACAAGAGATGTAAAATAAAGGTTTATAAAATTCTGTTGATAATAATATGAATTTCTTCCTTTCAAGCATAAAAGAATTTGCTTCTTAAGGTTTGGGTTTAATTTTATTTCTTTTCTGAAAAATAACCATGTACAAGAAAGGTTTGCAATAATATATATAATAACATAGGCATGTTTTCTAATACACGCGGACAACCTTGCATCTCATTCTGTTCAGTTTAAGTCTTTCAGGGAAAACCTGAGGAAATCATTTTTTCACATTCATACTTGTCCATGTTTTCATTGATTCCCTTCAACTTTGCTCGTGATATTGGATGAATAGAAAACACTGTAAATGTTTCTATGAATATGATCTATCATATAAACATGTCAGTAATTGTTAATGGAAAGCTTTCATTTTTTAGGGTCAATGTTGTGTAGTTTAAGGGGAAATGAATTGAAAGCTCTTTGGCTTCGTACACTTCATTTAAAGCAGTACAGTGAATGGCCAAGATGCTTAATTTTTTGGTTCTGTTTTGCCATTACATCGTTTTAAATGATATGAGTAATTGGGAATCATATTTACCAGGCAGATATTGAACTGTAAGAATTAGTTTGAGTGTATGGATTACTAAGATGACTTCTAACATGGCACTTCCATTCTTATGGGTTGTGTAGAGACTTTTTATATTTTTGGGTATATTATTATGAGTGAAATGTTCGGCCACTGAACAGCATAATACCTTGTAATGCTTTTGTTTATGATAGAAAATAGAGAAATGTGCTGCATGTGTAGTTGTGTGTTTAACTAATATGCGTGTAAAAGAATTACAGTAACCACTGAAGAAGTACATAGAAGAAGAACATATTCTTATAGATTGGTCAATTTTCATGAAGTACACACACACTCAATAATAATTATATATATATATATATATATATATATATATATATATATATATATATATATATATATATATATATATATATATATATATATATATATATATATATATATATATATATAATATGTATGTAAATGTATAATTATTATTTTGTGCAGATTTTGGTTTCAGGTTGTGCTAAATTTAACTATTATGGGATGCCAATTTGAATACTAGAGTGGAAATAAGCTAATTTTATGGTAAATTAATTTGATAAGCTTACTAAATATTTACAACAATTTTTGAAATGTTGTAAAAACAGTGTAAATTGTGATTGTTTTTAGCCATCACAGAAACACACTTTCAGTGTTTTTGCTTGAGGTTGCTAAGTCATAGGGCATTACTTCAGATGCTGATGTTCACTGAAAAGGCTGGATATTCATTTCTTGAGTTAAACTTATTTTCAAATACAGTGAAACCTTACTTTTATATCCCTAAAATGTATGCTTCCCACCATTTGCATACTTAACATGATGCCTGCAAAGTTTCTGTATCTGTTCTGTCTTCTATATTCTGCTGTTTGCTCTTGCCAATCTACAAATTGTCCACAATAATCTACTATTACAAATGGAAACACTTTCAATTATTGTTTACTTTCTCAGCAAGTATATAAGAATATGGCAGTCATAGATAAGCTTAAAAATTGAGTAAGAATGAATAGTATACATGATTGCTGCAAATAATTGATGATAAATTGACTCTTGTTTAACCCTTTTTCTTTTGAACTGTGAGAATTTGAAATTAAACTTTTACAGAAAGTGTGTGTCCCAATTGCCACAGAATTCAGACATTTTTCCTGCCTTTTTTCCCATAAAGTTAGTTTAACTTTGCCACCAATGTAATATGATGATGGATTTGTGTATCATTTAGTTTCTTTTCTTCTTCCTGTGTTCGCACTGCCCCTCTTCATCCTGCCAGCTAACTCTTCATAGGTATCCCAATCGGCTCTTCTCTCTTGAACCTCTTATGGGAGCCTATTGTTTGTTACCGTGTTATCTTCCAGCCTTATAATAATCTGCACATGGAAGTCTTTGGATTTTCGTTAATTGTGGCATTGGGTATTCATTATTCATTGCGTATTGTGGGTAAATCTTATGATTGTATCTGATTCTTCTAAGTTACATTTTCTTTACATGGGTCCAGAACATTTTCTTTAACATTTTACTTTCAAAGAAATTGATATAATTCCATTTTTTTATCATTGTCCACATTTTGCAAACATTATTGATTATGGAATGGCATAGTGCCATTTTTATATAAGTGGATTTTGTTGTTACAGTTGATGATTCTGGATGTTTAAATTTGATGCTGCTTCTGCAGCAGAAGCAGCATTGAACATTTATCCGACAGATGTCACGGAAGCCTTTCAATTAATTAAAAATTTGATTTAATTATTTGCATTTACTTTAGTTTCTTGCGTATTGTGATTTACCTCATCTTACATTTGTTCTCTTGCCCTCCTCTCATGCAAATATAGAAAAGGGGTTTCACTGTATGTAGTTAAAAAATATGGTTATGGTCCTGTAGTAGGTTTCCTTAATATCCTAAAAATACAAATGCCTTTGATATTTTGCTAAAGCTGAGTGTAGAGCATGAAAGAATGCTATATTTTACTTTGCTTACTAAGATTATGATGTACAAAGTTCCTTAATGTGCCTCCTATGGTAAAGAATAGAATTCCGTCCTCATTTCACCCACATTCCTGCTTTACAGAGTGAATAGCGCCTGCAAAGCAAAAGGCTATTGGTTATTCTCCGCTGATTTGTACTACATTTTCTCGTCTGCCATCATTGGTGACCAGACTTTTATAATTGCAATGTGATATTCAAACAGCAAGGAATCCAATCTGGATTAACCCAAGTTTTTACCAAAACAATTTTGTTGGTTTTAAAAGTGTATAAGGAAATTTGATGTATATTTCATATTACAGTCGACCCAAAAATCCCAATGTAATTTTAAATTTATCAATCTTTGATTCTCATTTTTTGGAAATGTATTCAATGGTATCATGTCTTGAAAACTCATAATCTCTGAATGAGTAAACTTGGTATATTTTCCAAATAAATTTATTTTGCCACCACAGAATTCAGCGTATATGCTACACCATCAAGTGCAAAGTTTCATGTACATATAAATATATACCATTTCCTAGAGGTCGTTAACCGTTTTACATCATCTCATCATGCCAACCTCTTTATTAGTCTGAGTGCTTCCAAGCCAGTGATACTGGCCTAAAATGTGCTTAAAATTGCGTTCAATCCCAATTCCTTAATGAATTTGTGATCCCACTCAAGGTGTGTGTAGAAGAGAACTATTATAAATTCAATGGAGATTATCACCTACAAACGAAAAGGTTGGCCATGGGTTGACCCCTATAGCAGGTCCTGGCTATTTATGGACTTGAAAAAATTTTATTAATTATTTTTATTGGTTATCTACTGGTTAAGGCAGGTTTTGAATGGAAACAATTGCCAAATGAATATTTTGCCTCTCCTAACAAAAACAGAACCCAGCATCCCACTCGACCACAAAATCCCTCTTCATCTCTGTTTATTTCCTCATTCCCTTCATTCCGTCTAACAACATCCTTATTCTGTTCCTGCATCATCTTTGTTTTCCTAAAATTCTCCCATCTATCAGTCTTCAACATACCACTGCCAAGCAATATGCTTTCCATAATTTTTTTCCATCTCCTAATGATTTCTCCCAATGATCCCCTCTCTTCTTCCGCCATATGTATCAACTCCTCATTAGTTTTCCTTTCTGTCCACCTAACCGTCTCCATCCATTTTTCTCACCCTCACAGTTAAAAAGCCTCCAATCCACGCCTATCATCCTGCTTCACTGACCATGTTTCCATGGCATACATAGTGCTCGTCAAATTGAAATATATTAATTGCCAGTACTTGTACATTTACTGTGTGTTTGCAATGTGGCCTGGTATGGTGAGCCAGTTGAACATTTTTGTTATTTGTTGAACACCATAATGTAATGATAACGTCACAGCTATGAATTTTCTAACTGCAAAAACTACTTCTATCTACTTGTTGAAGTATTGCAAAAAAAGAAAAATATTGTAGTTGTACCATATGGGCAGTAGTCATGACACTGATGGCAAATTTTGCAACTTTCACTCAAACTATCACTATTAATGATGATGGTTGATACTGTCAATGCCTTGAAATGATCAAAATAAATATTGATTCTATACAACTAGATAACCACTGTTAAACTTTTTATAATAAATTTCTTTTGGCCCTTATTACTGGAAAACATGCATTTAACATTAGTTATTTCACTAGAATTCACTTAGCCGCATTTAATGATTATGATAAAGCCAATGTTGACTTATCCACATGATATAAAAAAAATAGATTTAAATAAAAATCTGACCCTCTCACATTATTGACCCAAACACAATTACATATGGTAAATATAATAAAAATGTTTGCCAGGAACAATGGTTATGGTAATGCCTTAATTGAAAGAATGACTATTAGATAGAGTAAGGAGTCTCGTACAATATATCGTATGTGGGTCATTCAATAAAGTCCTTAGAGAACCCAAGAGATGGCACTTGCAGTTTCGGAGAAGATTTGCCTTTCGTAAGCCGCATACTCCACTGGACTGCTTTTAAGATTTCAGCTGTATCCATCATGTGATTTCATATTCATAGTTGATTGAAGCAGCAAATTTTTGTTTCTTTAGAAAAGTGGAAAAAAATTTGTCTTGTGGTGATTAACCACATCTATTTAAAGGCGTAACACTTAAAGAGATCAAAGCCGAGTTGAATGAAGTTCATGGCTCATCTACTCCTCTGTTTGCCACAATTTATGGTTGGGTAAATGAGTTCAAACGGGACTTCACGTCCACAAATGATAAAAATTGTTCGGGATGTCCAGTGGAAGTGGCTTCACAGAGTGAATAGCATTAATAGTATTACTTTTCTCTATCCCAGAGGAAAGTCCTGGACAAAAGTGCATTCATATCTTCCTTTCCATTCCATTCTCTTGCCACTTCTCTTCCTCCTCATTTTCTCTTACCCCACCCCATTTCTACCACTGCAGTACTGCCTACACCACCCTTGTTTCAACACAGTCCTCAAATCCCACCCCGAAGCCCATACTCTTAACAATAGATGTCCCTTCCTCTCCCTTCCCATCTCAACCTTAATCCTTGGAACGCACCTCCCCCTCTAGGGTAAAATGTGTTTATTTTGTGGCCATATATGAGATTTTATACCCTATGATATCACCTGTGAATCAAAACTGGTGGTGCTGATATAAATTTATTATGAAAATATCCAAGGTGTTACTCATTCAGTAGTTTTGGAACTGCATAATGGCATAAGAATAATACCATCCTAATACATTTTTATTGGTTTACTAGGCAATCTTTATAATTGCATCATTCATTTGAACGACATTTCTCGGAGGAAAAACTCTCTAATAATAGTTAAGCAATCTCCAAGGAAGTTTTTTTTCATTGCCCAGATAAAATTGGCAAATATTGCAAAAGGCCATTAATATAGGATACTCTGTAGCTGTAAGAAATCATAAATACTTGCGTGCTTCTGTCTAAATCTATGTATGACTTCCATGTTTCATTAACTGCACTTAGTTTTGTAATAACAAGACTCATCAATTCTTTGTGCATCTCTTAAATCTCCTTCAGTTCCTATCTTCTTTGCTACTGCTGCATACCAATGCGTGTTCTTAGCCACCACCTTCGTGTGAAGTTGTTTTATTGCGGATAAGCACACTGATCATACGTACATACAGCTGATTCACTCCCAATTAATGATTAGACTGCCACATACACCACCAAACCTTCACTTGGCCAAACGTACCACATTTTCATGTTGCTAATTGATTTTGGAGGTGTACAGTATAATGAAATTCCTGCAACTTAACCTGAGGTACTTGTATAAGTATTAAGCTTTGTTTTTGTGAGGAAATTTTCCTTGGTGACAAAATAAAGCCCGCTGCATGGCCATGCCTTTTAATGGTGCGATAAGGGTTAAGGATGAATTTGAATAATGGAGGAAAGGTCTAGAACTCAACCTGCAGATCAGTCAAGTTTCTGAACATTGCGCAAAAAATATATTTATGGGAATTTCTTTTGGGATATCCTCTGAATCAGTTCCATTGTGTTAGAAAATCATTTGTTTTAAAATTGTTTAGGATGGGAAATGGATAAATTGAAGAAATCAGTATCACATTTGTATATGTATTTCAATATGTTTTTTTTGTATTGGAGTCATTCCCAGGGTTGGTGGGGTAACGCCCTTGCCTGCCAACCCAGAATCCACAGATTCGATTTCCACCTAGGTGGCTTTTCTACTGATGGCTTGGGTGTTTGTAATTGCCTTCAGTATATGTGTAATTTTCAGGGGTTAGGGGGAAGAAGGGACTATAAAGTCTCAATCTCACCCCAGTGAAGTCAATAATAAATACCTTTAGGATATGGAACAATTCTACTGCCTGACTGACATGGATTGTTTTAATTAATAGTTACAAAATTTTATTAAACTTTTTAATGAGGCATTTTTAATAATCTTAGCATCTTCATGGTAGTTTTCAATGTGTGTCGTTTGGAGTGGTGAATTCATTTCTTAGCCAGAAATTGCATGGAGTTACTGCTTGTTTTCATCAAGTTCATGGCCTACCGTACTGGTAGTATGCCATCAGCCTTAGTAATATTTTTTTAAAAGGAATAGTTTTTCTTATCAATTTAACGTTGAAAATGGTTTTCACTTTGTGAAAAAATGTAATTAAAATCTGGAAATCCTCTCACATCAGCTGTGTGTCAAACATCAAGCATCTCCAGGTGTCAACAGTTTTTGGCAGCATAAAATCCTCTCATTCCTCCATCATATCAAACCTTTATTCAGACATTAGCAACCATTTATTAGCAATGCAAAAAGGGATAAATTATCATGGATACTTATAAGCCAATTTATTGAAATTCCATTAACATTTTTTTCACTTGCCTAAATTTATATTTGTATTCACATGATAAACCTTAACGTAAGAAAATAGACTAGAATATATTTGGATCATAGTTTCATCACATTTCAGATTATAACAAGGTGTATTCAAGTCGTAATCTCTCCAAATTATTTCCTAACAAACCACTTGCACCAGAAAGTTGAAACCTCTGTTACCTCTTGACATAATCTTCCTGTTGATGTACATGTCAATGTCATCTTACCATGGTCCTCAAAAATGCTTCTGTTGGGCTTTTGACTCAATTGGAAAATTGGCTGATCTCTAGCCATAACTCATCTTGGGTTCATTGTCATTGAACTCACATTTCATGCACATCCAATAACAGAACATGTCTTTCATGTAATTGACAATTTCCATATGGGTGTTCGAATACGCAGGTGAAAAAATAGACCATTGTATGATGTTCTTGTACCCTAAATGATGCCATATTTTGAATGATTCTCTCTAGGGACTGCTATAAAAACCATGTTCACTGCTTGGTGGCAGGCTTCTGCTAGTTGAATTAATGAAAGGGTGTCTGCATATTTTGAGTTCAGGAAACAATTGAATTGTATGATGGAATTGTTCCATTTTCATCAGGAATGATCCAATTTCAGGATAATTTATTGCCTGAAACTCAAATGTTATGTTTTAGATAATCCAATTTGTCTTGTTGTTATAGTATTAGTAAAATTGGTTTGATAAAGAGAATAAAAATATGGGGTGTTCTGTAGAAAATTCCAATTTCAAAAATGATGTTTTTGATTTGAAAATTCTCATCTCTTTGGACCTTTGAAATCAACACTATGCAAAACTTGCATTTATCCTCTCCTTGAATACGACATTGGGAGAAGGATGCAGTTAATCGCTTTCACTGAATTCATTGGAAAAACTATGACAAGAGGCCAATTTGATTAAATATTGTACGTATTTAACCGTAGGAAACATGCATTTTTGATGGAGAATAGGGACTGAGAAAAATGTGTCTGTCTAAGCAAGAAAAGTTTGTTGAGAAAATGTCACCATATTCTCACATCCCATGTAATGAGATGTATGAATGGCCAATAGGATGACTCCACAAATAAGACGAAATGAAATGTATATAATAAGGCATGCCAGAAGTTGTACTAAATTTTTTCGTGGTGCTCTTGTGCATGTGTGAACACAATGCTTCATGTAACATTGATATTTTACAATTGTTTTGGAAATTACTGTCTATAAAGTGACTCAAGTAGTTAGTATGCTGCTACAAGTTCAGTGACTAATCATTATTTCAGTAAATTCAAGAAATATTAAGAACTCTCATTCTAGCTATAATTTTAAGGGAAGACGCTCTAATCACTTCAAAACATTTGTTAGCGTACTTATGCATGTGTGTGTGTGCCAAAGCTGGGAGGTTGGCTTGCAGTTTGCATCGGCTTAAAATTAGTAAACTATGGTATTCAGATTGAGTCCTCCGTTGTACGAAAAACTGAAAGTTTGAACTCATCATTTCGTGAATGAACTCATGTCTACGATTCAGAAGAAAGTGACTTTATCCGCATACTTGAAAGAATCTCTGATCCAAAATGTCTTCCAAAGTTCTGTGATTTAAATCAAGTAATTTATGTCCGCTGCTGTGACTGTGTGCTTGAGTTTCATCTTTATTCACTGTAATTCACAGCATTCATGTATGACTTCAGTGAGTGAAGTAACAAGATATTTACACAATTGAGAAATTCCTCCCTTTTGAATAATTATTATGTATTTATGGCTGCATCTAATTGCGAAGAAGATGAGTATATCTTCACAGATTATTTGTTGGGAGGTGTATTATAATTGTCATTTATCCTCTGAATATCTTAGATATGTTTTAACCTTCATTGAAAATTAGAGAGAATATTTGAAAATAATAGTTTCTCTGCTATGAAGACAAAAAATTTTGTAAAAGCATTTGGTCTCATCAAAGGTAGATGTAATTGTGTTGAGTTGCATTTAAGAGAGCAGTCTCATACTGATGCCTTATTTCTCTCTTCCCTATACTTACTTATGCTATTGATCTGTCATAAGAATAGCCAGCAGAACATAATTGTACAATCTGTATATGTATTAACGCATATGTATTCAGGAGGGGCTACATTTAAATTTGTTGTCGGGGCTTTGCCACTTATGTTCTATAATAGCAGGAAATTATCAGTGTATTTCAGTTATGAAAATCGCTAATACGTATTACTATTTCTATTTAATATAAATTTGTAGCTAAATTGTATGTAATTTCTGAAACAAATAGTGTGAGAGAAAAGATTATTATTATTAAGTAATCTACCAGCTAAGGTAGGGTTTGGATGGACACAACTACCAAATAAACATTTTGTTACTCCTAACTAAACATAATCCAGCAACCTACTCTACATTAAGTCCCTCTTCATATCTGTGCATTTCCTTCCTCCCGTCATCCTGTCCAAAATCCCTAGCCTGATCCTGCCCTTTCCTCATTTGCCTAAAATTCTACCCTCTATTACAGTCTTCAACATCCCACCCACGGTCAATATGCCCTTCATCCATTTTTTCTGTCTCCATAGGATTTCAACCAAAAAACCCTTCTCCTCGCCCACCATACCAAGTACTTCCTCATTTGTTTTCCTTTCGGTCCATTGGACCTTCTCCATTCTTCTCAACATCCACATTTCAAAAGCCTCCAATCTACTTCTATCATCCTGCTTCAGTGACCACATTTCTGCGCTGTATATAACTATGCTCCTTATCAAAGTTTTGATGAGACTTATCTTAACATTTTTACTCAACGTCCTTGTCATCAACTCCCTCCTGCTTGTGAAAGCCTCTTTTCCTAGTGCAATTCTTCTCCTTACGTCCCTACTACTTTGACCGTGTTGGTCCAAAACACTACCGAGATACGTAAACTGTTCCACCTGCTCTAGTTTTTGCCCTCCTATTTTAATGTTAAGCTTGGCCTTTTTCTTTCTAGAAAATCGCATAACCTTTGTTTTATTAATATTGATTCTCATCCCATACCTGTCACACTGAATTTCCAATTCACTCAGCAATGCTTGCAGCCCCTTGGCTGACTGACAAACTAAAGCTTGGTCATCAGCAAACCTGGCTGATTTTACGAATTCCCCGCCTACCTTCATTCCTACCTCCAGTTCTTCCCATCCCTCTTTAATCATTTCCTCCATATATACGTTGAACAGCAACGGGGATAATGGGATAAGAGGTGTAAGACCCATTATCTCCAATGGGATAATGGGTCTTACACCTCTTCCTAACTCTGCCCATCCGAACTCCCCGTTCCCCACTGGCATCTGAGCAGTCTGAGACATGTACAGGTTGTGGATTAGCCTCCTGTCCCTCCAATCTATTCCTATTTTCTGCAATATATTCATTAGTTTTTCCCAATTCACTCTATCAAATGCCTTTTTGAAATCTACGAAACAGGCAAATACGTCCTGATTGTATTCTGTATTCCTCTTGATTAGTGATCTCATTGCTACGATGGCATTATGTCTGCCTCTCCCCTTCCTTAACCCAAACTGAGTAATCAACAGTCCTAAGTAACCTTGGGAGCTATAACTTACCAAAGATTACCCTCGTGAGAAAAGTCCATGTACTTCTTTAGTAACTGTCACTACCTTCTATTAGATTAATGGTGAAAAAATGGAAATTTAAGAATCTGGGTTTGCTGTCAAGAGTGATCAGTGTTCTTCCATTTATTTCCAAATGAGGTGCTCTGAACTGATTGCAGCCAAAGGTCTTCTGGCTGGCTTAGTTCAGTCATGTTTCTCCAATGACATACATGTGAAGATGTCAACAGCCACCAAAATACCTGGTTGGATAGTTGAATTTTTGGAAGTAAGTGATTCTTATTTTCATCTCCTCTAGGGATGTGTGGCATTTTTGGTTGCTTTAATCCTTAGGGTCTGAAGCATTTTGGATCACTCAGAACATTTGAGTAGTATTAGTATTTAGGGGAGGCAACCGACAGCTGAGGTCATTTGTGCCATAGGGGGGATGGACAGGAAAGGATGAAGGGTGGACAGAAATCTGGCGTCAGCATTAGCCTACTCTTTACGAAAGGTGCCAAAGGGTCCGCAGCTTAACGTCCCATCCAACGGACGGCGTACTCACTCAAAGTACCCTTCACAAAGCACCTCAAGTAGGGATCAAGATACCTCTGAAAAATATTCAATACCGCCGGGATTTGAACCCAGGCCCTCTTGGTGGGAAGCCAGTACGATAGTCACCGCACCATCTCGATCCCTCAGAATATTTGAGTAACGCAGAGGAGTACCTGAAGGTATTGAAATCCAGTTAAATGTTAAATATGTTGATGTTGTTGAAGATAAATCAACCAGATGGAATTACTTAATTATTATAAGACATTAGGTGAAAGTATTGGTATTTGCTGCCGTCAACCCCTTGGCTTAGATTTAATTCCATAACAATCTTATTTAATCAAGGAATTTTGAAAATAAGCTCAAGATTGGTTATTTTTCCATCCATATTAGAAGTTTCGCTGTTGATTTAGGTTTTTCCATCAGAAGTTGTTTTTGTAGGGAAAAATTCGTGCAAATTTACCCCAGTGTTCTCATCTTATATCCAGAGTCAAATGATTCCATGCTGTCTCGGTGTTAAAATAATGAAAAAATATTTGACAGAAGAAAGCCCAAGAAAAGCCCTAAAAAGTCCTTTAATGTGGAGAGGTTTAATGCAAAAAAGGTAAAATACTAGCATTTGTAATCTTTGGAGCAATAAAGTAAAATAGACATAATAAAGATTTGAATTCAAAAGGATAATTTATCATTTGCCTAAATTTTGCTTTAATGCCCCAAGGGATTAGTGGGTTAATGTTTCTTTCATCTACAGGCCTCTAAGAAACACTTCAAAGTATTCATGGCCTTTGCGCTTCATCTTTCATGAGCTTCCTTTTACAATTCAACATTATTTAAGAGATATTTTTATGCACAAAGCACATGAAATGTGCTGCATTTTATCCAGCTAGCGCAGGCTGGTTGGACCAACCTAAGCAGGCTAAATTGATTTTTTAAAGTCAAACTATTTCATCAGTTGTTTTCTTGTATTCCAAATTGTTTTCTTGGTTTTGCATGGTAAGCAATATTTTTTTTTAGAATGTCCTTATTATCCATTAAGTCAATATTTTTTCCTATTCATTAGTGTCTGCAGCAAGAAAATTATGGTTGGTCGTTATATTTCATGATCATCATTTTTTTTTCTGGTGTTTATTCTGAATTACACAAAAACTAACCCACTTTCAACAGATAAGTGCTTTGAATGCTTGTTTCTAACTCTTGGTAGGACGTCTTTTGTGTACATGTTTAAGTTAGGTGATTATTATTTAATTACTGTCTTAATAGTCAGGATTTAGTCTCAGAAGCTCGCGATAAAGATTGTCTGAACACCTTAAAGTAACACCACAGGCTATTCATAGCTTCTTAGCCATTGGCCTCTGACTTGAATGCAGTAGAGCTTGGAGCTTACATTTTGCCTATCGCCTCTGTTGCCTGTGCTTGGTGGATTATCTGATATAATTCCAGATGTATGAGCACTTGTATATATACTCGTTTGATGTCATATTGCTCTATTTTGTGCATTATTGTCATTAATGGTGAACGGTCCCAATATTTATTTTCTGTTACATGAGATTTGGGCTTGGGTTTTGAACCCTGTCATTCGCATAGGTTTCACGGGTATACCTCATTCGTTTTTCCCCACAGAGTAATAGCAATGGTACACCTCAACTTAAAAGGGTTCATCTCAATCATGATGTCAAGGTCCCAATCCATTTTCCTTGCCCGGCACTAATTTACTTCTGTGCTTGGTGAGACATAATGAAACACCTTTGAAGGAGAAAGAGACTTGTCTTGAATAATGCATTGACCCTGCCATCTCTATCTGTTTGAGTGTGTTTACCAGTTATAGTTAACTTTATTTTTTTATTTAACTGTAATTCAGTCCAAGGTTAGGATGTGTGCTTGTTTATCTTATCTATCAATCAATAATGAGCTCTTTTCCCACTATTTTTCTTTTCAATCCTTACGTTTCTTAAATTTAGGATAATCTCTTCCCGTCGACTTAACGTGAAGAGTTGTTCGATCTTAAATTTTGACCCACTATTTTAAGAATTTCCTTGATGTGGTGTTAGTTGGATAAAAAACACAGCTTATCGGACAGTCTTATCGGGATTCTTTTCTTTGTATTCTTCAGTCTACCTCTCATTTATATCCTTTTTTTCATATATACTGTCCGTGCATTCTTATGATTTGCACAGCGAATAAGATGGCACAACTGTTCATGTTCTTTATTTTTTTTTAAACCGCCTAAAGAGCTGTTTTTTTTACATGCAGCGACATTTGTTTTGCATCTGTGGTAGGTACTTGATAATTTTTTCCCAAACTGTTATGGTTTTGAGCCAATTTGTTTAAACATGCCGCTTTGAAATGTGTTTGGGAGCTTGACAAATGAATGCGTAAAATGAATGAATGCCTCGTCATCACATGAAAGTACATGTTTTGGGAATGGTGGTGGGGTTTTCTCCCCCAAAGGGATCCAGAGAAACCCGACACGGTTCTGGCAATTGCTGGCCATTCCCCACTGCTCGCCGAGTTCGACTGCGACCTCAGTGTGATTCGCCTCCCTTGCCATTGGGCGGAAGAAGTAGAACGATGGAGGATATGAGCGAGCAAGGAAGCGATGCAGGCGGTTGGCTCGGATCTTTGTGGAATTCTTTTGGCGGAAGCGCCAGTAGGAAACACATAAAATTCATTAAGATTCCCAGCGAAAGCGAAGAGTCTGATGGTGATGGAGACATTGATAGCCTTAGAATGAGAACTTTGGCTTGAGCAGCTTTTAAAAAAACGTCCCCTCCTTCGTCTCTCTCTTTCTTTTAGAAAGGAGAGGAATGAGAAAAAATTTTGGGTGTAAAGGTGTCATTGTTCATCCTTTTCCATGGTGATGTTCGTGGCAATGATTAAAATCTTTTTTTTCAAGTTGCTTGTTACTCGACTGCGATTTTATCATCCTAAATCAGTCTTTGTGTCTAATTTGAAATGTTTATGTTAGTTTCAAAGTTTCTTTAACATGTTTTGTCATTTGTCTGAGTATCTTCATGGAAAATATGGTTAAAAAAAGAAAAATTTATTCAAAAATGATGCTTCAACTGAAAACTTAAGAATTTCAGTCGCATCCAAGCCTCCTGGTGAGCACAGAAATAGGCTGTCGTATGTTAATGTGGAGAGGTTTTTTTGTCTGCAGAAAGTCTTTTGAGACTTGTACATTTCTTAGGAAGTGAATGACATTCCTAATTAACTCAGGGTTCAATATTTGTGTACTCTTTATCCTCAAAATGATGCATTTAGGGATTAACTTAAAAGGGGGAAGCTTAAAATAGTGTTTGGTTGTAAATTTCCTAATAATATGTTCATTTTATAAAAGAACGGAAGCCCACTGCTTTACAGTATGGCTAGTAAAACTATGCTTCAAAAGGTAATCTATGCTGATTGATATTGTGTATTTGAAAATAAAGACACTTCATATTTATCCGCGAATATTCTCCCTTTGTTCATGTGAGTAGGAGAGGAGATGTCTTGGTGTTTCCAAACCAGATGTCTCAAAAGTGTTTTCTCTCTTACTCAGTAGCATAATTCGTATTTTAAATTATTTAATTTATTTAAATTAAGCATATGAAAAGCGGCCAACATTTTTTAATGCCAGTAGAATATTATAAGTTTTCCTTACGCTCATTTGCTAACCCAATGAATAGCAGTTGTTTTTGAGCTTTGAGTAGAAATTTTTTCATAAACTTTGGCACATTGAGTGCATCTGACCTCCGCAATAAATAAATGCTTTTTTGACCCTTTTTTTGTGTGTATTTATGAAAAATGAAGCCCAACTCTAAGTGGATTTTTTCCAACGGGTATCTGTGCCATTTGAAATAAGTTATGCTTGTAGTAATACTATTTCAATTTTTCACTGTAATATGATGATAGATTCGTTATGTACTTAGTTTTTAAAATGGACCATGAAGCTCTTTTTGAAAAATTACCATGAAAACTTAGGCCTCAAATCTGTTTTTTTCATCTTGCATCTGGGTCTTATTTAGTCTCATCAAAACCATAAAGTTTTGTATGAAGTGAAATTCAGTGGAAGGATTGCATAAATGTGGTGTTGTGAAGAAGAATGTATATTATTTTGATTAACTTGTACCGAGTGCTTTACCTTAAAAAAAAAAGGGATCGGGGAAAATAATTCCATGGTGTAGTGTTATTGTGTTTGGAAATGTGATGTCTATTATAATAACAACATGTACCTTTGTATAATCCTACTGTATACTAGAAATACTTTCAGGCATGATGTCGTAAGCACTGTTTTTTTAAAAATATCTTTTATTATTCATTACTAATTCCTATTAATTTTGAGTGAGTTTTATTTTTTTTAAACACATTAATTTTTGTTTTGAAACCAATGTGCAATACATTTTGTATTTTTTAATGATTTTTTTAAAAAGTTAGTGGGATACTCGAAAAGGTTAAGTTTGGATGCTTATACATAGTATGAGCTATGCAATATTGTTTAATATTGAAAATTTGTTATGGATCTTATCTTTTTACATTGCGTTATAGCATTAATTTCACATTATTTATTGGATCTTTTTACCATTGATTGTTTACAGTCAAGTGATTTACCTCATTGTGTTTGTTGGTTTATTTTTTCAGCTCCCACCTCACTACAATACCAGTTTAAAGGGCCTTGCATATCGTGCTCTGAGGTAATCGAGCTTCACCCCAATATGGAAAATGTTACAAAGCCTACCTTGTGAAAGCCGAAGGTTTTTTTTTGTTGAAATTTGTCATTTTCAGCTTTAAAAATAAAAAGATGTATAGAGGGTGTAATGATCAATATTTTTTATATGTAAATGATTAAATACCAATTGATGAGAAAAATGTTCAAGAATAAGCGGGGAAAGAATGTTAATTAGCTACTTGTTAATCTCTATTTTTTGTTTTTAACTTAAGGAATTTATTCTGAGTAAATGCCTGAAAAAATTACTTAAGTAAAAGTTCCAAATGCTTCTTGCGGTTTTTCTTGTTTCCAAAAATATTTTTTGCTGAATTTGTTTTCTGTGAGGAATGGTACTGTTATATCTTTTTCCTAATGTCTTTTGACACTGATTTGTCTGATTACTTGAACATATCTGATTGAAACATATTCCTTTGTGTTATATTACTTAAATATTGTATGTAGTTTTTTCCATTGGTGAAAATGATGTGTAATTTGTGATGATTCTATTTTCCCTTTCCTTTTTCTATGGTTGAAAATTTTCTTTCCCTCTCAAACTAACACAAGTGTTCCAATCAGCAATTGTGATACTCTCCTTATTCAGCCATTGTCTCTTTTATGTACAGGTATTAGTAACGTAATTATTTAGATTAGCAAATTGTAATGATTGTAGATATGTTCTTGTTCTGGCATTTATTTGATCTGATATGTATTGCAAGATGTGCGTGGGTGTCGTTATTGAAGTGTGACTTCAAGGTGGTGTCCAGATGGACAAGGTACGAAGGAAAGAATGGACCCTGCAGGTGATGAATGTGTATGTCTGTGTGTGTGTGTGTGTTTGTGAGAGATTATGGGTATGTAGTACCTATGTGGTAATCTCTGGTATAAACTTTATTATTTGAATAGCATGTTATGTCTGTGATACTATTTTTGGTATTATATTGTATGTGAAAAACCTTGAAATGTCAATTTTGAAGAACAATTTCCATACCTGTGTGAGCAAGGAATCAAGATGAACAGAATAATCAAGTTGAATTTTAGTCTTGACATAAAAAAAATTTGATGTAAGGAATGCATTTTATTTATGGCTTTAGTCACATGCTTTAACCCTAAATATTTGGACCAAAAGTATGAGATTTATGGGGATTGGAGAATTTTCTGGAAAGGAGAGATCTTGTCAAATGTTAAAAATGGCAGTTAACTGTTACAGAAGGACAGCTATGCAGAAAAAAAAATTAAAGGTTCAAAGATTTGTGGCAGATGCTGCGACAGTGATTTTTAACCATGGCATCCACTAATAAGTGTTTAAATGCAGAAATTTCAAAGTGTAAAGCTCAAAGTAAATGATTTGTACTCTGAAATTTCTGCATTTTTAATGCATATTAGCAGATGACTCTTAAAATTTACTGTTGCAGCATCTCCGGCAGTTTCTTGGTATTTGTCTAGAGTAACACTGCTGTTTTTGAAACAATTGGCTTTAACCTTGTGGACTGTGGTGCAATGCATACGAATACTTGTGACATTGTACAAAGGTATTGTATTTTGCTGTGACATCTAGTTCCTTTAAAACCCCTAAAATTTTGAAGTGTTAGAGGATGCATCAGTAGCTTAGCTGGTTAAAGCACTCAACTGGACATCGAGGGATCTGGGTCCAAATCCTGGTCAAGGTGAATGATTTTTACGCTTTGAAATTTCTGCATTGTAATATTAAGGTCATATTATGCTACAATGATTAATTTTGGCTCTTGAATTTCCTGGCTCTCTATCAATTCAACAAAAATTGTAACATTGAAATTTCCTTTAGCTTCAGTTAGTCACCCAACATCACCCATGTGGCGTTACAACAGGCAAAGAGATGATGCATAAATGAGGTCAATAATTATGCTGAATTTTTTCCATGAAAATAGTGCTTAAGATAGAAGTAAGGGTTTCAGCTTCATGCACTCAGGTTTGTGAGGGAAAGTATTAAATAGAATTTTGGACATAATATTAAGTCTAAAAGGACGACTGATTTTATAACTTGTGTATTTCGACGAATACAGCTTAATCGAACTGGTCGCCCTCTAAGTACATGCCTTGGCTGACGACACACCTTTGCCAACATTTCTTCCAGCTCTCGAGCCCTGCCTGGTAAACCGCCTCAGGGATCCTCTTCAGGTCTGCTGTACAATTAGTTTTAATGTCTGCAATAGAGTCGAATTGACACCCTTTCAAGGTTGAATTTAACTTAGGAAACAAAAAAAGTCTGATGGAGCCACGTCTGGAGAGTAGGGTGGCTGCGGGATCACGGAAGTTCCGGTGCTCGCGAAAAACTCTGTCACGATCAGCGCCGTGTGAGCCAGCGCGTTATTGTGGTGGAAACGCCAAGCATTGTTTCTCCACATGTCCGGCCTCTTTCGGCTCACTGCGACCCTCAGCCTCTTCATAACCTTTAAGTAGAAATCTTTGTTGACGGTTTCACCTTGAGGGACGTATTCGTAATGAATCAGCCCTTGCCAATCGAAGAAACACACCAGCATGACCTTCACATTGGACCGGGGCATGTGAGCTTTCTTTGGTCGCGGAGAATGAGGACCTTTCCACTGAGAAGACTGGGCCTTTCAACATCATAACCGTAAACATAGGTCACCGGTTACGATGGTTTTTAGGAACTCTGGGTCAGCATTGGCTCGATCCAAGAGTTCCTGGCATTTTGCCCAAAATGTCTGTCAAAATTGTCTGGCAGGATACAAAATTAATGTTCACTTCCTCGGCTATCTCCCTAACAGTTAAACGGGGATTTTCCCACGCTAAATCGTTCACCAATTTGATATGGTTGGGGTCTGTCAAAGTGGAAGGCCACCCCATGAAAAATAATGTTTTTAACGTCACACCATCACTTAATGGCCATCCAACTGGGGTCAGACATCTTTGCAGCCATCTCACTGAGCAACATATGCTGTGCAGACTACATTTTGTCTGGCTCCTAACATCTGGCATGGCTGACCATACCATGAAAAATTATCATCGCTCCCACCAGCACAACTTTAAGGGTCATTGGAATGCACAAGCCCTGCCACATAACCAAGGATGTAGTATATGGGGAGAGAATATTTGAATAAAGAAGGTTGAGTCAGTGTTACCTGATGATTTTTGAAGTAATTTGATTTGAAAAACATCAAGAAATGCTGGCCCACCCTGTACTTGATAAAAATTATGTTTCAATAATACCCAGGCAACTTTTTATGGATTAAATATCATTTACAAAATATTTTGATATAATTTTTACAAAATATCATGATATTTCTTCTCTTTGGAAGTCGATGTTGTTAGAAGTGTGCAGCTCTTGATGTGAATTCTAGTTCAGCCATAAAGTGCAGGGATTTGAAAGTAACACCAGAGACAATTGCTGTAGTCACTTCTTGATTCATACCCAAAAATTGAAGTTATTAGAAAATAAATAATTAAAATTTCAGTTGGTACCCATGTTAAATGATGTTTGTTGGTTACTGGTAAAGGTGTCTCAGAATACTAATGAATCAAATGGCAAAATATTGCTGCCTGTACATTTTAGGAAGTCCAAATACCTTTTGACTCATAGTTAATGTTATTGCAATTATTTTTGACGTTTCAATGACTAAATAGATCAATTTATCCCTCATTTTCACCATTATTTTTTTTTTAACTCATTGCAGTTACTTGATTTGAATATCATAATGAATTAATTGTATGGTATGCAGCATTGTCATTGATTCAGCAATTTGGAGATCCAAGCTTTATTCGTATCACTTTGCAATCGACGCTGAAATAATTGAAAGTTGTTGTTAATACTCACAAAATTCAATGTTTTTAGTAGTTCATTAATGTAAGTGAGAATTGCAAAAAGTGCATTTGAAAAGAGATTTTAGCAGACCCAAGGATTATTATTTATCTATAGCCTCTCTTAGGCACAACTATACGTGATGGTATATTAGGTATATTGAAATATTTATTTTAATCTGACTTTATCTTCTCTTGTTAAAACTAGTGAGGTGGCAACTCAACCAATGTCAGTGCATGGTTTTGTACATTGTATTGAATTTTCATGGTTGGTGAGCAATTCTCTGGGCCATGTCAGAATGGATAAACAACGTTATCTCAGAGGTTGATTTTGATGGGGAGGGTAGATTTCTCACTCATATCAAGCACTAGTTTGTTTGAAATTCATGCATTCACGGGAGAGGGGGACCTGTTCCCTTACCTGGTGCCACTTTTATTTTCCGCAAATTTCTGGTGTACTGAAATATCTTGGAATAAGTTGGCAATGCACAGAAGCACCTTGGGTCAGTTGTCAGGTACTCTGCTTAATAGGCTATTAGGCTGCCTGGGTATGATTATCAAAGTTGAAAATGAGGAATACAGTTGTTGTTACAAAGCATTAGAATTTGACGATATTCCACACTACATCAACATGTTTACCTTCACTGCTGGTAATGTGTTTATTTTTATTTATTTAATCTAATATTCCCCAAAAAAACTAAGGGATAAATATTTTTATATTTAAAATTTATTTCATTCATATTTTCCATATTTGACGATATTCCGCACTACATCTACACGTTTACCTTGACCAGTGGTAATGTATTTATTTTTATTTATTTAATGTAATATTCCCCAAAAAAACTAAGGGATAAATGTTTTTATATTTAAAATTTATTCCATTCATGTTTTCCATACATTGGTGCAATTAGCATAAATTGTGCACTAGAATAATGATTTCAAATTCAGTAGTGACATTAAAAAAGTATAAATATGTGTCAACGATTATAAACCATAGATTACTTATTATTATAGATAATTAAAAAAAATCATGGCTCCTTTTTCCTCATTAGAAAATTTACCTTGAAGATATATACATACACTTATATTCCATTTTACAAATCTAAATGTTCACGTACAGTATTGTAATCCTTGTGCATTCATAGAATTGGTGAGTTACGGCAAGATTTAGTTTTGTTGAATGCAATGAAGAAAGTTTTTGTGAACTTTTTTTAAGTGGTGGTACATAAAAGGTAATGGTAGGTTAAAATTTCATTTTCATAATTTATTATTTAAATATTACCCATTGACCCCTATAGGTGTGCAGCATACTTCATGGTAGTCCCATAGATGGTGTGAGGGTGTAATAGTAATGTATTTATTTTTCCAGCAGACACAGACTCCAGTATTGAGAATACATGTCAGATGTTTATGACATGTCAATGGGATATAGGTCACAATATTCTCAAATAGAAATACCAATTCAGTAACGAGAGGAAACTCATATGCACTCAAGTTTTACATAAATATTAATATAAGCTATTTTTTAGTAATTTACTGGTTAAAGTAGATAAAAAAACACAATCCAGCAACCTACTCTACATCAAGTCCCTCTTCATCTCTGAGTACCTCCTTCCTCCCTTCATCCCATCCTAAAACCCTATCCTGTTCCTTCCCTTTCCTCGTTTACCTAACATTCTCCCCTCTATTACAGTCTTCAACATCCCACTGCCGGTCACTACCCCCTTCATCCACTTTTCCTGCCTCCATAGGATTTCTCCCAACAAACACCTCTCTTCGCCCACCACACCAAGTACTTCCTCATTTGTTTTCTTCTCTGTCCATTTCACCTTCTCCATTCTTCTCCACACCCACATTTCAAAAGCCTCCAGCCTCCTGCTTCAATGACCACGTTTCCACGCCGTACATAGCTATGCTCCATATTGAAGTTTTTATGAGTCTTTACTTAATATCCTTACTCAACTTCCCTGTCATCAACTCCCTCCTCCTTGTGAAAGCCTCTTTGCCTAGCACAATGCTTCTCCTTACGTCCCTACTACTTTGACCGTGTTGGTCCAAAACACTACCGAGATACGTAAACTGTTCTACCTGCTCTAGTTTTTGCCCCCCTATTTTAATGTTAAGCTTAGCCTTTTTCTTTCTACCTATGTTTTATTAATATTGATTCTCATCCTGTATCTAGTACACAGATTTTCCAATTCACTAAGCAATGCTTGCAACCCCTTGGCTGACTGACAAATTATAGTTTGGTCATCAGCAAACCTAACTGATTTTATGAATTCCCCGCCCACTTTCATTCCTACCTCCAGTTCTTCCCATGCCTCTTTGATCATTTCCTCTGCATACAGGTTGAACAGCAACGGTGATAATGAGCAACCCTGCCTTACACCCCTTCCTAACACTGCCCAACCGGACTCCCCGTTCCCCACTCGCACCTGAGCAGTCTGAGACATGTACAGGTTGCGGATCAGCCTCCTTTCTCTCCAATCTATTCCTATTTTCTGCAATATACTCATTAGTTTTTCCCAATTCACTCTATCAAATGCCTTTTCGAAATCTGCGAAATAGGCAAATACATCCTGATTGTATTCTATATTCCTCTTATTTGTGATCTCATTACTGCAATGGCATCACGCGTACCTCTCCCTTTCCTGCACCCAAACTGATAATCCCTAAGTAATCATTTATCCTACTGTCTATCCTTTTGTTGATTATCCTAAGAATAACCTTAGCTGTGTGGGATATCAAATTTATTTTTCAGTAGTCCTCACATGCTGTAGCCTTTAACGTTTTTGGAATAGGAGCTATCACTGATCTCAAAAAGTCTTCTGGCCAGTTTCTCTTTTCATAGATACTACGAATCAGTCCATATATACTCTTCCTCCCACATTTCACATACACTATAATAACTCTCATCAACCAAATATGTAAATAGATTCCTCTTAAATAATGAAATCCTTGTCTCATCAATTAAATGGTTAGGTAGATTTTTAAACTATGCATTTAAATTATAAACAATAATTAGGATAGGAGGCAATATTCAATTGTCAGTGTCTGCTCCTCAGTGAGTCGGCTGTAAAGGTGTCTGACACGTGCCCATGGTGCCCATGGGCCCATGCCTGGTGCATAATGCATGGGCCCATTTGCATAATGACTTCATGTTAAAACCACTATTGAGGGAAGTAATGGGAAACCACTTCAATTATTCATCCCAAAAGTTTATGAGAAAAAGTCCTGGCCACTGTGTGACTTAGCTCATAGGGCTGTGTCATGCTCTAGAGTGAGAGAAGCAAGGCTTCCATGATTGTCATCACACAATATCCTTGCTATTTGGAATTAACAGCAGTACCAGAGAAGAAGTCTCAGAAGAGGACCAAAGCAATTTGAATAGGGACTTTGATTGTTAGGACAATGTTGTGGAGAGAGAAATTGGAGAATATAAAGTGAGTGATGAAGAAAGTAAACATAGATTTTAGGATCTTTCGAGATGGATGAATGGCATGGATTATGGGAGTGATAAACAGGGGAAGAGGATCAACGAGGGGTGGCAAGAGTATAGAATGAAAAGATAGCAAGAAGCATAGTAAAAAGGTCATGCAGGCCATAGGCTATTCTTAGTAGAAATTAATGCTGGACCAATAAACTAGGTCATTATTCAGGTTTATATGCCAATAAGTAATAATCGTAGAGAGGTGCATATCTTAGTATAGAGATATGTATTCAATACATCAGTGCAATTAGCCTCCCTTCTCAATAATCCCCTCTCCTCCCCCACCATACCTGACACTTTCTCATTTGTTTTCCTTTCTGTCCACTTCACCTTCTTCATCCTTTTCCACACCCACGCCTCGAAAGCCTCCACTGTATGCCTATCATCCTGCTACAATGGCCCATGTTTCTGCACTGTACATAACTATGCTCCATATCAAAGTTTTAATGAGCCTTCTCTGAATATCCTTAATCAATGTTCCTGTCATCAATTACCTCCTGGTGAAAGCTTCTTTGCCTAATGCAATTCCTCTCCTTATGTCACCTCTACTTTGACCATTTTGGTCCAAAACACTTCTAAGATACATCAACTGTGTCATCCGCTCTAGTTTTTTCTCTCCTAATTTAATGTTATCTTAGCCTTTCTCTTTTTGAAAAACCACATAACCTTTCTTTTTCCCACATTCATTCTCATCCTATTGAACTGGCTTTTCAATGCACTCAGTAGATTTTTAACCTCCTGGCTGATTGAAAGCTAACTAGCTAGAAATAAAAAGGGAAACTCCATTTATCCTACATATTAAAGATATGGCATGAAATTTAGTTATTGAACTAGAAAAGATTCAAGATATATGGAAAGAATACATAGAGAGAGCATCTACATGGTGAAGATTTTACGTCAGCAAGTTAAGACGGAGAATATGTCAAAAATAAGGATAACATAGGCTTAGACAATCTTAATTACAAGACAGAAAGAGCACTATGAAAATTGAAATCAAATATGGTATAGGAATGGATGACATCCTCCTAAACTACTTGAAGGGTTTTTGAAAATTTGGAAGGTAGCATTTTTACAGACTTTCTTAGCATTGATGAGGGAGGAAGGAGCAGTTTGATTTCGCATGCAGCTAAGGTGGCACACAGGGATCGTCAATAAGAGGATGAAGAGGAGAACAAATGACCACCAAAGGGATGATCAATTTGATTTCAGGAAGGGGGAGAGGCATGCTATAGCCATAAAAGGTCATCAATAGATGGGACCATGAGGAACGATAAGGATATATTTTAAGGGTAAGTATGACTAAACACAAAGGTCCCTGTTTTTGAAAACACCTGAGTGATTGATTTAATGAGCGAAAGCGTGCGTACATCCGACTTATAATTTTGTATTCATCTGTGTAATTGACGGAATACTGACATTTGAGGAATCCTTGTAAATCCTGAGTGTGTGTGTGAATGCGATTCATGAGAGTGACTGTTATTACTTAAACACACCCTAGTGATCGAATGGTTTCAAGTTTGTTTCATTTTTTTTATTATTAATATTGCCTTTTTATGTGTGACTGAGATATAAGTGGGTCACTGTTTCCCAAACACATCCAAGTGACCTAGTGTGTGTTCCCTACATTTCCCCTTACATGTAACTTTGTTTTATTCCCCACCCCCCTTTACAACCTATTGCCAATCAAGTTTATGATCTCAGCTATCTCGTTTTTTTATTTCATTTTAGGCCTTTATTTAAATTAATGGCACTTTCTTCGGTTATGTAGTTGTTTTTAGCCTAAAACTGTTTCCAATTGGCTATTTTCATCTCGTCTTTGCCTTTCATAAACTTCTCTCTTCAGTTACTTTTTAGAATACTTCTCATGTTCTATCCATTGTATTTTTGCTAGCCTCAGAGGGCACCACATTTCCATGTCTTGGGATTTTTCATTTTTCCTCCGACTAGCAATGTTAAGGGAAAAAAGTCAAATCCTGGTGTGTTTCCTAATACGGAAACGGTAATACCGTAGGCACCTTGACTTGCAAGTATAATTCGTTCTAGTCCACAGTTTGTGTCTTTAAACCAAAGTCCCCTTTTATCTTGTTGGAAAAACATTCATTCTGTTCCCAGATTTATAAATTTTATGAAAAAAATCTAAAATGCATTTTTGAAAAAATTCCACCAGTTTTTATTCATGACATTTTTATATTGCATTCTTTGTCTAAAAATCATCTTCCATAAAAAAATTGATGTTCTCACGATCTTGTTTTATGGTTTGGTTTAGTTGGCATCACTCAAAATTTGTTATTTCAGATGTAGCTTTATCGAATCTACTCTTAATGAATTGAAACAACTACTTAGTTATTCTTCTAAATGTTTATTTGGGTGCGACCCGGGTTTTACCTTAAAACATCATAATCAGACCTGATGTTGACATATAGTATAACGTCCAAGCACGTGCCATATATAAATAAATATTGTTCGCAATGACTGAGAATTTGTGTTTCAATTCAATAGCTATCATCAGTTTGTTCTTTTTTGCCGTGTGTATAAAAAACAGCTGCAAAATCGTTACTAATTTATTGCACATTACATACGCACAAAGTGACAACTACGAATAAACTTGAGAAGATTCAGAGCTGAATGTGCGTCTAGGCTTCAGTTGAAGGGCGGTGCTTGAGGTGTTCAGCAGGAAATTCTTATTACAACGGCATTGTTGGAAGTGTGTGCCTTTCAACAACTATTAAGACATTGTTGCCCGTGTTAAGTAATATGTGGTACGCTGCATGTATCACAGAGTTTATATGTTTAGAATAAGTTCATATCAAGGTGTCCAAACGGAATTTAGAAAAGGTTTGGATCTCTAAAACTTTATCTTTAGAATATTTAATAGGTCAATGCACCTTGTGACCAAACGGTTGAAATTTTCCTTTTATTAAGGCCACTATCAATAGTAAACCCTTATTTGTTTGCCCCATTCAACTTAATATCTTCCCTTCGCTTATTCTATCGGTTCTGTTGATTAAGAAAATCTTTTGCTTCAAATGAAAATTCCTCCAGTGTCCTTTCATAGCTTTACTCAAATAGTTTTCCTTACTTCTGTTGCGGGCATTTGTGTTTAGTTTCTATTCGACTATTTTGAAATAGATATATATATATAAATGCAAAAAATATGATTTTATTAAATTCGCATCGCAAATGTATTTTGAATGGAATGCGATTTTAATTGTGAAGAAATAATTGGAATCGCGAATGAATTCGAAAAGTATTACAATTGGGTCGTGAATATTTTATATGAGACATCTTAGACCATTGGTATAGGAAAAATGGATATTTCCGTGATAACAGAATGATTGGAATTCCGCTAAAGCGCCACCATTATATAGAATCAAAAATTAACATAGAAGATATAAAATCAGAGCTGCGGAAAAAAAACGATCTTCGGGTAATGTGTATTGCATTACTATTAGGATACAACACTGTTTTAATTGCTTATTGGGCGTTGAGATTTTGTTTTCAGAGGAAGAGACATGCAGAGACTGATCTTCCTGGCTAAACGAATCAAAAAGAGCACGAAAACTCACAGGAATCGGATTTAATTTTTGAAAAACCTAATCGTTTTTGATTAAATTGATTCTTTCAAATACTATCAAGTATTTCGGTAACTTCCAAAAGGAGTGGCTAACCTATTTCGGAGTTTCGGGTTCTTTAATGATATGAAAATATTTTCGAGAAAGTATGTCGGTCGCATAAAAACTCCTAATTTACTGAGAAACTTGCGTGATCAGGTTTAGTTTTCCAACAAGCGATTAAAATAGGTCAAATCAGGTTTTCCCGGCGACCTTTCATTTTCGTTGCTCGCCTGAATGTAACATTGCGTGTTTTCTCGTGCCGGTAACAGGTACGGTATTGGGTTTGAAATCGGAGACTGCCGCCACGTTGTAATTATGCTAAAAATGCTTGCCGACAAACCGGGTTAGTGCCCTTATCATATTTTTTTGGACTCCTCTCGTTTGAACGCCAAAAAGAGCGAGAACAATTCGACCTAGCAGACATAGATTTTAAGATGTTCCGCTTTTATTTTCTAAGTTCTTGACTATTAGATTTTACAGGATACGCAATTAGTATATCAATTGTATGGTGAAGTGTCCATTGTACTAGTAACTAGATGCTTAAACCTTTTGGATGTTGTAATAATTGTTGTCGAGAAATCACTGCACTACCAACAAATGCCTTAAAATTCAATTTTTAATCGTTGAGTGAGGTCATTTGAAGAATTACGCATTTATTGACCTTGTCTTTCTTCTGAAGGGTGCACTGAATAAACTCCCACAATAGTCCTCGCCGGCTATATTTTTGGAACTTGCATCTTGATCTTTTGAAATCCACCCCTGTAGGAACTCCACGACAAATTAAACCATTCCCTTGAAATAAATACAAAATATACAAATTTATGTAAACTTTTATTATCTTAAAAACGAAAAAATATACATATAATATTACATAATAGCAACAAATGGGTGAGGATGTATTTACAGTGAGGGGTGAACATATAAAGTGAATATCCAAGAAATATCGCTCGGGCATTTCTTAAGTGCACAAATCCAACCATTTCCCGTTACTTTTGTACTAGTTAAAAGTTTAAAACGCTTGGAGGCAGCACGTGAGTATAATACGCCACCATTTTCGTTTGAAGTATCACTTGGCAACTGATGGGGAAACTTTCAGCTGATAGGTAACTGATATTTTTATCTTTAAGACTATCTTTATATGTATATACAAGGACGAAGAGATAAATGCCAGTGAGAGGTTTATAACTGTCGAGTTTATGAAATAATTTTGTTTGTTAATTTTTGTCGACATTGTAGGGTACGGGCACGGCAATCAGGTGGACACAATATTACCCGACAGGCTATTATTATTTGCAGTTCACACGAAAATTATTCTTTTAAACTTGACGGGAGATCAATTCACCGGTCCACTTGTGAATTCACCCCGGAAAAAATAAACAGGAAAGCGGGATTTGAACGCCTTTTAGTTCTTCATTCGACTGAAGACACTCACACTCTTGATGAAAGGGAAGTCGAAGAGGTGCGATACAGTAGCCTAAACGAACCACTTAACCCAAAAGGTAATACCATTAATGGTTGCTGACCGGATGGGATCGACCACCTGGAGGGAGACACGAATTTCCGACGTTGAGGTCGATAGCGTCCTTTACACCATTATAATTAGACCAAAACCCACATTTTGGATTATCATGCAGGGCGTTATCCAACACAGGAACTAGCTTTTCACAACTTCCCATAATCCTTTATTTAAAAAAATTGGACCACGCTATTCCAAAGTCCCATCATTCTATGAGTATGTGCGCACGCGTACGGGACGAAGATTTCCAGTTGCCAACGCCGTTTTGCTGGGAACGTCTTAATCGCCTCATGATGATCCGTTTCTAGAGCTTCTTGGGCTTCGACCCGATGGGGGTAGTTCTCTTGGCCCATTACGCATTCTTTTCTTTGTCTTATTATATATATATGTATATGTATATATATATATATATATATATATGTATATATATATATATATATATATATATATATATATATATATATATATATATATGTATATATATATATATATATATATATATATATATATATATATATATATATATACTTTAAAAATGTCGGCAAAAAATAAACGTAACTTTCACAGACTCTGTTTAAATTTGTGGTAAATGCACGACCGAAATCAGAAAGAAGATTTGGATACAATACAATAAAGAGAATAAAATATAAAAATATAGAATACAATAGTTATCTTTCCTTCCTTCTGAAGATGGTGGTTGCCCATTCACCAAAAATTCAAATGGCTTCTGTAAAGGATACGTTCATCTTTTTTCTGCGCTCAAGTAGTCCTTTTATTAGTATATATATAAATATAAGTTTATATATATATATATATAAGTTTATATGCATAAATGTTTATACAAATGCGTGTGTTTCTCTCCTTTCTCCAATAAGGACGGACACATATTTGGCAGCTTTAGGATTCCTATCGCATAGGTCAGAATCCCTCCCTGTTTTAACCGTGTAGTCCAACTGACGTAAATTAGGCAAGAAGAGAGTTCGGAGACTTGACCCTAAGACCAGAGTCCTGATTCCGTAACTTTTTCTTCGACCGATGCGCCGAAAGTGAAATTTCTAGGTCGACTCCTCCTCCCCCACAAGCCTGGTCATATAATACCAGCTCTGGGATTCTCTGAGTTTTGAAACGGGACCGGATTCCTGACGCGAAACTCTCTCTCTCTTCGTCTGTGAAGAAGCTGTTGGAAATGGAGGCTTGAGAAAGGAGTTGTATATCGAACGCGATTACATCCACCTCCCTCTCCTGGCATCGACTCCCTCACCCAACCCCGACCGGTTAGTCCCTCCTCAGTCTGACTTGCGCGTCTCCCTCGCTGTTTCTCTTTACGGGCGGACGCGGGTTGCGTCTCTCTCACGAGAGATTGTTGTTAAGGTTGCGCCTCCTGGTCGACAGGCGCACTCCGTTAATGTTGTTCAGCACTATCTCCCCCTGCAGTCTAAGCTCCCTCCTCTTGTCAAGACTGCGGAACTCGAACAGACGCAGGACCTTGGCCAGCCACAGTTTGACCTCCATCATGGCGAACTTTTGACCTGGGGGAGGAAGAGAGAGATGAAAAATGAAAGTCAGTCGAATGCTCCGGAGCAAGCAATAGCTCCAAATATACCGATTGGGTTTCAGCAGAAGAAATAATCGAATTTTAACAATTTAACTTTTGGAAAGGAAATGTAGAGGAACAAAGTTCGTGGGGGAATCCAGATAAATAATATTTCAATTCGCGTTGTTTAGGCATACAACGAATATTGAGTATGTAAGACACGAAGTTTGAATTTAATATTACAATATTTAGTAAAAAATGTTCATGCTCGCAACTCAAGGTCAGAAGTGAACTAATTCAGGATTCAACAGCAATATTTCGGAATTTGACTAAATATTCTAAACACTTGACCCGTTTTTTAATATAAGAATTCGAGAAAGAGAGGGGGTTTTATCGAGTTTTTTTTAATTTTGTGAATGCATATATGTGTATATACGTATGTGTTCTTAGATATATGAAATTATATTTATGTTTATTAAATATATTACATATAAATATAATTTCATGTATCTATGCACACATACGTATATACATATACGAAGGTAGTCTGAAAAGTTTCCAACCTTAACAAAGCTACGAGGCATTTTTTCTGAAATTTTCTGAGTCGGAAACTTTTCAGACCACCATTGTATATGCATGCACAAAATTGAAAAAAACTCACTGTTTAGATAGGATTATACGAGATAGCTTACAGATTTTATAGCATCCTAATTTTTTTCTTAATACTAGGAGTTTACGAAAAGAAATATGTGATTGGTCTTTAATACGCACGAGCACTCTCTGCGAATGCAAAAAATATGTTGGCGAGAGTTTCAATTTTCTGGTTTAAATAGTTTTCCAGAAAAATAGGAGATCTCAGAACTTGAAACCCCTCTTATAAGGAAGAGGTAAGTTTACCCAGGTTAATTGAGAAAGGTGCTGGGAGGTCAATGCCAAAGCTTCCTGAACCGAGAATCATTGTCCATGCCAGCTTGGCAGCAAAGTAACATTCGTAACCTGTTGGCAGCGAGCATTAGCAATAAGGCTAGGAGAGACAATCCGACACCTGAGTTCAAATGAACAATTAGGAATAGGTGAAAGTAATTTGTTAGAGGTAGAATCGCCATGTAATGGGGCGTTGGCATTAGTCTATCCAAATGAAGAGAGATGACGTGGAATTGCGTGTTGGACGCTGGGCTATTGGCCCGTGCTCGTATCCCGGAGATGCATCTGGGCCCAGCTTCACCCAAGCTGTGCAATTTCTTCCTGGCACGAGATCTTCCTTCTGGGGAAGCAACAGGCGAAGGCTTAGGGAATAAGGAACTGGCTCCCCCGTTATTACCCCCTGTTAATGCGTGAATTTTACACTCCGTTGGGCTCAGGACTAGGTTAGATCTACCCTCACCTATCAAACCAATCACTTGGGAGTTGATAATTATTCGTACTATGGCCAGGGGTAATATCGAAAAGAACCGAAATTTCACATGATTGATTCATACATCCCAAAAATTTCGAAGCGCTCTTCAAGATGTCACACTCCAAGTGTGTGGTTTGGGATACGAAACATTGGCGACTGCGGCGATTATACCCTTGATGAGTCTAGCGAGGTATTATTACCCGTCCCCGCTTACCGATGCAGTTCCTGGAGCCGGCACTGAAGGGAGTGTAGGCAAATGGGCTCCTATGCTCAGCCTCTGGACCGAGGAAGCGATCCGGGTCGAACTTCTCCGGCTCCGGGAACACTTTAGGGTCCCGGTGGAGGATGTACGTTGCCACGACGACGGCGGTGCCCGGCCTCAGGGTGTGTCCATCTATGGGGCCGCCATAATGCGGCGGGAGTGAGGGAAGGGGAGAGAGAAGGTCGCATTTGTTATTATTCCATGGAGAAAGATAGAGGAAGGAAACCCATAGAAGCAGCAAATGGCTCACTCATCGGCATAAAGGAGAGAGAAAGTTAATGAAAATAATAATATGCTGTAATTAAGTCGCATCCTTATAGCCATTACCTTTCAGGGGTGTAGGCAATCTAAAACGAAAAAAAAATAAACCAAGGAAATGAGATGTTGAAAGAGGCAATGGGATGTTGAAAACTGTAACAAATGGATGGGAAAATGCTAGGATACAAGGGAAAGGGTGTAATGGGAGAATAGGCATCTTGGGTGGAATTAAAGGAGGTGGAAGCTATGCGGGGTTAAAAAAACGAGAAATGTTAACGTGTAATATGTCGTCTAAGGATATTTTGTCATGTAGTACAGTAGTGTTTAGTGAAAAATGACCAGCAAAAACTTATCTTAAGTCGTTAGACTATTGCTAAATAGCTATATATATCCATTTATTATTATTATTAGGTAATCTACCGATTGAGATAGGTTTTGGATAGACACAACTACAAAATAAATATTTCTTTCTCCTAACAAAACACAACCCAACATCCTACTCTACAAGCCCCTCTTCATCTCAGTGTACTTCCTTCATCCCTTCATCCCGTCCAACATCGCTATCTTGTTACTGCCCTTTCCTCGTTTACCTAGCATTCTCCCCTCTATTACATTCTTCAAAATCCCACTGCCCTGTCTTACGAGTCTTACTTGAAGAAGGCCTCGGAGAAGGCCCAAAGCTTAAAAAAATTACAACGTGAGTGTCCTTAAGTGTTACTATTTTATTTGTGTTCTATTGTGCCATCCTAATATTATACTGCTCGTGTGTTTTTCTATATCGTCGATATATATATATATATATATATATATATATATATATATATATATATATATATATATATATATATATATATATATATATATATATGTATGTATATATATATATATTTTTATTTATCACAGTATTATTCAATAATAGCAATTGTCGATCAAAATGCTCCATCTTTCTTTGCCTCCTTTGGTTTTATCCCAAAAATTCTCTTACCTCTCCTCTCATCGTTCCTAGCACTTCCTCATTTGCTTTTATTTCTATCCATTCTTCCCCACGCACCCACCTTTCAAAAGCCACCAGTATACGCCTAACATTCTCCTTCATTTACCACGTTTCCACGCCGTAAAAAAACCACACTCAATATCAAAGTTTTGGAGTCTTTTCTTAACGTTCTTACCCTAAATCCCTGCCATCAATTCCGTCTGATTAATCACAATGAGCTAAGACACTGATTTTCTCATGCGCTCAGCTATGTTAATGCGTCTCAGATTTCAAATTTGTATCTTGAAATGTCTTCAAACGATATTAGCGTTCGCCAGTAAACAAAACGGTTGCCGTGGACCCAGAGAGTCGTCATAATGTATCTCTCTCCACGCAGTGCGGCTAAAGGCCCTTAATTTCTAAATTAAGTCGCGTTCGCGCACTCACTGATCTTGAGCGGCGTCTTCAGGTCCCTCCCCATGAGCGGCACAGGCGGGAAGAGCCTCATCGTCTCCTTGATGCAGCTTCCGAGGAAGTTCAGGTTGCCGAGGTCGCCCAGGGTGATGTCATTGCCGTCCAGCTTGTCCCCGAGTTCTGACTCCACCTCCTGGACCACTCGATCCTGGGGGAAGTGACAAATGCGGGGAAGGAGACTTTTATTACGCATCAATTACTGCGCGCGCTTGAAGGACGCGCAGGAACGCTTGTGGGCGAAGCGATGCTATTTCCTCGCGGAAAGGATCGAGTGGGTCAAGTCCTCAAGACCAACGTGCGAACTCGCTGCGAGGATAATACGAATTCGGGTCGCTCGCTTTGCACGAGGAAAAGAAAGCAGCCTGGTGCAGTCGGGGAACTGAAGCGGAATTCGCGCGTCATATATTTCATTTCGATTTCCATTCATCCTGAAGTTGATGCTACAAGGATCTACAAACAGGCTGTGGACTTGTGTGTGTGTGTGTGTGTGTGTATATATATATATATATATATATATATAATGATTTCGTCGAAGTAACATGGAAGTGTTGAATAAAAAACTTGGACCGCAACAAACAATATAAGAACACACACGTTATTTCTCGGTAATTTCGATGGAATTTAGATCCGTCTTCCTCGGAAGAAACAGTAGTACTCTACGAGTAGTACCAGTACTACTGTTTCTCCCGAGGAAGACGGAGCTAAATTCCATCGAAATTATCAAGAAATAACGTGTGAGTGTTCTATATATATATATATATATATATATATATATATATATATATATATATATATATATATATATATATACGCAAACACACACAGAATCATAATTATTATCAGCTGTTTGACTGAGGGCAGAGATAAATACAGCATTCATTTTATTGTTAACATTAAAATCAATGTCCATAATGATAAAAAATTGACCTTTTAATATCAAACAATGTGAGTATGGGATGCAGGTAGATCGTATTCCATCAGCAATTCTATTTATTGGTTGCATGTGACCAGCTGATACCTAGAGTCTGGCACATCGACACGTAATTAAAATTTCAAACACTGTGTACCGACATTTTGGTCCCATTACCAAAGGTGATAATGATAAGTATCAGATCTCAGGTACCTATAAACATTTAATTAATAATAAGCATAGGTAGCTGGCAACCAGCATGGGAAAATGTCGTAAGCTTAAGGTCACTGAAAATGATGTCTTAAGACGAAATTTTTAATATTAATGTAATATTTGTGATAATGACGCAAACGGATTAGAAAAAATTTTTAGAGCACCGGTAAATAATGCGGGAGTAGTGGGTTAAAGTACCTCGATAACAGAAAAGTACAGTTCGGGTCCTTAGATAACGAGGCCAATGTAGGTAGTAGCACCTCGAACAAAAATCTCTAGCAGAGGTATCGAAGTACTGAAACATGAGATAGACATCCTAGGTGTTTATGTGTAACTGGATTCCGGTTGCGATAAAAAACTACAGCACATTCTAATACATTGCTGATTAAATTTTAAGGGTCTATAGATAGCTCTCACCCTAGTACTAAATTGGCTTAAATACCATTCGTGAAAGATGAGGAAGTTCAGAAGAAAAACGCAATGGTAGACAAAAGTGAAATGCATTTGACATTTCCTTGGATGCTCCCACATATGAGGTCATCTCGCACCCCGAATAGAACCGAGAAACATCCCGAACGTGACGGGCGACCGATGCCTTTGACCTGAGCCGGGATATGAATCTGCCTCAGCGTCTACGACCTCCTACATCATCTGGAGTCGTAATTCCCGAACCGGACAAACCGGTTCAGGTGAGAGTCAAAATCAATTCCACGAAAGACCTAACGGTGAGGAAATTATGCACGTGGGGACCCACAGAGAAAGGTCGTATGAGAACATGTACTTAATTGCATATTAGGAATGCATTGAGAAAGGGGATCGCCATCCTTAAGTCGGCCGAAGCTTCAGCATGGAGAAGTCCAAAGAGCTGTAATCAACAACTTAAAAAAAATTGGGCGGACGAAAATACTTTTAATTTATTTAAAATAGATTTAACTGGCATTCATTAACGAGCTTAAAGCTTCAAAAATCAATCTTATACATATTTATGACATAATTTTACGCATTTATTTATTGACATTGTTGTAATGCCTGATACATATTTCAGTACAGAAATCAGCAATGAATTAAACTTAAACTCGTACTACTTAAAATGGGAAAATTGTAATCGAAAAATGAGTCGAGTTCGATTTAAAACAGTGAAAACATGAATAATTACGTCACTTATATTATCTATCCGACTATTTAATCCAACTACCAATCAGAGTTGAGTACGGGCATTTAAAGCTACTGGAGATTGTTGCGTCGGAATCAAAATTATTTTTCGATCAAACGTTGGCGTCTTTGACAAACCAAAACAAAAGCGCTTTCTTGTAAGCAACAATCGAAAGAAGAGCTGGTTCGTATATAATAGTGTCGTCAGAAGCTTAACACCGAGTTCAAAGACAACGTATTGATGATGCTGACTTCAGTAGCTGAATTTACGAATCGTTTAAAATTGCCTTTATAGTTGATGATTTTATCGTAGGCCACACTATTGTGACAGAAGTAACACTATTGTGACAGAAGTTAAGTAAGATGCTTGTACTTCTATTTCGTGTAGTGACACTCCATCGATACATCCACTTCAATTCTACTACAGTGGAAAGTTCAGGATTGAATTCCAAGATAGCACTTCCTTTGGACAACTTACTTGAATTTCTGGATGATGGCCAAGAAGGTAGAGCGTCCAGCTAAAGCAGGCTGAAATTGTATCGTGACCCTGGAAAAGAAAAAAAGGGAATAACCATAAGTTGAGTAAAGAACCATTAATTTGAATACCCTTTCTAGCATGGTTCCTTTGTTTCAAGCCCTATTATCCATTTCATACCACCACGAATTCATTTCATTAGGTCAACATTACTTTTGACTGCAATAAATAACGTGGTATCTCTACAAGATACAGGAAAAATTTTAACTCCTCATTTATCTTATGAGACAATGTAAAATTTCTCGTAACCTTCCCCCAGCTCCTTTTCTATCTTACGTAAGATTTTCCGAAGCTTGAGTATGGATTTAATTACATCCACAGGAATGTTTGCTACATATTGTTGCAAAAATTTACAAGTCCTGAGATGGTGCAAGACGTCCAAATTTATTGTGTTTCAATAGCTATTTATCACAGTTTTCAATGCTTCTTTTTAATTTGAGCCTTAGCACTAATTATAACATTACATAATTTAATAACTTGAAACTGTCATAGCAGTTGTGGATCGTTGTGGAGTAAATACGAGCATAAGGAGTTTCTCGTTTCATGAGCCTTCAACCATTTTAAAGGGACAGCTTCCGTTTTAGGCACAGGAAGAAGTACATTGTCTGGCTATTCAATTGTTCGGGAAGCACGGCGTGGGGCGCTGCACCATTTATTTCTTATAATTATATCGTTTGTGGAATTTTCAGAATTTGCGACGTAAGCACAAACAATTTTACCTGCACAAATATACGTATTTGAATATAGACTAATGTTTCTTGATCAACCCGCAGGTCGGTTTGGTAGGTGATGGTGTAGTTCATTCAATGCCAATCCCAACAGCGTGTTCAACGGCAGTAAAAACGGCACACATCAGGGAAAGGGGGCCAGTTCCTTTCTCTGTGCCGGTTATGGTTTCCCAGAAAGACCTGGTACCCGAAAAAAATCACATAGCTAGGGTGGAGTTGACGCGTGCCACCGAATCGAAACCCGGGCCCTCCGGTCAGCAGTCCAACTCTCTACCCTTGGACTACTGCGTCCTCACATATACTAGAGTTTAGGTAAGGTAGCTTTTTTATATGGACTCAATGCTATACAACGCTGGGGCGACACCTGGAAATTAGATTTATACTTTAAAAAAGTGCGTAGTGATGAATTTTTGGAAAAAGAGCAATTCCCTCCCGAACGCCTATTGCATTGGGAGCACCGAAATGGAATGTGTAGACTCGATTGAATACTTAGACGTTACCCTCAGTCACGACCTCACCTGGGAGAAACACATGCGGGGAATATGTGAACAAGCTAACACAAAATTAGGATTTATTAGAAGACTACTGGGTAAATGTAATGAAATTGTCAAAGATAAATGTTAACTTTTGCTGGTTAGTCCTAATTTAGAACATGCTGCAAGTATATCGGATTCTCATGACGTTGAATTAATTGCCGAATAGGATTGCGTGCAGCATAGAAGAGCTAGATTTGTAAAATATTGTTATGATAAACTTAGTAGTGTATCTAAAATATTAGAGGATCTAGGCTGGAAATCACTCATGGAGCGAAGGTTAAATTACGGATTTAATCTCTTGCATTAATTGAAAGGATGTCTCCTTAGCAGTGATGTTGTAAATTTATTATTACCCCCATCGTACGACGGTAAGAGATATGTCAATAAAATGAGAGAGATAAAGTGTAGAACAGGTAGATATAATATGTCTTTTTTTCCAAGAACGATAAGGGATCAGAATAACATTGTCCGACCTCGGCAAGGTCATATTAGGGTAAAAATTGATTTGTTCTGGGTTCACCCCCTGCCAAACACCCTAGCGGTGGCTTGCAGGGTACTATATTATCTAAAGCTAAGGTGTCAACGAGACTCGAACTCGGGATCTCCGGGTTAGTAGCCCAGCGCTCTAGTCATTGAATACCATTTTTAAATGTATCGGGGTCGCGGGCGACTTTGCTTCCGTTAAATGGAGTCACAACTGGAAAATAGTCGGGGGCCTGCGGGCTATGGTAATGCACGCATTCGAAGGCAGTCCGTGTTATGTTACGAGTATTACGCGCCGCCGCAATTCTTCTTACGTCGGTCGACTAGCATTGCCCTCCCCCCTCTCTCTCTCCATCAGTCACCTCCACGCTCGAACATTTTCGTGCTAACTCTCCCCTCTCTCCTATTTCACCCCGTGCAGTATAGCGAACGGGGTACCTGAATGTTTAGAAAGCGCATTATCTAGTAGTTAGTTCATAGCGGAGTCTCCGTGGAGGAAGGCGGGAGACGAAGCCCTCTCTTCCCGGGCAGCGGACGGACGAAGCGGCGGCGGCGGTGAGGGAATCGCCGCCGTGAACACAATTGTGTTGTGAATGGAAGCCGAAAGGTGCGTGGCAATCCATCCTCATTATTATTTCTCATTATACGCTCGGCGAGTCTCAACTGTTGGGCCAATTCAACGCGTAACTGCCAAACATTTGCACGTCAACAACGCCGCGATGCACGTGGTATCGCATCCACGTACAAACTTATTTTCGCCGACGCGTGATCATGCTTACTATTCGCGTGATTCAAGGCGGGTGGCAACAAGAACGATTCTCCCGCGTATTACTTATACGCGGGAGCATCGAGCGAACATAGAGGGCGTCCTTTTGGCCACCGAGGTCTTTGTTTTGAGATAAAATACCCACGTTGTCAATGCATTCGTCTCAGATCTAGTCGTGTTCCACCACAAGAACGAGTCGTCTCGTTTTAATTTCGCGGTGTTGCGTGAATCGGTGACCGTCAATGTTTATTTTTTCAAAGATTAGGGTTAAATATTGAGTATTGATCCTATAAAATGTTATGGATTTATGTGATGAAATGTGAATCGAGTGCAGAGTAGAAAACTATGCGATACATATATTTTTCTCTTATTTATGTAATTGCGTGCATGATAGATGATGTTTGCTAGAACGGCGCCCTCATTTATTTCGGTGTTACTCCTCCTTCGCCACATATTACATTCTTTACATTACATATCATCCTGCAAGCCACCGCTAGGGTGTATGGCAGAGGGTGATTGTGCACGACTACTTTTTACCCACAATACTTTTCCCCCTTAGCGCGGTCGGGCAGCGTTGTCCTACTATAATTCCCGTCAGAGCATTCAGAATTACATCTTGGATTTTAGAAGCCAATTTCTATGAAAGATAACTTGGTAAGACCCTATTTTGCTATCTTCATTGATAGAACGCACTTAGGGCTACAAATAGGGGACATTTTATCAAAGTGATATATTCCTGACATCTCGCTAGAAGCCCCTTTAAGAAAAGCATGTGTTCCCTCAGGAGAGAGTTTTCGAGTAAAGGATTTTTTCTAGAGGATTCCGACATCCTCACCTATGTTAACACCTGGGGTTCCGTAGTACGGTCTGCACGAAATACATTTGGACTGGAAATTCACTGTAAGCCATTCTCCAGGCGAAATACGAGGGTCATCCGGAAAGTAGTACCCGTTCGTGCCGCATGAAGTGCTGACGACGCGAGTAGCCGCTGGACGAGGTCAGATAGCTTCAGTGGCTTGTCTGCCTTCTCTGAGCCAAGTTGCGTGACGCTAGCATTGCCTGTGTTGTTTCTGTGATTGTTTACAATGTTTAAAAAAATTGAGAACGCCGCCAGTTGTGAAGTGAGGGCAGTGATTAAATTCCTCAATGCAAGAAACGTTCGCCCATGTGATATTCATCGCCAATTAAAGGAGGTGTATGGAGACAATGTAATGGACGAGTCGTCTGTTCGGCGGTGGTGTCGCAACTTCAACATGGGGAGGGGGAACACACACGACGATGAGCGTTCGGGGAGACCGTCTGTCATTACAGACCAACTGGTGAGCTCAGTTGACGAATTCGTGAGGAACGATCGGCGCGTCACAATTGATGACATCTGTGAGCATTTTCCCAATGTTTCTCGAACAATTGTTCATGAAATTGTTAAACACCATCTGCATTATGCAAAAATTTGTGCAAGATGGGTCCCTCGCGTATCTCAATGAGCTGGCGGCGAAGGACTATGCAGCAGGAATACAGAAACTTGTCACACGTTATGACAAATACCTTAATTTGCTTGGAGATTATGTTGAGAAGTAGTTTAAAGTATCCTCTTTCAAATAAAATTTTTTATGTTTGTTAATATTTACTTTTGTGTCTTTATTTCACGAACGGGTACTACTTTCCGGATGACCCTCGTAGATGCAGATTTTCAGATAAAATAGTAAATGACTGTCGTGCTAAAAGTTGTGCAATGAAATTTGAATTTGTAATGAGAGGGAATGAATGAAGTATTATCTTGAACCAACGCTATTACAGTGTGAGATACGTTGGGTAACTAGGGGTGATTAAAAAGTTGAGTTTGCACAAAATGGTAACGAAATTTGGAGTTCTTGAAAAATGATTTAACCCATTTAATCTAAAACTTTTTTGAGGGTCAAAATAGTGCTCAACTGTCATGAGAGCATGTATAAAATCTGTGTATTTTCTACGTATATTTCTGTGAAAACTAAAACATGCAGACCTTGTCATATCATCGTTGTTTGATAAGAGTTCACTTAAGACTATAAATTTAGAAAATTTTATCAAAATGATATCTCGATGGACCCTCTTTAAGAGACGACAACTTTTGATTCATTGGATTACTATAGACATGCTCTTAATATATGCGCTTCGTAATACCCTGGAGTTTTATTCCTTAAATTAAGGTTTATTTTACGTTCAAAGGTGGTGTTTGGGGTTTCTCGGCCAAAATCATTAATATTACGGATGCTTCTGGCCATTATTACTGGTGACTTTTTCTTTTACGCAAACGCAGGGGCCATTTTAATCTATCAATGCCACTTGTGAATAGCCGAAATCTCTACCCACACCCGCAAATGGGCACTTTGGTCCGCAGTGTAGACGAGAAAAAAAATTAACCACGGATTACACCACAAATATTCGGACTCTCTCTCTCTGGCGATTCTCGAGACTTCATTTCATTTCTTCCCTCGGAAATCAAATGTCAACCGATTTGAATCCAACTCGCCTCGGAGGGCGACTAGACCTAAAGAGATGTTTATAATATTACGATTTCTCAATGCGAAAAGGGGTACCATGCACCCCATGAAACAGCGAAATTTTCTAAAGTTTCTGCACAAATGAAAACATTTTTCTGAGTGATATTAAAAAAAATAGAAATTGTTCCGAATTTTTGAATTTATTTAAAACTGTTTAGCCATCATCGTCACCAGAAACGCCCCTTAAACCTTTTTCATGTCTTTGGTAGCTCTTTTTAATTTGCTCATCGGCCTTGTCTGGTGGCCTTGATACCGCCCAACCACCCCAAAAAGAAAATGATCTATTGAAAATAACCGGTGCAGGGAACGGGTAATGTCCTGCCGGTTTTAAGAGAACATCGACGTGAGTTTCGACCCACCGATCTAACTGTGAGAAGTTCGACTCCTGTTTGGGAAATCGGATTCCCCAGACATTCGGCGTCCATTGTTGCTATCTCCGGGTTTGAAATCTTCCACGTTCGGGATTACTATTCGGTGTATTTCGCTTTCATCAGCTTTGCTCCCCGAATTCATCGATCTGGTTTCCCGAGCTCAATAAAAGTCGCGTATAATTTATTATCCCCGAAAACGTTCCCCGAGCCTTTAAGTTATCAAATGGAAGCAGTCGATTATGCACGGTATTATACAGTTATCCGAAGGCCAACGAGTTCAACTGGCTTAAATCAATGAATTCAAGCTTAACATTTCGTGAATCGACTGTTCCTTTGCCTATGGAGTATAGCCATGTTTCATCCAATAGATATCGACGGCGAAACTCGCCAGGATTGCGACGAGAAAGCCCCAAACTAGTTACCGAATCGGTCGCACGATTAAGTTTATTCTCCACTGAGAGCAAATGCAGGACCCATCACGCCGAGTTTTTTTTCACACCCAATTTTTCATGCAAAATTTAAAATACTGTACCTTGTAATACGTATATCTATGGACTCAACTGCGTATTTTGTGAACTTTTATCAATCGATCACTCGAAACCGCATCGTGGCTTTTGCCAATCCTTACGAAGGAAGAGCAGTTCCCTTGCGAACCCCTACTGCATCAGGAATACCGAGATAGTGGGTAGACTCGATTAAATGGCTTAGGCGTTACCCTTAATCCAGACCTTTCCTAGGTGAAACAAATGCATGGAAAATGTGGACAAGCCAACAAAAAAAATTAGGATTTATTAGAAGAGTGTTGGAGAAATGTGATGAAAAGGTTGAAGGGCAATGTTAGGCCTCATTTAGAATATGCTGCTAATATATGGAATCCTCACGAAGTTGGATTGATTACCGAATTGGATCGCGTGCAGCGTAGAGGAGCTAGAATTGTAAAACGCCTAAATCACTCACGGGGCGAAGTTTATATTACAGATTAAATCTCTTGAGTGAATTGGAAGGAGCCCTCTTTAGCGATGATGTTGGAAACATGTGGTCAGCCCCATCGCACTGCGGTAGGAGAGACCATGTCAATGAAATTAGAGAGATTAAGCGAAGAACAGATTGCGCTATTTTTCCCACGAACGATTAGATTCGTATTCACTCCCTGCCATACACTCTAGCGTTGGTTTTCAGATCACTATGTAAATTAATACATCGCTGTCGAGCCCCGCGCTATGCTCTGCAGGTTGATTAAGCAAGGGTTAGTTAACATGTCCTTTAATTAAGGACTCTTGTGATGACTAAATGGAGAATTCTCAATTCCTTGAGAGGGGATCTTACTCCTTTCATCTTCCAGTTGCAATTGTTCGTCACCGAGGGCAAGTTCCCCTCATTCCACCTATTTTAAATGTAGGTTTTGTGCTTCTTTCTTCGGTCAACATTATTCCCATCTTAATGTCTTTATAAATTCTTCCTGCCTTTATGAGTAGACTGTAAAAAAATTCGTCGATGAAGTTACGGCACTATCGGTGCCTTTCAACAAGGAACTTTTGTGGTAAGAGTAAACATATTCTCTTGTCCAACCTCATCAATTCGCTTTATGAACGTTTCTTTTTACTTCGTTTTCTTCCTAACCCTAGAAATTGCTCATATTTATTCACATAAATTTTGTACGGTGTGCATATTCACTGAAAAAATAATTCGAGGAAATAATGGAAGGGAATGAAGAGACGCAATTATTTATTCTTATATTTTACTGTGAATTAAAGATAAAAAAACGCAATTTCCAAAATTAATTCGCAGCCTTGAAATATATTGAGGGCGATTTTTTTGGCATCAACTTCTCTTCAGTCATGGGTAAGGGAAGGGTGTGGGTTCAGTTATAATATAAATGAATCATGAATTTCATGGTTTTGAGGCTCTACTTTGTGAAAATTCATGATCACTGAATAAATAAACTTGGTATTTTTTCACATAAAAATAATAGTATTATAAATTAGATCATTATACAATTTTTGTGTGAAAAAATACCAAGTTTATTTATTCATTGTAAATGAATCGTTTTCGCACCTTGAGTACTTGTGGTAGCAATTCTTCCATTTATTAAGTTTCAACTTTACACGATAAACTTTTTCGAGAAAAATTTTGGCTTGAAGTTATAGGATAATACTTGAAAAGGCTATTTACCGGTTTAAGTTAGATTTTTGGTCAGGTTTCTAACGGCTATTTCTGTTTTGCTTGGACTTCCTCTTGTTTCCCCAATAGTATTTCGTTCTTAAATTTCTTCGTAGCTTTCCGTCAGTTCAAATAGACCTTAATAGAATAACAAGACACTTAGCTACATCTTTGTGAATCTGTAAGTGAACGAAAGCTCTTGTACTGTCGATCGATGTCTTAGCAATTTCTCTCTATTCATCAAGTTTACTCCGCTGGTATTTTAAACTACGTATTATATTCTTGCCTTCTATATGTTCTCTGATCGTCTTCTGTTTACGTAACCACGACAACTACAACACAGTTCCATTTACGGTTCCATTGACGGTGGCGAAGACGTTGCACGTAACGTACTCTGCTGTTATGTAAAACAGTTCCTGTAACAGTTCCAATTACAGTTCTTGTAATTCTGACGAACCCTGCCGAAAGCAGTTCTCACACGTGCCCAGAAAAAAGACTTTAGGCTCATACGTAAAGCAGTTATGCACTTTTGAGATACGGTCCCCGAAACTCAGAAACGCACTAGGCCATAACTTTGATGTGGGATAAACCTTAAGTTTGGCCTACGTTACAGAAGGCTTCGGATATCTGAATAACCTTGCAGGGCGGACTATCCTGCAACCAAGTCGTGCACCAAGGCAGGCGTTGAAGCGGGCGTGTTCATAGATGATGATGAATTATGGTGTTCGTGACCGATCTCATTCCGTCTGCTGAGGTCTCTTGTGACGTGAACTCTAAACCCCCACACCCCCGGCGGGTGTGTCGGCAAGGACGCGGCGACGAGGATGCCTCTCTTCCACCATCCTTGCCACCCACTCTCATAAGTGTAGAATGCGAGGCGGGCGGAAGGCCCAACAGGGAAGGTCGTCTTGTCTTCCGCCGACACCCGGTTGGGCGTCGTCCACTACTTTGATTTGCACAATCCATTGAGGTCAATATTTCACTTTTCGACCTTCTCGTGCAGGGAACGCTGGGCGTCAGTCTTTTCTTTAAGGTTACTCCATCATTAACAGTACCGAACATCAAACGCGAAGAATTCAAGGGCGAATGTTGTCGAAGAAACCCCCCAGGAGTCGCGGCGTCATGAGGGAAAAAATGCATAACTGCATCACGGAGGAAAACAAAGCCTATGTGAATAGGTTATAAGTTCGAGGCATGACTTATGACCCAAACTAATACTATCTGAGAGACCATTATCGATGTTTTGACAGTTGCAATCGCAACCAATTCGAGGTGCGAGCGGTAATTCAAAGGTATTGAGCTACTAGGTGACGGAATGACTCTCTCTCTCTCTCTCTCTCTCTCTATATATATATATATATATATATATATATATATATATATATATATATATATATATATATATAGAGAGAGAGAGAGTCATTCCGTCGTTTCACACCCCGGCGGAGAGGGAGGGGCGCCGAAATAGATTCCCCTCCACCCGGCACGCCTCCCTCCCTCCCCCCCCGGCCCCCCGGCGGTATATATATATATAATATATATATTATATATGTATATATATATAATATATTAGTAGTAGTATTTAGGGGAGGCGACCGACTGCTGAGGTCATTTGCGCCATAGGGGATGGACAGGAAAGAATGAAGGGTGGAGAAAAAACCCGGCCTCGGCATTAGCCTACTCTTAACGAAAGGCGCCAAGGGGTCCGCAGCTTAACGTTCCATCCGACGGACGGCGTACTCACTCAAAGCGCCCTCCACAAAGCACCTCAAGTAGGGATCGAGATACCTCTGAAAAATATTCAGCACCGCCGGGAATTGAACCCGAGCCCTCTGGGTGGGAAGCCAGTACGATAGCCACCGCCCAATCCCGATCTCCTTATTTAATATAGATAAATTATATGATACATATAAATAATATATACATATATGTATGTATGGTATATATATGTGTATATATGGTATATATATATATAATTATGGGGGAAAATAATAAAAACATTGCAACAGAAGAATGTGGCGAAAAAAAAATAAGCAAAAGAGATATGTCTCAATGATATGAGCCAAAATAAGACTTTTCGACTTTTTAAACCGCGGAAGGTGGCGGGATGTATACCTGTATACGGCTAACTCGGAATTATACTCTTGAATCCTTTGGTATTTGGCACTGAAGTGACAATTGGCTGTTTTATACAGGGTATGGTAACATAACTTCCTTTTTTGAAAGCGTTTTGCGTTTGAAAAAAGGAAGTCATATTACCGCACCCTGTATTACAGTTGTCAATCAGTCAGTAACAATCAAAGGTACCTATCAATTTCAATGTACTAGCTATTATTTAGGTTTTTTTATTTTTGCTAATTTTTTAATGCTCATTCTTATCTTCTATCGTATCAAATTCTCTCCGTGAGACCCTGATAGATGTTTCGACAATATAAATCGCAACCAATTCTGGGTGAGAGCAATAATTCGAAAACCATGCATGGGATTACTCGGCGACAGGATGCCTCTTCAGCTTTCCAGCTAAAAAATTCATATTTAAATTACAGTAATTCCATTTTACTTTACTTTAAATGCATATATGAGTTTTTATTAATCTGTTCCACTTTGTGTGTCCATGACCGCCATGCCAGTTTTTCTTGTGCTTATGTGGGCACGCGATGTGCTTTTGAGTATCCGTTTGCCGCCAGAATACCTCTAGTTAGCCGGATCAAAAATGGAAGTTTTTGGCCAACGAAAAGGAAATAATTACCGCGCGCATATATAGGTATGTTGTTGTTTCCAACTCAGCAACTACAAGAGTATTTAAAGAAAGGGAAAATAGGTATTGCGTGTCTTTTCACCTGGGCTTAACCAAATACTAATTACCCTACCATCAACGCCCTCCTTATGCTTTTCTCCGCGAACTTTTGGAACCGTGACTGTGAGCCACCACTCTCGCTGCCTCACCTATAATTCGTTACAGCAAACCGGCGTGGAATGAGGTAACCTCGGTGCGCCATTAGAACAATCACATGACGCAATCTCCTCCTCCAATTTGCCGGTGCACTGCCGAGGGCAAAATGTGTTCAGATATGATCGTTGGAGTAGTTATGTGATTCATTATGTTACTTGAAGTCCCTCCATCTCTTTCTTCCTTTTTCGGACGCTTTGGGCGGTCCGTAGGCCCTTGAGATCTCGCTGAGCCACCCCTGGCTTGTCATTGGGTGTCCTGGAGGTCACCAAGGTTGCCGCAACACCCAAGTCGGAGACGGAACTCGAACCCGCGATCACGGGTAGCATGCGTTAGCGTTATCAACATGGAAGATCATTGGTGGCATATTTTGGGTTTAATAAAAAAATACTGTACTATGCACATACTATACACGTATGTGGTATATTCGAGAGGTGAAGGCTCTGTTCTTATATTTAAACATTGGCGGGTCAGAAACAAGTTGTACGAATGCATAGCTATCTATTGAATATTTCCGAAGTCATTCAGGTTACTGTTTAATTTCAGTAGTAGCTTGCCTGTCGGTAAATGCAGAGCTAATAATGTCTGCGAAAATCCTTACTCCCGCCAGATGCGAAGTTATCGATTTTTGTGCGTGTAAAAGTATTATCATCAACCAAAATTCATCAGGAGTTGTGCCTGGTTCATGGACCTACAGTATTGAGAGGACTGGCTAGGCAATGGTGTCGAGACTTCAAAAATGGCCGCGTAAGCGTGCAAGATGATGAATAGCGGAGTGACATGCCCAGTAATCCAGACCGCTGAAATCGTTCAAAAAATGAACCGAGATCTGCAATCTGATCGACAATTGACGGTTAGTACTACTTGTTGGACGTACCGCTATTAATACACGATTATTACGGAAAAGCTCGGATATCAGAAATTGAGCACCGAAAATGCTTACCGACCAGCACAAAGAATATGGTGAATGCAAGAGCGTTTTTGGACTGCTTTTGACAAGATAAAGATGACTTGACTTAGCACCTATCGACTATTTCTTCTTCTTGCATTTGAAACAGTGGCTTGGTGGACAGTGGTTTGAAGTCGTTGAGGAGCTCAAGACCGTCACTGTCAACTGGTTACATTCTCAACTTCTATGCAGAGAGTTTAAAGAAGCTTGTGCATCGTTTCGAAAAGTGCTTGGAAGTGAACAGCGATTGTGTAGAAAATGTAGTAGATTTGTAGTAAAGCAGGACCAACGATGAAAACCTATTCACGCGAATATATTTATAAACATTAACCTAAGGACCTAACTTAGAGTAATAACCCTCGCATAAAATATCGATTCAGCGATGGCTCTAGGTGAACCCCTACTAACTCCTCAGGGAGACCGGCTCCAATAAGGAATTGGGAGTAATTTCATGGCCTTGGGTCAGGGAGGGCGGTTGATTGGAGAGATACTTACGGCAAACATGAAGGTGTCCACCTCTTCTCGGATGTCTTGGTCGGACAGGGATTCTCCGTTCTCGGACATCTCCAGAAGGAGATCAAGTAGGGCCTTCCTGCGGGCGACCTTGGGGCCTGCTCGGGCGTAGCGGGAAGGAAGACAGCAAAGAAAAAAAAATAGGGAAGATTTTGAAGGATGCCACCATTACCGGTCGAAGCACGTGCAATTACCACATCGCTGGAATCTCTAAGAGGTAGGGATGGCTGTGTGAAACCGGCAATATGAGATTATTGACGCTGGATAACCTTGGACTTGCAAGGACGGTTAATTCTTAGGAGGAACACACGCAACCACTTCAAATTTTCAGTTCAAACACATTTTCAGGCTATCGTGCAGATGAAATATAAAAAATCGGAAGGAATATCGCATTAAAATACTTTTTTCGGAATACATTTCTGTAGTGGTATCATTGGACGCAAAATTGCCATGAACTTGAGTGGGTGTGAAATTCAGAGAAGAGAAAAAAATATAACTTTTTTCAGTTCTTAATTTTCAAGCATAAAAATGGATGCTAGTGCCATTAAATGCTAATTCTTTTGGAGAAATGTTAATTTTTTTAAGAATGTATTGATTTCATGCTAATTGTGGTAATGTCTGTGGATTTTTCAGCCATTTCTCGTGGAGCGAGGGTAAAAGCACGAATTAGCGTTCGAGTTTCATTTTATGTGATAAGTTGTTTGGTTTTCACCATTCAATTTTTGCTATACGATCATGGGGGGCCCTGAGTAGAAATATTAATCATTTGAAGAAATAAATGTCTGAAGCTATGAGCGTTTAGGTCACAGTCATAATTGATATTCCTGCCAATGCTAGTACATTAAAAGATAATAATATTACGAAAGATTTGACGGTTTGAAACTATAGTTTAATAACAGTTAGTTTTTTTAAATTTGGAACCTATCTCACTATACAAATACGGTTCCATCATTTTCTGGCCTTCAAAGGATTGTTGTCAGATGGTTATATCCACGCTTTCAACTGTCATGGATGACAGTTGAGGGTGTAGATAATTTGTTTACTATTGTATCATGAAACGATTAAATTATTTTAAGAGAAATTTCACTTACAGATCAATAATTCCTATGATTCAACCCATAATTTTAAGTAAATAGTTTCTTTGAGCCATATTATTTCCATCCTCATCAAGTTGTCGTCGACATAAGATTGTTCAATTATTTTACCTGATACTTAGTAATTATTCGTTGAAAAATATATTTTCGGATTACGTACTCTAAAAATTTAGAAACGAACGATTTATATAACATAGCCAACTATATCCTTTCGTATAAATAATGCCTTTGAAATGATAGTTCAAGCTTGCAGCCGCAATCACGTTTCTGAGTATCATATGCTGAGAGTTTTCTCTCAGACCATAATCTTACACTGCAGTTTCAACTGGTCAGGGGCCAGACCTAAATTGCCATAAATACGTTTCGTAACATTGCGTACGCATGCGCACGATTTTTTACGCATGACTATGCGTAAAAATTAATTTAAAGCGATAAAAATGATGAATTAAACTCAAAAGAGAGGTTCGCGTTTGAATTTGGATCATGACCAGAAATTATTAGGAATGAATTTATTGCATTGTAATAAAATAAGCGAATTAAAAGCTAATCGTTTATCAATTTTAACAGAAATATTAGCTCGGGTTTTATAAATATCGACATCAATGGAAGAAATAACAAATTAAATTACTTATGATATTTAAGAAGTAATCCCTGGGACGAGAGGATGGGTGAATATTCTATCAGACCGAAGGTCCTCAAACGTCGTGCCAGGGTATATTTGAGTGTCCCTAATTAACCCATGGGGGCGCATTAAGTTCAAGGGCCTAGGAGTGAAATCCGCTTGTGGATAAAAGAATAGGCACGTTATGAATTGCATACATTTTCCATAAGAAGACTGGAAGATGTTTGCCTCTCCCTCCCGCCAAATAGACCTTACCATCTTCGTCTCCATCTCCATTCATTGCCGACATCTTCTTCTGCAACTCCCTCTCTTCTTTTCTCTCCCTTATCACCTGAAAAGGAAAACGGGAGATAGGTAAAAAGAATGAGGCCGTGATAAGCGATTAATTTGTGATCGCATAAAATTTGGCATCTCCGGGTTACGTGCTGGGAAAAGATAATAGACCTATTCCGACGACGAGTTGTTTATCGTCAGGCACATACCTTGTCCGCGAAACTCCTCGTGATCCGAATGCATTTGTCATGGTCCCTTCCCAAAGCGGACAAATTGAACAGGATGTCTGGTCTCAACCAAGGAGTAAGGAAGCGCTGATGCAGGACTGACGTCAGTCTGAAAGTAAACGATTTGAGAAATTTTATTGCGATCAATTTGGATCCGGTTTCTTTTCACCTCTCCAATCATCTTTTGCCAAGACCGTGGTGCTGCCAAATCTGTCGGCGTCGAGGCAAAAAGAGCGAAGACCCATCCCCGACGTCCTTTAGGCGTGACGTTTCCGGGGCAATCAAATAAAAAAATTGAGATGCTCCTCCCGCTAAAGTGAGTTTACGAAAAAAACGATCCACTTAACTGCAGACTTATAACACTGAGGACCAAGCCGACCTTTCTCAAAAAACCATGTGATCTGGATGAATTTATGCACTTCAGACAAATCAGGATAATACATAGTCGAATGCAAAGAAAATCAACGAATAGTTACGAAGGTAAGTCAATAAATAAGTCGCAAATAAATATATACAAGACAAACGCGACTTATATGCTATATTCAAGTTGCACTTTGCAGTACGTACGGGTTCTCTGCCATTACTGACAACGTAATCAAAATAAGATACATTGCCTTGTGCTGTCGCAACGCAAGGTGAGGTCGTGACGCAAAGTGAGGTTGCGACGCAATCGGAAAAACCTGACCAAAAATGATCAAAGAACTTTCAACGTTTTTTCCTTTGGATGTTCTGAGTAATTATATCGTTGTTTGCTCTATATTGACTTCAAAAGATTCATAAGATATCAATACCTTCTACGTATCAACTCCTATATTTTGTGCCAGGACTTGTCAAATTTTTGGAAAATGAAACGTTTGAGATAATTTAACTCGTGAGAGGTAGAAGCTCTTTTTCATAGGCGATTCCAATTTCATTACGTCATAATTGACGAATAATTAATGAGCATTTGGATTTATATTATATACATGTAAAATATTAACACAAATATAGATTTTTGAAATTCTCAATGCATTTTACACACATTTTTGGACATAACGAAACAAATATTTTTCATCGACACTTGCCGACGAGGAATTTTTTGTATAGTTAAACAAAATATGCAGAAGAAAATCCATGCCACTATACGCTAATTTGGTAAGGTTATCGGTATCACGTCCCGACGTGACAAAACCCGAGTCGTGCTGAGTAGATGTTGTTAAGGAGACAAAGTTTCTTAGTGACAGTTGATCTAACCTAATGCTAAACCCTACTGCGTGTGAAACGTACGTATTTGGGAAGGCGACCGGTTCCTTTTCGTATGCCTCCTGCGCAGGGTAAGGAACTGTCGCAGGTTTACCCAGGAAGATCTGGTGCCATAAAAATCTCAAAGATTGGGTGAAGCTAGGTGTATCCAAAGACGACACCTGGATTCGAACCCGGGTTCACAGGTCAGTTACCGAGCACTATATTCACTGGACTAGCATGCTCCGCTTACGAAATATATTTATATGTTTTCGACCATATTACTACTTAATGCCAAGTTAATGACTGCATAGATGACCATCTGCAGTATACACATGTTGCGGATGGTTATTTGGAAAGTTATTTGAAGTCTGAGTTTAACCAAATCAATGCCGGCTTTGTCTCTAGGATCCGCGGTGTTGTGACCCCGATAAAAGGCCAAAAATGCAGAGAGATTGCCGGTATTTGATTTGCTGTCTTTACGGGCGTTAAAACATATCAGAAATTCAAGTTGTTGTTTGTCATTTTGATATTTTGACTCCGTTATCATCCTCGGGACGTCAGAAGACTCTAGAAGCTGAACTGAATACTTACGTGGGACACATTAAGACAGGAAAACACAAAATATTCATTATTCTGGTGAGGAAAATTTGATGTAACGGCACCTGACCGGCGACAGATATCGGCGTAGGGAAACTAGAGGAGTTGCATACCTGTTGATGGCCTCCAAGTAGGTCATGTACTCGGATTCGCTTTGTTCGTGGATGTTAATGCCCATAATGGTTTTGCAAGTGGTGTCCAGGGCGGTCAGCTTGGACAGCGGGACAATGTCGAAGGTCTTGGACCACCCATCTGGCCCCCGCTCCTCCGCCTTGGTCTCTTGGATCTGTTCATCCAACCGCTTGATCAGCAAGTCCGACTCCTGAATCATCATGCTAAGGAAGACTTCCAGCACGGACTTGTGCATCGTGTTGGTGAGCAGCTTGCGCCTCGCGTGCCACTTCTCTCCTGCCGAGTGAAGCGAAAATGTTTCAATTAAGGACATTATTAAGAGCCGCTATTATCACTAATGCGGTAAATTTCGCTATGTAAGTAAGATTGCTGCTGTTTGTGCTGTTGCTGTTTTGGCGATTGTTGCCGTAAAGCGTCCTGTTTATTTTCAACTAGTTCGCTACTAAGCAACATAGTAAACAAAAATTTGGTCGTTGTTGTCAACATAATATATACATACCAGAATAATAATTTAATATACATTTATACCTGACAATTCTATCTTTGACGATGATCCAGCTGTGGTTATTAGGTTCCATTGCAAAAAATTTGGATATAATAGATTAACATTACGTAAAATTACAAAATAATTCTTTAGCAGTTTGAATTTTGGGATAGGGAAAGCATTAAATAGAAATTTTAGCAAATAATTGCTCACTAGAAATCTTCGATCATCTCATCGGCAGGGAATATACAGCTAATAATTGATCAGCATCGAGATATATGTAAGTAATTATTATTTTTAAGATACTTTTACAAAAACTGAAAAAAACATAAATATTAAATAAAAATTACAAAACATTTTTACGTGGAAGCTCAAAATGAGAGCAATGCACAACATTTCTTTTTATCAGAACGATTTAGTCAATTTGGAGAAATTTAAAGCATCAGTCTGAGTACTTGATCTGCCAAAATTGCTAGAGCTAATTTGGGGGACACGATGAAAAAGTAGAGCCCGAAAACGAACGAAAAAAAACCAGGGTCATCAAGAAATGAAGAAAATATGGAAGAAATTACTCAGAGCAGGCAAACCGAAAGCGGGAAAATCGAAAAGAAAATAATAGTCGGAATTAACAAAAGGTTCAAGTCGTTAGAGAAAAGGCGTGACGTTGATACGAATTTGGAGACTTCAGTACAAAGTTCTAAATGTTCAGATGAAAACACGCTGCTGTCGCCAGTAATAATTTAAATTAATCTTGCGTTATGAATTTTGTACATATCAGCGTCTGTTCCTCAGTGAGGCGGCTGGAAAGGCGTCTGACCCCAGTGGGGTGGCCAGTAAGTGTCGGTGTCACGTTAAAAACACTATTGAGGAAGGCAACGGGAAACCACCTCAATTATCATTCCCAAGATTTAAATGATGGACAATACAGAGATTTTGACTCCTGGCAAATACGGGGCTTGGCTCAATCCGCCGTGTATCGTGCCCGGCAGCTGGGGAGGCAAGGCTTCCGCTGTCCTCATCCCACGAAACCCTTGCAAGGGAAAACCAGCAGCAGCAGTACAGAAGACGCAGGAGAAGAAGACCAAATTAGTTAGAATAGGAACGTGGAATGTTAGGACAATGATGAGGACAGGGAAATTGGAGAATGTTAAGCGAGAGATGGAAAGGGGAAATGAAGATATTTTAGGTTTATGCGAGGTGAGATGGAAAGATAGCGGGGATTACTGGAATGATCATTATAGATAATTAGCTCGTCGGTGGGTCGACGATCTTTACTGCATCGATTCACGCTCTAGCAATTTTTCGATTTTGTTTTTACGTTTTATATGTTATTTTAGTTATATTCTCACTGTCTTTACTTCATCATCAGTATTTTAATCCTAATATTGGCTTACCGAAGCCCTCCAATCTCATATATTCAGTGCTAAGTAATTCCCTCTCACCCCCTCTCTCTTTATACCTCCTCCTCAAATCTTCAGTAACGAAGAGGGTGCGAACTATTGGCTGTGAGGTTGTTAGACGGCAATCCTATATTAATGTTTTTTGTAACTCTATACCGATATTGCGGTCAACTAGGTGACCATCGACAGCAGTGAGAATTTGAATACGGGGAAAACAAAAGAAACGAAGTACTACCCGTGGTCAAGTTGTTTCATGTGTACTTGTCTCTTTGCTTTCCTTTAGGTCATCTTCCCTTCAATTTTCCTTTCCATTTTATATTCCTGAATAACCCATTATGTGCATCAAGGTGGGTCAAACCCATCTATAGTCCATCTTCTTTGCCGTAGAGTTCTCTCTCCACATGATCTTTTCCTCTTCTGCTTTGCTTATATACTACTTCCTCCTTCCTCTAAATTTGTCAGTCCATTTTATCTTCCTTAGTATTCCACTCTTTCAAACCATGTTTCGGAGGCTTCTTCTATTATTCACCCTGTTCATTTATCCCATGTTACATGTTTCTGGTCCGTAGAGTGTCATTCTTCATCTGACGAACAGCTTCCGTGCTTACAACCTCATGTGTGTTCTCTGAACGTAGCAGTTGCCTCTTCTTCATGAACGCCTTCTAAGCTTGACCTATTCTTCACTTCATGTTGGTCGTTGGTCTTCTCATCCATCCCGAACTATTCTCCACAGGTATGTGAAGGATTCCACTTACTCCAGTTTCACCCTTCGATTTCAATTTGTCTTCAGCTTCTTTTTCTACGCCGAGGTTTAAATCCAGCGGATTTGTATTGATTTGTGAATCTAGCTGTGTAGAATAGAGAGGGTAGTTGATTCGGTAATAGCATAGACGGGCGTGCCAAGGGAAATGTTGGTTTCGTGTACATGGCGATAGCCCTGAAATCAAGGCGATATTAATAAACAATTGAATTTGCCACAGTTAAAAAATGATTCAACACCTTTCCACAGAATTACGTTAATGGACGAGGCGTCACCTTCAAGGTACTCAAGAGTCATAAACTGGGGGAAATACGGCGTATATATAGACATCAAAATGCAAGGGAGGTTGGAATGGAAGCCTAAGTGAGCGGGGGAGAAAGGGGAAAAAGAAGGGTGAAGGGTATTTGAAGGTGACTGCATCCGGAAACCTTTGATCCGTTGCTCTTATTGTTATTCTTTATGACTTGTCATTATATATATATATATATATATATATATATATATATATATATGTATACATGGTTATAAATTTAAACACGGCAAGTAGCGAACATATATTCATTCACATGGAAATAGATATAAGGAAATGGGATAGGAACATTCGATATATAAAAGGCGAACACATGAAATGTGGGGAAGGCGGGCCTTTTATGTGTTATCTTTTTTATTTTTGTGATCTAGTGTGCCGTCCAAATGTTATATTGCTCTTTTGAGTGCCTCTGCATCATCCTATATATACACATGTATATATAAATAAATATAAATATATATATATATATATATATATATATATATATATATGCCCTCTCTTCCTTGATTAAGGTGTTCACGACCACCGAAAATTCGAAAAATAGTGAGTCTCTTCGTTGTGTGTTTTTGTCTCTGTCCACTAGTGCTAAGTGTTATATATATATATATATATATATATATATATATATATATATATATATATATATATATATATATATATAATGTATTTCCTTTGGGGAAGCGATTGAACGTCTTGCAACAACTTTTAGAGGTCTCCTCTTCGTTTACGACGTGTGATTTCGCGTTAAAAATGATTCCACCACGGAATCGCGACCAGCGACAATTACAGTTCACGTCTTAATTTATTTATGGTGAAGGTTGAATAGGGCGTTTTTTGTGGAGTAGAATATTTTTTCCTCAAACCTATTTACCTGCACGGGAGAGGCATTTGAGGACGGTCATGACGTGACCTTGGCAACCTCTTCCATGACTACGCCGCGCGATGCACGTACGCAGCTATCCTCCTCACTAAATTTCTGGTTTTTTTGAATATTTTAAGAAGTCTGGGTGTGCATTTTTTCTTTTTTTTCTGAACCCCCACTCACATGAACTCACTTGCACTTTCAATGATGAAAGGACCGGGCAGATCACTTTTCTAATCGTAATGAATGAAAATCAAGGCTCTTCCCACATACGTATATGAAGGTGAGAATTGAGGGGATAGTTCTGAGTTTTTTTTATGTCTAAAGGAGATAATTCACGGATATCCACAAAGACTCACGCATAGAGGTGGACCAAAATTCTTTTTTTTTTTATCCACCGTGTAAGAACCCGGAACTTGTAAGCAATTAGAGCCCATTTCTTCTCCCTCCACGCCGTTACTCTGATAGCGGCGTGGTAGCCCAGTGGTCAGAGCACTTAGCTACTTACCAGAGGGCCCGGATTCGATTCAGGATGATGCCTCTGGGCTAAACTTAAGATTCATCGAAGCTCTGCCATTTTTATTGGGGTTCCTGATCTTCCTCTTGGGAAACCGTAGACGTCACAGGGAATAAGAAACTGGCCTCCCCTAATCACTCGGATCTCACCAATAAAACCACCATTTTATTTTGATTACTATGGTGCATTCCCAGGTAATATCATCGATCAGGGATGTGCTTATCGAATTAACCGGTCGATTTACAAGTTCCAATGAAAACAGTCTTGAATGTGAAAATCTGGCGATTTTTTTAGGAAAAATTAAAATGTCAATCCTTCGTCGCGTTTCTTTACTCTATCGTTGTTTTAGACGAACTAAATATGTTTCAAATTGCAACGGCTTCAGCTGCATGCAATACTGAAGCCAAATAAGGGAAACTTGTACCACATACTATATACATTACAAATTAAGCTAAAAAGATGTCATACTGTTAAATTTTCACACAATTAGCAGGAATTAACAACCTATTATCAGTCTTAGTCGAACAGGCGTCTTAGGAATGCATTGCCAGCGTCATCTATCGAAATGAATGTATTAATTTTTTTTGTGCCAAATCTCTCGATCTGTTTTTGTTGTAAGATTCCATTGCGAGGGATTAATCTTGATAAATGTCACTGCGTGCATGCCAGACAACCTGTTTCGTCGGCGCTCCATGCCATAGCAACCTTGAAATCAACAAGAAAATGATTAAGAGGATGTTCGTTCAGAGATACTTTGGGAATGTGTGGTCACGGAATTGATATTTCCGAATCCCAATCTCGTCGTTCTTATCTTCTAATTCTCGGCTAGCTAAAAACAGCTGTTACTAAATTATTGGTTATTAAAAGCGAATATTAAACTCTCCCTGCGTGTGGAAGGTATCCTAAAAAGATCTTTTGCCTTGGGATATTATGTTTTTTCGAGTACTCTATTGGCATCAGATATATCCGTGTTATTCGGGTCATCATTTGGTGACCTATCATAAAAAAACACCAACGAAACTTTGTCGTTCCTTTGCTAATTCACTTGCTTTATTCATTGACATGGGTTTTTGCCAATCCTAGGTTTTTATTTTTACAGTTCTCCAACATGCATATTTTGTTCTGGAATCGAACGATGCCGTCTCGCGGATAATGAGTAAAACGTAATAGTGGTGACATTCCTTACTGTGAAATCTGTAGACGTTACTTGCAACCTATTAGCAGTAATTTTAGCGTTTAAAGGTACGTGCGGGAAAATTAGAAAATGGCGGTCATAGCAACAATGCGTGAAATAGTAAATAAAAATATATGGACTTTTAAACATCTGATTTGGTTAAATGACAAATTCACAAACTCACAAAGAATAGATCAAACCACAAAGAAATATAATATTTACCGCTTATATAAAGGCTTTTATATTGCCAATATCTATTACCTTAAGTAAACCCTAATTTCTAGAATTAAATAATCTACCTACGAGTGTACCGTGTAATCTATTATATTTGATAATGTAGATCTATCATGGAATCTCCCTCCGATCACAACACCCTATCAAAGCTGGTTAAGATTATTAAATAAAAAGAAATTTGTATTGATCAACACACGTTATTGCTCCCTAACGTGGTTTCAACGTCTAGACGCAGTTATAAATGTTTAAAAAAATACCAACTATAATGGATTTTGCCCCACCACGATAATACACCTTCTCACTGCCCTTTCAAGCTTCGAACTGCTTGTTCGTAAATTTTTGTTATGAGGGTGAAAAGAAACTTAATATTTCCACAATAAAGATTTCATATGTCACGACCATGGTTTCGATCAGGTGTTGATGATGCGCAGCATCGAAACCATGGTCGTGAAATATTAAATCTTTATTGTGGAAGTGTTATGTTTCTTTTTACCCTCATAATGAAGGAATTCAACAAAGTCAAACCTGAAACTGTTTCTTCCACCCCCTAACCCTCACCTCAGACCGTGGAGTTGTCTCTCTCTTCTCCCACCCCCCTTTCTTTTTTCCCCCCCACCCCCCAAATTTTGTGTGACTATATATTCTCTGTCTTCTCTGCAAAATGTACCTGATGATGACGTGCCACGTCGAAACCTAGGTCGTCCGTATAATAAATCTATGTGGAATTACAAAGTTTCTCTTTTCATTATGTTAAGTCGATTCCATGAAGTCACGCCCGAGACAACGAATTATACTGAAACTGTTATGTTTATCGTAAAGTTTTGGCCAAAAACAGCACTATGAAGCACTATCCCAGCCTCCATATTCGCCAGACATGGCCCCTTGTGGCTTTAATCCGTTCCCAAAAATTAAGGGAACCTTGAAGCGTCGTTGTTTTACGAGTATAGATGGGTGCAACAATTTCAGCGTGTAAAAATCGTTCGCCTTGACTGGGATCCCAGTCAAGGCGAATGATTTTTACACTCTGAAATTGTTGCATTGAAATGCACATCAGCGGATGACTCCGTTAAAAGTTAATGTTGCGGTATTTCCCGCAGTTTCTTTGGAATTAGTATAGATGGGATTAAAAACGCGTCGCTGAGAGAGCTTAAAGCTCTATCAAAGATCCCAGTTCCTGAAGTGTTTCGAGAATCGGAAAAAGCGCTGTCATAAGTGGTATACATGTATTTAACGAGGGAATACTTTTAAGAGTATAACACTGATATTGACGAATAAATAAAATAATTTCCAAATAACTCAAATTCCCCTTTCTATTTATTGGACCCTACTCATGCATCTTGAACCCGCTTGGGCATTATTACAAGCCGATTATGTGTCGGTCATTTTTCGTTCAAATCACCTTGAAATCACCCCATGACATTAATTGGTTTTGAAAATTGAGATATTTCAAATTTAGAAGGAAGTCGTTTTTTCCTTTATTTTAAGTCTCGATGAAAAATTTCGCGCTCTTTAAATTTTCTGGAAGGATATAAATATAAGAGAACGCAAAAAATGCAGCGATGATTAGACTACGTCCATCTAAAAACCTAAACTTAAACGGTAGACTGCCAAAGATGTATGTTGAGTAAAGAAAAGGAAGTTTTTATGCGTAGAAGATATAAATCGGCCCAAAAAACTACCTTCAATTAGAGAAAATACGCTGAATGAATTGAACAATTTTTCTTGTACCGCGTGCTTAATGTTTTTTAATGCACCTTCTTGCGAATTCACGTCTGGTTAATTTTTTGTGTGCTCTTCCCAGTAATGAATTGCTCCCTTCAAGACTTCATAACCACAGGAGCCACGGCATATCACCGTGTTTGAATACAGTGATTACGAAAAGGATTTTCACTTAACGAGACCCCCCTCTCTTGGAATCTTTGGGGCGTGTGAGGTTTAACACATTCACGCCATAATGATCTCTTGGGGGCACTCCATGCACACATTTCGGCGGGAGATATCTTTAATTAGGTAATGGCGAGTTAACATATGTAATGAACCTAATGGTGATGTGTATCTCTGGACATTAGCAAGTTTACGCATCCTTGCTCCCCCTCCGTATTTCGCAGGGATTTTCGGAGTCGTTGCCTTAACGACCCCCGTAGCTGTCGCAATTGTAGGGTGGAATGCGTCAGGGGTAACGACCGAAAGCGGAAAGGTTGAAAGTGCAAGCACTGAATAAATTTAGAGCATGGCCCTCAAAAGGGAGAAAACACCCCAAAGCAGTCTCTCTTCCCCTACCGCGTATAAAACTTCAACTTTAATTTTCTTCTACATTTGTTTTATTTTTTCTATCCTTCTCCACACCCACGTCCCTAAGTCCTCCAAACTACTCCTCTCCTCCTGTCTCACCGACCAGGTTTCCGAGCCACACAAAACTGGGCTCCGTATCCAAATATTCGTTGGTCTTTTCTCTATATGAAATCATGCTAAATATGACAAATAGTTGTGTGATAATCCGATGTAAAATGTGGCGTTTTTGGCGTATCAGATGTTGTAAATTAGTTATGTACAAACACTGATAACTAAAAATACATGTTTATCCTCATTACTATTGCCACCTAGGTTATCTAGTTGAGTAACTTGACCACATGTTTACCCAAAAGTCATGAATTCACGCTTCTGCCTTGGGTATGGTAGTTGTGCCAACTCTTGTGATTCGGTCCCCCGATGGGACTGCTAGGGGTGGCTCCTAGGGGCAGATGCGCCACTAGGCACGTACGGTAACCCGACACGCAAAGAAATACAATGTTCTTGCCCACGATATGAATCATCTTCTCTCCTTTCACCGCTGTCTAAGTACACATGGTAAATATGTATGGAAATCCACCGCTTAGAGGGTGTGTGGTAAGGTGTACATCTACATCTACATAATACCCCGCAAGCCGCCGCAAGGGCGTGTGGCGGGGGGTGTTAGGTCACCAACCGTAAAAAGAAACAATACCACATGTAAAACAACAAATTGGAAAATTACACCCACAGCAGCGCACACACTCATGCAAAAATCCCTTCATCCAACACTCATGCAGACACATATACCGCAAACCAACAAAAAACTGCACCCCAGGATGCAGCACGTTAGCCATCCTACAACACGGAAGCCAGGACACAACAAGCAAGAAATTGAAACACCACTACCACATGAAAATGCACCACGAAACACTCTACCCCCAAAGAGTCTCTAAAAGGCAGGGAATGCGACCCAACGTTGCAGGTAGCAGGAATTTCCCCCCGCGGAGAGGGACAAGGATTGAAGGGGGGACTTAAAAATAGATGAACAGAACACTAATGACGTCATTCGGAAGGAATGAGTTATTATAACAAAGCATATAAGGTTAGTGGAAGAGCATGCATTTCAGTAGAACTAATTATTTTTTTGGACGCTGAGGGTGTCAAGTGGAATTTTTGCGATCCATAACCCTGCAGTTGCTATCCCGTATTGTCCGTGGGAAGAAGGAGTCCTTGAGTCGGCTAGTTCTGGCATCTATTTCCCGAATTTTATATGCATAATCCAAGCGACCAATGGGGTATGAATAATAGGAGTAGGGGTACGAATAATTTGCGAGACCTCAGGGCTGAAACATGCGGATCTAAATTTATAAAATAATTTCAATCTTGCATTGAATCGTCTCTCTGACAATGATTCCCACCCCAAATCCATGAGCATTTCGGTGACCCTTTGCATTTTATCGTAAGGATGTTTTACAAAACGGGCTGCCCGGCGTTGAACCTTCTCAATTTCCCGAATGAGGTTCTTTTCACTTGAATCCCAATATTTCAATACAATGCGAGCAACACAAGGTTTTTTAATTTTAAATTAATTGTTATTTACAAATATATCCGCAGAATAACTAAAAAAATGCGGATGGTGTTGGTTTATTCGGATAGTATTGGTTTATTCAAATAATTCGGATGGCACAGCGCGCTTTGATTATTTTTGTTGGTACTCTACCGTATAATGTAGATTTAGGATAAGCAAAAACAATACTATTGGTACAACAATACATTTCTTTACCTCTCCTAACAAGACACAGCCCGACAGCCGGCGTTACAAAGAGTCCTACTAAAATTCCGCATATTTTCTCCCTCAATTTTATGTTGTCATGTTATCCATTACTCGAAGGAAATAATGGTAATTAGGTCAAGTTTAATGCAATAGCTATCGGAATCCAGGGTCAGAGGATAATCGTTCATTCGACCTTTTTTTCGTTTTGTGCAGAATTACGAAGTTTGTCCTTATCGCGAAAATATTCGATGAATCGTCGAATCAAATTTGAAATCTACTCTCGGACGTATAATAGGCGATTTTCCATCCCGTGGTAGGTTTGGGTGAACGACGTGCGGCGAATAAAATCTATTGACCGGAAAAGTAATGATGAATATTTACTTCGTATCTTCTTACCCTAAGGGCACTGAGATGCGATGACCGTGACCACTGAATCAGAGAGAAAAACGAAAACTGGCGTCTTTTAAACCCGATGGGAGGGCAACTTTCGCTAGGACTCTTAATTGGAAAAAACCGTTCGTCCGGCCTTCGTTTGACTCACGTAATCGAACGCACAGTCCGCGAAACACCAGGTCAATGCTTGGGGCCGAACCCAAAATTTGACTTTTAAAACGTTTTGAAACCCATCGATTGGAAAACGAAACACCATGGCAATACCAAACTCTAAGAATTCTGTCTGTAGGTCATGAATACCTGATCAATTTAAAAGGTTTCCACTACCCTATGGCGCCATGTGGACTAATCTATCATCTCTCTAGTTTTCCACAGGATGCATCGAGTGCGAAAGCTCTCGGCCGTCCATTATTTTTAGCCTCCAATCATTCCTAGGCATCAGGGTAATCATATATACCAAACGTGGAATATTTTCCCGGCGAAACGTTTCGCAATACACTGGCCTGGTTTTCTGCCGGTGCGTTTTGGGCATAGACGCAAGGCAACAAACAGCTGTCGATGCCGAACGATTGTTGGTCTCGGCATTACCTCACAATCGCCTGATACATTGCTCTTTGCCTCGACCTTTAAGTTCACGTTGTTACCGCTAACTGAAGTGAATGCGTCTCATTCATTAACTACTCAGCGCTGTCGGGCATGGACAATGGCGATGGTTGTACTCCACAGCCTCAAAAACCTACGATATACGGTTGTGTGCGTGTAAAAACAGTCAACTGGCGGTGCTGTAACGTCGACCATTGACTAAATTCAACGCGTTGACACTGTGGCGGAAAACATTATTTGGGAAGACGAAATAATATCGAAAGAACAAATAACAATTTCCGCTATTGTTTAGTCTTAACCTTTGTACTCCGTTTAAGCTTGAAATAGTGATGATAATGATGATGAACGAACATAAAGTGGATATACCTTTAAAAAACATTTGCTGGCATTTTTGTAGCTTTTATGTATCCCTGGTTATTCTATTTAGACATGGAAATTTCCTGGCGTTTTACCTACGTTTATTAAAAAAATTAATTTATTAAAAACGAGCCATTTTTGGTCGATATTAACTTTCTTGTGATTTATACGTATATTAAAAACACCCACTAATACTATTTTAAAGAAAGATTTTGGACTTAAACTCTCTTGATCGTGGGTAAGAACACCGATAGAAATGAGGCGGGAGGATTATTTAATTTGAAATGTTGTATTTCAGGTTAGGATTAGCGATATTGTACCGTAAATTGATGCTTAATGATATTTTTCAGATATAAATCGATGGTGCAAATTGAATTGTGCCTTATTATGAAGAGTACAATGTATCTTTCCGCAGTCCTAGAACAGTGGAAAGATACATTGTATTCTTCATTTAATAAACATGAATTTCAACAAAGTTGAGCCGGGAACAATTGAATATGAATTGTGCCTTATTGTATTTTACGAGAAAATTGATGCATACCGTGGCATAGTTTTATTGGGCACCGTTGGCGATCTTAATAAGAATATTTGAAGAAATATATAATCCTTTTAATGAAATTTATTAAATACCTGGAGCTCAATATCTGATGTTCAATGAAATAATTCCCTTAAATTCATTAATTTGTGATAGAAAAAACACCAAATCCAATTAGGATGAGACTCTTATTTTAAATTGTTTGTCAAATAAATCATAACATCGATTATTTTAATTATAAATTGTTATAAAACTGGAGATATTTGATTTTTATCTAATTATTAATCGGTCATCTAAGGAGCCCGTAGCCCGTAGCCCCGCTCGTAGGAGTAAAGGATAAAGTCAGTTTATGTTGAATACTATCGATATATGTTCGCGAAATATACTAATCAATGCGATACAATGATTTCTATACATCGATTCGTTGTGCTATTGTTTTAACATCCCCGGATGTACGGTGATGCCAGTGAGGGTGGATGGGAAGCATTTTTCGAAGAGGGTTAATCCAAAAGCTTACAGGGCGGAAAAATTGATGACGTTGATCATTACCGGAGAGGGAGGGACGCTGGTATTCGACTTGCCTGTGGAAGTGACCAGTCCGCGTCCGAGCCACGGCTGCAGGAAATTGTACTCAATGCTCTTGTCGATGTGCTCGGGGGAGCTGAGGAGAGGCTTGACCACCTCCGCACGGAACAGGAACACCACCGGCCGGCTCCCAATCCAAAGTTGGAACATGGAGCCATATATCTTGTTGGCGAACCTCAGCAAACGGTAGAGCTCTGTGGGAAAAATGTAAGAGAAGGAAAATGATTTTCAATTGCATCTCTGAATTTGAAAAATATTTTGCATTATATTATGAATGCGTATGTGTATGTCATTGGCTATTGTTTTGTATATTATAAATAGACTTAACCGATAGACAGCTTAATAATAATATGTGTGTGAATATGTATATTTACATATGTATGTGTATATATATATATATATATATATATATATATATATATCACAGTAGTTCCGTTCCCTGTGTCGTTTATGGTTTCTGAGCTTGGGTGGAGCTACAGGTGCCCAGAGAGGCTTGCCCGGGGATCGAACCCGGGCTCTCCGGTCAGTAGTCATATATATATATACACACGAGGGTCATCCGGAAAGTAGTACCCGTTCGTGCCGCATGAAGTGCTGACGACGCGAGTAGCCGCTGGACGAGGTCAGATAGCTTCAGTGGCTTGTCTGCCTTCTCTGAGCCAAGTTGCGTGACGCTAGCATTGCCTGTGTTGTTTCTGTGATTGTTTACAATGTTTAAAAAAATTGAGAACGCCGCCAGTTGTGAAGTGAGGGCAGTGATTAAATTCCTCAATGCAAGAAACGTTCGCCCATGTGATATTCATCGCCAATTAAAGGAGGTGTATGGAGACAATGTAATGGACGAGTCGTCTGTTCGGCGGTGGTGTCGCAACTTCAACATGGGGAGGGGGAACACACACGACGATGAGCGTTCGGGGAGACCGTCTGTCATTACAGACCAACTGGTGAGCTCAGTTGACGAATTCGTGAGGAACGATCGGCGCGTCACAATTGATGACATCTGTGAGCATTTTCCCAATGTTTCTCGAACAATTGTTCATGAAATTGTTAAACACCATCTGCATTATGCAAAAATTTGTGCAAGATGGGTCCCTCGCGTATCTCAATGAGCTGGCGGCGAAGGACTATGCAGCAGGAATACAGAAACTTGTCACACGTTATGACAAATGCCTTAATTTGCTTGGAGATTATGTTGAGAAGTAGTTTAAAGTATCCTCTTTCAAATAAAATTTTTTATGTTTGTTAATATTTACTTTTGTGTCTTTATTTCACGAACGGGTACTACTTTCCGGATGACCCTCGTGTATATATATATATATATATATATACATACATATCATTATCACCAGGATTTCAATCCTAAGATTGGTTTACTGTACCCCGCCATTCTTTCCAATTTAGTGTTCATTCTCTCACCCTCTGGTAGGTTCCCTGTTTTAAGTCCTTAACCTGTCCTATGCACATGCCTCTTGGTCTTACTCCTCTCTTAATCTTCCCTTATATTTTTCCTTCTATTATATTCCTAATCAATCCATTTTGCCTCAATGTGTGTCCAATCCATCTATTTTTTCTTTGCCGTAGAATTCTCCATATGGTCCTATCCTCTTTTGCTCTTCTGTATACTTCCTCGTTCCTTACTTTGTCTGTCCATTTAATCTTCAGCATTCTCTTCTAGCACCATAATTAATAGCTTCTATTCTTCGCTGGTCCACTTTTCCAATGTTCCAAGTCTCGGAATCATAGAGCGCGATGCTCCAAACGAAAGTCTTTGAGGAATTGCTTCCTTGTTTCCAGCCTTAGTATTATTTGAACATAGCCACTGCCTCTTCTTCATGAATGCCCTCTTAGCTTGGGCTATTCTTCGCTTCATGTCGGTCGAACTTCTTTCATCCCATATTATGCTGCTGTCAAGTTAGATGAAGGATTCCACTTGATCTAGTCTCACCCCTCGAATCGTGATATCTGCATTCAGCTTCTCTCCTGCACACACAAATATTTCAGGTTTCTTCTTGTTGATGTTCATATTATATTCCCCCAGTACTTGGTCCATAGCACTTAATAAGGGTTGCTTGCAGGTCCTCTCGCGTTTCCGCCACGACTGCGATGTCATCTGCGAACCGGAGCATATTGATTTCCTCTCCATTTACCTCGACTCCTTTGAAACCAAATTCTTGTGTTTCTTTTATTGCCCCTTACTCGTATGCGCTGAACATTGCTAGCGAGAGTTTGCATCCTTGTCTTAATCCTTTGTTTGTTTTGGTTTCTATTTTTCTTCCATTTTTCGTTTGCTTTGTTATAACCTGATTCTTGTAGAGGGCAGATCACCACCAGCGTAAAAAAGTGTTCTTGACCGTGACTTAAACCAAGGATCTTCGACTTGCTGGACCGATGTTCTTAGAGCAGATGGTTTGATCTCTTATTTTTTGTATAACAAAGAACTATATTGTTGGGTAAGTTGCCACTTGTTTTAATTAAGTTTTCCGCCAGCATGCATTTAAATTTGCGCGTTTTTTGGAGGTATGTTAGTGAATATTTTTTTCCTTTTTCCCTAACTCTTCCTTATCCCTTACCCATTCTACGTGGTGCTTGTACCCACTGCCACACATCTTTTTGGTGGATCGCGTGGTATTTATGTAAATGTAGGCTATTGCTACTTCTGGAATGCTATTTAAGTTTTGCTTCCATACAATCATGTCAGAAAGACTACCTGCCCTCAAACGAAGTTCTATTTTTTTATGAAATATTGAAAATTAATTTTACTATATTGAGATGCGTATGGGATTAGAAAAAATCTAAAAAGCTATGATTATGCAGTTTTCGAGAAGGAGGAAAGCTTAGACAAATATTAAAATAAGATTTCATAAACTAGAGCAGATGAAACAGTCTACCTCCCTGGGGAGTGTCCTGGACCAAAATGGTCGAAGTAGTAAGGGCATAAGAAGAAGAATTGCGTTAGGCAAAGAAATTTTCGTAAGAATTAGTTAATTGATGACAGGAACGTTGAATAAGGATATTAAGAAAAGGCTCGTTAAAACTTTGTTATATACGGCGCGGAAACATAGCTATGAAAGCAGGATGATAGACGTAAGCTTGAGGCTTTTGTAATGCGGGCGTAGAGAAGGTAAAGTGAACAGAATAGAAAAGAAACGAGGAAGTGGTACGCATGATAAGGAGGGAGGATAGATGATTGTTTGGAGAAATCATAAGGAGGTAGGAAATATGGATGCGGACCATTTTGATCGGCGATTGGATGTTAAAGACTGTGAAAGAGGGGAGAATGTTAGGCAAACGAGGAAGGGGAAGGAATAAGATATGAGAATGTTGGATGGAATGAAGGGAGGAAAGAAGCATGCGGAATTTAATAAGGGTATATTTTAGTGTCTAGGGTGTCGGGTTGTGATTTTTTAGGAGGGACAAGGAAATCGTTGCTGTGTGTAGCGACGAACAGTAACAGTACAGGTAGCTTTCAGTAGTTGGTAACTCCGGTCCATCCAAAACTTACCTTAACCGGTAGATTACCGATAGGGAGGCGAGAAAGGAGGAAAGAAAGAGGATAGGCGCATTTTGGACGAAATGGAGGGAAGAAGGAGGTATGCGGAGTTAAAGAGCAGTTTGACGTAGGTTGGGATGTCAGGGTGTATCTTATCGGACGAAGTATTGTAGCAATGTGCAGTCTGTATCAACCCAAGCATGATATGGAATTAGCCATTTGGCAATATAAGTGATTACTTGTGTACAGGACTCTTAGCGGGAATGCACAGATAAAAAAAACAACCAGAAATGCAGGTGTGAATTTATGACGTTGAAACCTTACTTCCTTGAGGAGTGACTGACCGCGAAACTCGAAGAGGGAAGCACCATAGGTCAGTTTGAGATGGGGAAAGGAAATTTATGAAGTTGAAGGACGGCAGGACGGCTATGAATTGGAAAGAAAATGAGTTTGGTGTATCCAGCATACGCGAGACACCGATGCTGAATATGCTCATGGTAAACGGCGAATGACAGCAAAATTTACCATATCTTTTAAACCCTCACCAGAAAATTGCTAGCAGAATCAAATAATTGATCACGAGGAAAAATAGCGCGAATCTTTCCCGCGCTTGTTTTCTCCATGGCAACAATGCCAAATATTGTCGCATTTCAGTTAAGCAAGATGGCGTATTTCAGAAACAGTATATACAGCTCGTATCATTCGATTTCTTAGAAAAACTTCCAATGCACTGCTTGGCCTGCATGGAATTGATTTCAGTTTTTACTCCGTCACTCCTGAATGGCACTGTAGTGAAAATTTTGAGAAACCGAAATTGTTAATTTTTTTATGGTTAGGATTAAATCCAGCTAAGCTTTGACGTTAGGCAACTGGTTAAAGAAAATTGACGGAAAAAATTTCGGAGTGTAAAATGACACCTCGGTAGCTTAACTGGCTAAAGAACTCGGTCGGACATCGAGGTATCCGGGTTCGAATCCCGGTTAAGGTGAATGATTTTTTTACACTTTGAAATTTCTGCATTTTAATTGATTAGGTAATACGTCAGGTTTCAGTCGAGTTCTTCATTAAGTGGTCTATTGTATTTTGGATGAACCCTGAAAAATATTACGCTGTGTCAGTGATATTTTAAAGAATTTAGTTAGTATCAGCTAGATTTGACATTGGAATTATTGTTTTGCATAGGAACTACTCATGCATGAAATATATAAAATTTCTATTTTTCATCTTCGTGCTGTACAAAATGCTCACATTTTATCCGCCACTAGATTACTCACCTAATATTCTCCATTTAAAAATTGTGTTTATTTTTGAAAGATTGGTTTATAGGGGAATACAAATATTAAATTCCCTCGATGGTGCAAGGAATTATATGTTAAAATAATTTTCCCAAGAATCAATATTTGTTTGCTAGGGAATGTAGTTACTGTGAGAAGTTAAACAACTCTGGGTCATTATCTTGAACAAAACGAATTCTAATGCATTTTTCTCCAAAAGGAAGAAGAGGTCTGTCTCCATAATATTCGAAATATGCGGTGAGCCTTGAAAGAAAAACATTCTGTAAGTTTTCAGGACTGCATTATACTTGTTTTCACAGAACTCCGTCTTTCTTTGAAATCACGTTCTTGGCAAAGGCAGAGCAATCTTGAGGGTATCGACTTCCAGTCCGAGAGCGGGGAATGGACTTGCGAGGAGAAATGAATAAAAATATATGCCCACGGGAGGTCGAGATCAAGGACATTCCTCATGTCTCGCTGCAATCTTCTCATTTATTGCACGGACGGACGGGTTGGTTGATTTTGGATCATTAATATAACTGTCATAAAAAAATTTACGACGGTGTTCCGATATAGCCTGGTTGGCATTGGACCCAAAAATCGATAATTGGACTTAAATACCACACCAATGAAAAGGAAAATAATGACACTATGGAAATATTGGCGGAATATTTTCCATCAGCTTTAAAAATTGGACGTCGAGACAGTTATTCCGCTATCAAACTTGGGTATGCGTACGCGTAAGTTTCTACAAACTTCAGGAAATTTTGAAATTTTTGTCTTACGTATAACATGGTGAAATTTATAGCTTCACCTAATCGTTTTGTTTTGATATTTGCACGGGGAAAGAACCAATTTCTGCGTACTCTTATGAAGGAATGAATTGCAAAGATACAAAGTTTATTTAATAGAAAGTGTAATATCTAACATTCTTAAGGAGGAAATGGTCACATGCATTAGGATTCAAAATATCTAAAACTGCCTGCAGGTAATCGATTATTTTACGAAAAATAACGGAAATATTATCAGGATGTGTTAATATTAAGTTTAGTTTAGGTTTAGTGATGCATTTCCATTATCGTTATAGGAACTGATAACCTCACTGATACCTGTATTTGTAAACAAACCCGCTCTTCGTAACGTAAATAGATGGATACTTTAATGGGATAAAATATTAAAATGATTAAGTTGTATATATATGTACATATGTGTATAAATACATATCTCTTCTGTGTTTGTCTTTTATATTTTTATACTTTTATATTTCATTTTCCTTTTACTTATTCCACGTAGAGGTGAGAACTCGAGAAACCGCATGTATACCAGCTTTTTGATCTTTTCAAATTCCCACCCTTAAACGCCATCTTTAATTCCCCTCCCAGTATTCCCTGCACCTACCCCCCTTTTTCCCCTAGACCCCATATTTCTCTCAGAGATTTTTTAGTCTTACTTGAAGAAAGCCTCAGAGGAGGCCGAAAGCTCAATCTACAATGTGTCCTCTATGTGTTATGTGTGACCTGTTTTATTTTGTGTTCTATTGTGCCGTTACATTGTTCTCGTGAGTGCTTCTACATACGAGTATATCATATACATATATTAATAAAAAAAAATATATATATAAATATATAAATAAAAAAAAAATATATATATATACATATACATACATACATATATATTATATATATATATATATATATATATATATATATATATATATATATATATATATATATAATATTTGGACGGCACAATAGAACACAAATAAAATAGTAATACTTATGAGTACACTCACATTGTAAAATGTTCAAGTAAGATTTGAAGGCCTTGGAGAAGGCCGAAAGCTTAAACAATTTACAATGTGAGTGTCCTTTTAAGTGTTACTATTTTAGTTGTTCTAATGTGCTGTCCAAATATTATACTGCTCGTGTGATTATTTCTATATCATCGATAAATAAATAAATAAATATAAATAAATATATATATATATATATATATATATATATATATATATATATATATATAGAGAGAGAGAGAGAGAGAGAGAGAGAGAGAGAGAGAGAGAGAGAGAGAGACTCCTTAAACCCACGAATTGCTCTCTGAGGCACCTGCTCTCACATGTTTAGCGTCCAACAAAGGTCTCTGTTACTGTGTATATATTTGTTTGACGCAATATACTATATATCTGAGGCATGGTGCCATTTAAAATATCCGTCTTGTTATGTCCCCCTTCTTCAAGATCATAAACCTCTACACCTCCAACCCCACAAAGAAGGCCTAGAACCTCTCAAACATTACCTCTCCCTACGATGCACACCCCAAAAAATGACTGCAATTTCAATAGTAAATTATATTTACAAACAAAAAGCGCTGAAATGGTTAAAAAAATTTTTTTCACCTCAAAAGTTCAGATGATAGAACAACGCTACACTCTTTAATGTATGCATAGATAGAGCCTATAGATTGTTCCTTCGACAGCAGAATACCCAATGGTCGATCCTTAGCTAATATTTCCTACCTAGATGAGTGGATATGAATTTTACATTTTTAATATTGATATACTATATCCTTTTGAGTGTATAGTATTATTGAGATATTTTAAATGGAGGACAAGAAAAAGAACACGTTTTATTCACAAATAGGCAAAATAAAATTATTTTCCTCGTTTAATTGTGTTTTATCGGTGCATATACCATCTGCCATACATAATAATATTAATATATGGTGAAAGCCCACTTGTAAAATGTAGATCCAGGGTCAAATACTGCATAAATCCATGCATTAAGTATTCTCCCTCCGGAGTACATTGCCTCGACTCGAGTGAATTACTCACCCCAGTTGCCCTTGGTGAGGAGGATGAGGGTGCCGACGAAGGGCATGGCGGGCGGTCCTGGCACGCCCCTCAGGGCCCACTGCAGCTTGGCGGTGTGGACCATGCGGGCGCAGAGGAAGGGCGCGACGCAGGCGGCGATGGTGTAGACGAGTAGGGCGTAGGGGTGAGCGAAGGAGGGCGGGGGGAAGTTTAGGAGGGAGAGGTAGAAGGGGGTGGGAGGGTTGGAGGAGAAGGAATCGGGGAGGGCCTGCAGCACAGGCACGGGGGCGGACTCCTGCAAGAGAAGAAGAGAAAAACAGTTAAATCACATTGGTCACTTTAACGTCTGTAAAATAAACTTCTCTAATTGTAAATGCGGTGAAAATTTTCATTTGGAGAGTAGTTTTCTACGGTACGGAAAGATGGTCATTGAGGAAAAATTATAAAGGCGTAGATTGGAGGCTTTTGTGATAATGTGGGTGTGTGAAGAAGAATGGAAAAAATAAAATTGACAGAAAGGAAAACAAACTAGGAAGCACTAGGTATGGAATGTGGGAAGAATAGAGAGAGGGTTTGTTGGGAGAAATCCTAAGGAGGGAAAGAAAGATGGCTGCAGAGCGTTGTGATTGACGATGGCGAATGTCGAATAAATTGGTGGTCTATAGAGGGGAGGATATTAGGTAAGCAAGGGAAGGGTACAAAAAAGAGGATAGGCTTATGCTGGATGGAATAAAGGGGTGAAGGAAGTATGAGGAATTGAAGAAGGGTTTAATGTATTGTCAAGGGTGTAAGTTTGTCTTGTTAGTAGAGGATACCTGAGAAATGTGTGCCCACCCTAAACCTAAATCTTTAATAGTAGACTACCAATTATAATTTCAAAACGACTGAAATTCATCTCCTTTAACAGCCATCTTCTCCTTCCTTTTATCATCATTAGAAATTATGCCATTTTATTCTTTCTTATAGTTAACACTTGCTCAACCGGTATGAGTAATTTCCACAATTATGCGTTGCTTAAAAGACGTAAGAATCGGAGGCACCTGGCTACGCGAAGCGCGACGTCAATGAGAGGGTAGTGTGGATGTAATGGGATATCTGAGGGAGCGTAGGGAGGGGAGATAGCATGGAAGGAGGCAGGGGGTGTCTAGTTACACTCGTTCCCCTTGTAAATTTACCGTTTAAAATGCTCCCTGTCAACGACATTGTTTGATAACAGTTGACACATTATGCCTTCGCACAAATACATATGATATCGTGTTTATTTTCATGCATGTAGCCTCTTTGTTTCATTTGTACCCATAATTAGATATAAAAAACACAGTAATCAACCCAAAGGTTGGCTTGGTAGGTGATGGTAGAGTTCACCCAGTACTAAGCATTATACGGCGTGTGAAATTCACTCATCATGATATGTGGGTCAGTTCCTTTCCCTGTGCCAGTTATGGTTTCCCAGGAAGATCTGGTACCCGGAAAATCACAAAGCTTGGATATATATGTAATATGTATATAATTAGTCCAGGGGTAGAGCGTTGGACTACTGACGGGAGGGCCCGGGTTTGATACCGGGTAAGCCCCAGAGGGGCGCCTGCAGCTCCACCCAAGCTGTGTGATTTTATTATATATTTCATATATATTATTTATATATATATATATATATATATCTATACATATATATATATATATATAAATATAAACATATGTGTGTATAAATATATAGACATATGTGTATATATATATATATATGTAAAAAAATCATTTCGCTAGATTAATTTAAATTACAACTTACGACAACAGTAATGTGTGTTTTTATCTGAAAATTTAGAAATTAGTCATAAATTCTACGAATCCACGCCAACGTCACGTATTTTGTTCAAACGACTTGCTCCTTTTGCTTATTCTGGCTGTTATTTACTTTTTAATTTTTCCGCTTTCGGTTTCCCTGCTCTGACAAATTTTTACCCACTTTTTCGGCATTGCTTGATGACGCTGATTTTGTTTTCGTTCTTCTTCGAAATGTACTTTTTCATCGTCTCCTCCAAATTAACACTAGCCATGGTTCTGGCTCTCCTCCTCACGCAATGCGACTACAATGTCTGATAAATGCAGCGAGCTGATTTTTTTCTCTGTGGCTACGAATTTTCGGATTCCCACGATAGATTGAGCTTTCTCTCTCTCTCCATTTTAACGTACACAGAGATGAGTAAGGATGTAAAGAAAATACTTTAAAACTCGTTGCTGCGGAGAATAGTTTTGTACTTGTACGGCGTGGAAAATTGGCCGAAAAAAATTGAGACTGTCGAATCGACTGTTCACAATTCACGAAGCATCTTCTAAACTATCATGCCATATTAAAATATATAAACGTTTGTGAATAATATAATGGGAACAAAGAAAGAATGCGAAAGTTTAAATGTCCCTCCTAATCGAAACCCCAATGTTGAGTTAAAGAAATGCTCTCATCTGTTGGTGCTTAGTTTTTTTGTTCCAAAATTCACATTTTTCCTTTTGAAAAACCTCCTGAAAAATATATTTGATTTGGGCCTGTCCCATGTTATTTTGTGCATTTTTACCGTATTTATGCAAAACGTTAGAAGCCCCTACCCCATGTATATATGTATGTATATATATATATATATATAATGTGCGTATATATATATATATTATGTGCGTGCATATATATATATATATATATATATATATATATATATATATATATATATATATATGTAACACATTACATATATAATAATGGTTATTCTTTTCCTGCTCCACTTAACCAACATTCTCCTTAGCTATAGCTAGCTTTCAACATTCCAATACCTCTACATCCAATTTTTCTGTCTTCCCCGAATTCCCTCCTTCAACTTTCTCTCTTCTTCAAATACATCAAGCCTTTGTTTGTCATTTCATTTCTGCAGCTTATTTTCTCGATTTTACTCCACACCCATACACATAATGTGGATCTACACGTAACTCGTCAGTCTAAACCTATTGATTTCTCTCCCAGATAAGATTTCGAAACCATGCGCCTCTACGATCCAAGTGTCATTAACCGATGGTTTTAAATGCCTTTGAGTTCCTGCAATCAATACGTCCTGTCATTTTCTTTTAATGGTTCTATTTTTGATTCAGTTATTCTCCAATTACCCTAACTAAAGTGCAGATTGTTGTTTAACACGTGACGAGGAAGGTTTTTAAAATGTTGCATTGGGTGGCGAGATATTTGAAAGGAAACAACGCCGCCACCGAGAAGAAAGCTCACGGAGAACTGCTTGAATACGCAGTAATATAATGATATCCCCTTGAGAAAGTTCAAATTATAAAGCGGAAAAAAGTACCAGGAGAGGCAGGAAGGTACGTCACTAGTAGTAGGCCTAAGAGAACCGAGTGCGTTCAATGGGAAAGCTTGAAGTGAGCTACGCTATGAATCAGAAGAACCAATATTCAAAGGAAAGGACGGCAACTATATTAATATAAAATTTCGAAAACTAAAAAATGGCAATAAAAAAATGTCAATTATTTAATGATGGATCTATGGTGCACTTGAACGAGCTGTATGAATAGAAAATGTCGTTCCTGAAATACGCCATCTTGTTTATCTTTTGTTCTATAGCTCCCGCGATAACATTTGATTTTGTTACCACGGATACAAATGCGTGGTTAAATCAATAACGGCTTCAATAATGAAGAATCATCTTTGAGGAAGCGAACCATCAAGGAAAGGAAGAAAGAAAATTTTTTTGCTGACATTAAGGATTGGATGTAAATATATATAATTGTTTGAATAGGGACGATTATAATATTGATTTAATTATTATTTTACTTAGATTAAATAGGAAAATTAGATCTTGATTTTAAATATATTATTTAATTTTCAGGTTAAATTTAAAATGGAAGTTTTTTGTTGAATTTAGCTAAAAAGATTTAGGACTACATGAATGTTTTGAATTTCGTTCACAGTGGCTAGTGGCAATGGATTAATAGTGACGTTTAGCCTGGACAAGACTACTGTGTTTCCAAAAAGATAACCACGGTTAAAAAATATATCCTTAATCCATACAACACAGGTACCTACTTTAGTCCGATATATTTTTTTAATTAGATATAATACGGCCGTAAATCATTAATTCCGTGTTTTTATCACATGTTTTATGGGTCTTCAGTGCCTTCTCAATTTTGATATGTATTGGGTATTTACTTGTCTCCTTTAAGCCACATTTGCTAACGTCTAGCTAAATCTAGTTAATGTCAACGTCAAGTTAACGAAAAGGTAACCGACGTATCTGATTTTATTGACAAATAAGATTGCTCATTAGTGAAATCGAACATTATAACTATAGAAACATCGTCTGTTAGTTATTAAGCAGTTTAAGTGCCATTTTTGAACTTAACTAGTTTTGAACTGAACTAACTGGAGGTCGACTGGTCCAATGGAAATGAGTGGCAGAAAATACCTTCGGGCAGCTAATTCCAGGAAATTCTTTGACTCTCCATGGACCAACAGACTTAAAAAAAAAACGAGGAATGACGTAATAGCACGCGTCATTTCCGAAAGCCCTTAGGCTACATTACTAGTTAGGCAACGCGTTCGAGAGCGCAGTTGGAACATCCTCTTTTCATGGGAAATCCTCTTCTATGGCTTTGTTATGACGAAAGCGATGAACAATTAGGTGAAGCCAGTTGAAGACAATTGGTCATCCTCAAAAGTTCGTAAGATATTTTTTTTGGCTATCGCGTGAGAAATTCCCATGGCGCGGGATGTATCCGGAGGCTTCTTTTGCTTCGCCAGCAAAGGAGAAAAAAAACTCTGTATTTTTTATTTTGAGTGAAAGAGGCGACATTACTGGTGGCGGCATCTTCAGGATACGCCATTAAATATATTTCGAACTGAGACGTAGAGCGTTGTCCCATTCGACCTAGTTTTAACCAGGCTCATTTGAAAACTCAAGCGTGATATTTGAAGACGAAAATAAATCATCCCCGTAGCCGAGATATATAGCCTGGAACTCCGGATTTCCGATCCAGTGCTTTAAACAGCAGAACTACGATGGCTTTCTATTGAACTAGTAAATTTATAACGGCACTTGAGAGAATCAAGGAGCTCAGCAGTTATAGTTTCGGTACATCAACTAGCCCAAGCACTCGCCCGGTAAATCGAGGAGATCCGGGTTCGAATCCCCGTCAAGGCGAATAGTTTTAACACTTTAAAACTCTGATGTGTTTTTGCGCCCAACAGCCGGACCCTAAGTTAATCAAAAGTTACCGCAGAGGAGTTCCTCTCAGTTTCAGAGATTAAATTAGAAGTTGTCATTCTAGTGGTCTTCACAACTGGGCTAATAGGGATTATATTCAAAACCTCATTGTCCAATCTAACGAGGACTCTGGTTAAAGTGATAGAGGCTTAAGGATAGTTTCGAGAGTAAAAAAACCGTCGGTTCAAGGCACTTGTCGATCATATTTGGTTTTTTTGTTTTGTCTAGGATAATCTGGATTTCACCTTACGTTGAGGTGTAAGAAACGCTCCTTGCTCTAAACGTCAAAATACCTTGATGCATATTTTTGGAAGATGATGCAACCTAAATCGTTCGTCAAACGAAATCCCTGAGATCCCTATATAGGAAGGTGATAGACGTGAGATTAAACTGAGTTAAATATTTGAATTATTCCATGACCAAACTAAGATGTGCATAAGTTTCTGAATTCCTAAAATTCAGCAGAATATTCCTCATGATAGGGTTCTCTTGCCGACCCCGGTGACGGCGAGGTAACGTCCTCATCTGCCAACCCAAAGGTCGCGGGTTCCATTCCCGCCTGGGTGGGTTTTCCTTCCTCTAGGGCTTTGGTGTTTGTAATTGCTTCAATTGTTATTTATATAATAGTCAATCGTCGATTTAAAGGCCAAAAGTGCTGTTTTCGGATTAATGTTAAATAAGGAAAAAAAGTGGCCTTAAAATTTCGAATGCAGATCAGCCACACAATCGGAAATTGCAGAAAATTTCCTTTAGTTCCCCCTTTCCATCAAGGTTCCTAAGTAATTCCTTGAAAAAATAAGCAAACCTTTACACTCATTAGAACTGTTACAATCTCTTTTGAATTCAGTTAAGTTTTTTCTCTTATTTTTTCTCCGAGTAGTAATTAGCGAAAGAAATCGTCCGTTTGGGAATTTGAGAAAGGCAGAATTAACCTATATTGCGTGTGAGGAATAGTTGACTAACTCGTTCACTTGGGCAGCTAAGGGTTATGGACCCCACTTTTTGAGAATGAATTTAGGTCAAGGGATTAACTGTTTTTATTCCTGTCGTTAGATCTGAAAGCGAAAGGGAAAAAATTTGCATTCCCCTGGATAACTCCAACCCATCGTTTGTTCCTTATCAGTAATCCTTAATCCTTTTTGGACACTCCGCTTTTCGGATAATTAACAATTAATCATTCGGTCTTACTCCTGCAATCGGCCTTTTCTGTTTACCTCTGTATTTAATTTCCTCTCATGAAATCGTTATTTCTAGTGTTGCACATAAACCCTCATGGTTTTCTTCAATGCTCATAGCGTTTTTTCTATTTTACCCCTCAGAAAATCTGCTCATCCCTTACTGTTTTTGTACTTGGGTGTTCATTATCTGATCTACATATTAATAGCCCAGAAGTTTCGGCGTAATTTTGACCTGAAAATGCAGCAAAGCGAGCCTTAAAATTTGCTCAGATGCTTAACATGAAGTACTGACGCATGTAAAAAAATCTTCAATATTCCCCTTTCGGTACTATCGTTTTTTTAGGATCTAATTTCCAATATTTTTGAAAATTTACAAAATGACTTTGAAGAACATGATCTGCTTGGAATATTGGTCCAATTTAACCGTAACGGTTTTTGACTTAAGAATCATATGGTGAAACAAAACAAAAATTCGGACTCAATATTTTTCTGCATATTTTAAGTCTGAAATTTTAGGACTCCCTTCAAGTGAAAGAAAACGAAATTGAAAATTTGAAGATTTGAAAGAGGTGGAAATGAAAATACATTCAGAAATCCTAAGGTTTTTGCCTTAAAATAGAATTATGCTTTCATTTTTAACTTTGCCTCCATATTTGCTGCCATTATTAACTTTGTTAAGTTTCAATCAATAAAATCGCCATCGCCTCACTGGACGTGTAGGTTCCTTAAAGGGATGGAGTCCTACTTAATTTACTCTTGCTTGATAAGAATGAAAATTGGCTAACAGCGCGTTTCACCTATTTATTTAATTAATCTCTTAGACTTAAGGAAACTGAGGGCGATGCTACAACATTAACCTTTAGTGGAGCCATACGCTAATGTACATTGAAATACAGAACTTTCATTTCATAGAATCTATTAGGTGTTGTGGCAATGGTAGGGTGTTCAGCTACAGAGTCCAAGTTATGCGATTTTCCAGAAAGAAAAAGCCTAAGATAAACATTGAAATAGGAGGGCAAAAATTTTCAATCGTCGCACCAACATTGTGTAGCATTTAAGCCATCTACTTAAGCAACTTCATCCTCAAGATTACGGATACATCTGGAAACCATTGGATTGTCGGAAAATAAACGTATCTTAATATTGAAAACCTTACTTATCCCTACGATTATCCTTAATTTATTTTAAGATATGGAGATGCTTCCTGTTTTCTCTGTTCTTGGTGATCGTGATCAGCTAGAAGGGAAGGAAGGAAAAAGTGGCAGCGGTGATGATGCCACGATATTTCGTCACTTTTCTCTCACGACGTAGATTAATTTTACATCATAAAAGAGAGAATTTCCTTCTTCCTCCGCCGTACCTGGCCATGTAACACGTTCCGTATTGAAATCTTAATCTTATTTCAAAACATATCCACTGACTATGGTAATACGAGCTTAAAAATTACCATAATCGATACTTAATTAACTGTCTAGAACTCTTGAGAAGACTCAGTAAGATGAATGACCAAAGAATTTGCATTTGCATCTAAAAAAGGGAAAAAATGTGTTATTAGAAAATACTGTAAGTGATTGAATGGGGAGTAAATGTAAAATTGTAAAATTTTCTCTGACATTGGAAAAAATCACCCTCTGATGACGCGGGCGTGTTCCTAATCGTCAGAGGAGTGGGGAAAAACCTCAGAGTCGTTGATTGATGAGTCGTCGCACATTACCAAAGTTCAGGAAACACATCAATGGGAGGTTGTCTAAAAGAGAATGAAAGTACTCGAAGATTCCACAATCTCTTATCTAAAGCAATAGCGAATGGCGTACGGCAAGGATAGTACGATTCAGATGGAGAAAAGGGAATAGTTACTTGCCATAGAATCATCCAAAGGAGACCGAAATAGAAAATAGGAAAACCTAATTAAATAGATCCTATTTGGTTAACCATTAAGAAAAAAAAGCTGATTCCAAAATCTAGGTTGAGTCATAAAGGGGACGTAATTTTTTTAAAGAAATTTACAATGACCCTTGTGTGCTGCAATGCATTTTTCGTCGGATAATTGTGTATGTTAGTATCTTTTTAAATTGGAAGCAGTCCTCTTTCAACCTTTGGTGAACATGAGAAAATAAATGCAAAAATTTTTTTGTGTACTCAAACTATGAAGGTTTATTTTCCTGAGCACTAGTACAATTTCCTCAAATAATGAAAAAAATTTTACCCTTGTTGAAAACAGATGGCTGTACGGATTTATACGTTGGAAGAGATGCACATGACTGGATAACCATAGTTTTGAAGAGCTGTAAATCGAGACGTGAACAAATATTATAAAGATTATTTCCCCTGTCTTTTTCGTCATTTTCTTAACGGGTTTTCTCGGTACATTTTCCTCCTATTATATTTTGTATAAAGTGTCGTCTCTCGATTGAATTCATCCTTTTTATACCCTAAGGAATTCACATGAGGAAGGTTTCGTTAGCTTTTGGGTTTCACCTCTATGGTTCATTATAATTCATATTTCAGAATAAAACGGAATTGGAATTTGCAGAATATCAATACTGCTGGTTCCAAAAGACTTTGATTAGATCACTCTAAGTAGAGTGAGAATTCTCTTCTTCAGAGAGCCCTCCGGTTGTTATATTAATCGCTTGCGTCCGGCCCGGACGGGGTCTCAGTGAGGATCGAGATGGACCCAATGGTTTCTAGAAACCTCCACCAAGAAATACACGTAATGCTAATGAGATGAAAACTCCACATGAATATTTTAACTTACTGGTACCTCTTTAGCAATCCCACTCATGATGAGCAAAGAAAATTGCCGTAAACATCACTTTTTTCCTAAGAATATTCTCCGATGGTCCAATGTTCTTGAGCATCTTCCAAAAAATGTAATGATAAACTTTAATGCATGCAAGGAAACTGTAAAGATATCGAATAAAAGAAAGAAGCGAAATTCAGTAAATATCAACAAGTCTTAAGTTTTAAGTCAGCCATCATTTAAGCCACCACAATCAATTACCACGGGTACTTGAGATGATTGGAACTTGTTGGTATTTTTCCCTAGAGTTCTGATGTGTGTCTAACGTGATATTAATTCGAAGACTCATATGTTGCGTTATTCTCGACGAAAAGTGGTTGCGGTAGCTACGGTAGCTGCCTCTGAAATGACGCCGATGTCCGGTTCAGTGCATATTGATGTTTGTTCGCCACATTCCACTCTGGCACGTTTGCTGGATATTTCAATCGAGTTTAAACCTTAAAACAAGAGCGCAAGGACGCTCCCTAACCCCGTCCGGGATGAAGGATTGATTGGACATTCGGCGATGTTCGATTTAGTGATATCGCGTGCACCGAAAATCGGTTTCCGAATCGAGACTGATGGAGTTGCCGCGGGGGTCTTGACTCGTGCGAACGGAGACGGGTGGAGACGTGGGAAGTGGTCTAGCGCGCGTATCATCCACATATCGACGTGTTTTCGCCGCCCCCCCTCTCTTCCGTTTCCCATTCATCTCAAAAACTTTCACGGCTACCATTTCGTTAGCATCAGAGATGCGAGCAACCCCGCCGGCAACACCGCCACTCCCGCGGGGCAATTTGAGTGCGCCGGCGACTGGTCTCTGGTCAACCGGCTCACTTAAAATCAAGTCACTGCCGGGCGTAACGTAGATTATATTAGCTGTGGAACCGGTTCACTTTCGACAATAGAATATTTGAAACTCATTCCTTTTTTAAGTTTCGAATCACGCGTCCTAAATATCGAATGGTCATATGTGATTTCGACGAACATTTTTCACTTCGAGTTTTCTTCATTTCATATCTTTAAAAATTAGAGGTTAACACTAGGATATCTTTTCCTGAATCCTTCTTTAATTTCCTCAAATGATGAAATTATTGTTACATTTATTGAAAACTAATGGCATTGCGGTGTATATACATGACCAGGATGCCCTACTTTTGAGTAGGGCAATGAGTCAAAACATCACCAAAATTAATCAAACTTATTGTTACTTATTTCCTTCCCTTTTCTTTATCTTCTTCGCACGTTTACCCAGCATATTTTTCTCCTCTTAATGTTTTGTAAAAACAAATTTTTGAATGACATAGTCTGACCGCGCTAGGAGGGAGAAGTATTCTGAGTCAAATGTAGTCCGGTGTGTAATCACTCCCTGCCACACTCCCTTATGGTGGCTTGCAGGATACTTTATAAACACGAATAAATATACAACAGTATTTTACCAACGAATTTTTCAAATTACATCTACCCTGGTTCGACTTACCTTCTAGGAGTCTTACATTATTTTTACTTACTTAAGAATGGCACTTTTGGATGGGCACAGTCTGTTGGAATTTTCGCACGGAATTTTCTCATGAATTCACTTTAAATAAATTTCGATCGATTTTTTTCCCACACCGCATCTCATTCAACGGAATTCACACTGTTATCTTTTTAACCGCGTTAGTTCAAACTGTAATGTAATTATTTTTTACATAACCGATTATTTATTTACGCGAAAATACTTACAAAATGGATAGAAAGATAAAATAGTATTACACATTTCTCAATGAAATTATCAGGAAAAAATCATTATGACTCAATGTCTCACGTTTACCTGCTATGCAGCCGGTTTTTAAGCCCACTCTCTTTCCCTTTCCCTCTCATCTGTGACTGATGTCCTCCGCCCACCGAAGCCCGGGCACCATTCCTCATCTTCTTCTTCACCGTGGTCACTTCCTATCGACTCCACACCTTCCCATGACCTGCCTTCCGACCCGCCTCACCCCATTTTTTCCCAACCCTCGTCTCCTCTCCTGTTTGACCCGCTTCGTGACCTCAATGAGGAACAGGTTTTCCTAGAATACCATCAGTATTACGTGAGCCACAACCAAGACGGCGAGTATGCCTTCCCCTTGAGGTTTCAGGAGAAGGGAAACGCCGTCGTTCATTTCTGGTTCCTTGGCATTTTGCCGCCACTCGAACTGCTTATACTCCCTCCCCAACTGTTAACCAATCCCTGACGAAATTGTGAACTCATATCCCGGGGCAACTCTGAAGCCGTTTACGTTTTCAAAGCATCTGAACACGTTATTCCTCTTTTTGGACAGTGATCGGTTGGATACGCAGCATAAAGTTGGACGGTCATTGAAGTTTCCATTCAGGGTTAGGACGTTTGCGAACGTAAGGTTAAATTAAGCGCCGCACTATAGCTCAAAATAAACTTAGTATTCTCGGCGGGAAACGAAACAAGTGCAACACGCACCCGACAATAATTAATTGAAACTTTAATGGAAACGCATCCAGACGACTCTCATTAACTGTATGTGCTAACTCCTTTTCACACTGACATATAGAGTAATGTAATTGCATGAGCAATTGTACAGAAACGTTTAGGTGCCATTCCCGTACTAGCGGGTTATTCGTGCATTCAATGAAATTCAAAGTTGATATACCTAATATGGCTGGTACTATTCTTAACCACCTTTGATCTTCAACTGGAGGGTGTTTCTCTATATAAATTAGTATGATTAGTTTCGAATTGAATAAGATGTTCAACTTGCTTTGTTAGTGAAAAAGGTTTTTAAATTATTATTGATAGTGTATGAAAATATCTCTTCATCCGTTGTATATTTTCCAGATCCACTCCTAACATCGAATTCGTGAAAATTTGACTGTTATACCTTTGTAATGCGGATTGAACATGGAAATTAGTATTTCATTTTCATTAGGGCGTTTCATTCTAATACCTCAAAACTAGTTGTTTTTTAAATAAATGTTTACGGATTTATGATTTATTTACAACGGATAGAGGGAGACGATGCGAGAAAATGTATGTTCTTAACCCATTGCTTTTATCTTTTTTAATCAGGATTTAGTTAATATTAGTAAGGAATATAGATGCATTGATATAGTTAACATTTAGTGGTAATTTACTTCCATTTCGTATAATTTGCAGCAGCCAATTTATTTCACATTTCCATTCCTACATCATGAAATCACTTTGTCAATATAATAATTCTTTGTTTGAGAAGTCTCCAACCCTATATCATTTACTAAACTCCCGCCCTCGGGCAGTGTTTATTTCTATTATGTCAATATTACTGTATTTCAACCCTGGGCAGATTTTCCACTTCAAGGCACTAAGATCAAGATGTGGGCGATTAATGATCTAAATATGAGTTTATTTTTTGTTATTAAAAATTAGATAAATTATACATTCCCAGGGAATCAGTCCCAAATAAACTCCAGTCAATTGAAATATGTGTCCTTCAGAGAAATTGCGGAGCTCAACTACCCCAATCATTTGCTTGGATATCAGTATTCTAAGAGCGATTGTGTAAGAGTCACTTTCTCTACTAAATATCGTTTTCTATTTGGTACCATGGTCATTAGTCTCGTTTTATTGAGGACGTTTAGAGCACCTATTACGTGCTAAAAAGGGATCATAAACATAAAAAGACGTAATTTTGATGTGAATATGATTATCATCATGTATTTCATCACATATGTACACGAATAAAATCACAGTAGGAAAATTATTTACATTCAATAACGCACTTACTTAATTTGGTTTTTCCTCTGATGTGTCTATTAATTGCGATATTATCTATGCATTTATTATCTACAATCTCGATATTATTAGAAAAGATCTAAAAGGCTAAAATAGATGAAGCGGGTGCTACCAGTAGAGACAGTAAGAGAAAAATGCTACAGCGAGTTTAAAAGAAAATTTATGTAGCGATTAAATATATCAGTTAAATTATTAACTTGATAGATTGAAATACCATGCTCATAAAAAACGTGTGCAATTGAAGTTTTTTTATTTGATGACAAACTCCAAGGTAAAACTTTATTATTTTTATTATTCACTTGAGTTGTTTTTTTCGGAAGGAAGTATTTTTGTCAATAGATTCTTCCGCTATCTTTCACTTTCCGCCGAGTACAGGTATTCCTCTTTATCAATTGTAATCCACATTACAGCCATTCCTTTTTATCCTACTTCATCTTTGTAGGATTAACTTGATCCTTGTAGGAATTCATAGCCTTTTTAGTGGAATATGCATGTGCAGTATGAACGTTTTTGAAATTTCTATGCATTGAAAGAGAAGATATGTGCAAAGATGGCCGTATTAGGGAAAAATGTTACAAGATAATCTGATTATAAAAGTGTGACCGGAACGGTTTTGTTTGCTGCTAAAAGAAATTAAATGTATTTTGCACCTCAAAACACTAAATTTACTGCAGCAAAAAAACATCGTATTTTCTTGAAAAAGTTCACATTTCGTAAGAATAGTTGTTAGCGGACGACCGTAGATCTGAATTTAGGTCTCCGCGACCACTGGTAGGTTCACTATTTGGCTTAACCACAAAGGGGAAATTTCATGAAGACAGGCCTGCGACTTGAAGACCAAAACTCGAATTATGTGGTTTAAGAAACGAAAATTGAATGAACGTCATTCTGGGACTTTTAAGTATTCAAAGGTTAAGCAAGTGCAACATTCTCTCTTTGCCATTTACACATAGGAAATTCCCTCAAAATTCTCGGTATAGGAGCCACCAGTGTCTCGCCAATTTTTGGGGTCAGCTTTGAGATATTGGATATTGTAAACATGAAGTAAATCTCTCTTGCAGAATAATTCAAAGTTCTCCAGAGATTTCAACAATTGAAAAATGTAACATAATTGTGGGACTAAAAATACTTCTGATTGGGTAAATAACAACTGATTTCATAATATATATATATATATTATGAAATCAGTTGTTATTTACCCAATCAGAAGTATTTTTAGTCCCACAATTATGTTACATTTTTCAATTATATATATACACATATATATATATATATATATATATATATATATATATATATATATATATATATTCGCACCAGATAAAAAATATCTCTACCAACATGGCACCCTGCAATCCACCACTAGGGTATGTGACAGGGGTGATTCAACACTCAATAATACGACATCAAAAATGAGGTTTTTCATATCTATTGATTACAATAAATGCGTACATTTTTAATAACGAAGTTAATGAACTAAAGGTGCAAGCCCAACGGTATCTAAGTGAGAAATGCTTCACCATGCATGCAATACGAGCACTAGGTTACAAGAAATAAAATAAACTAAGGTCAGATGAAGTAATGACAACGTACTAGGCCATTCATTTCCCTAGCGCGGTCGCATGCAGTTATCTCTTAATAATCTTTGGAAAATATCTTAAATCTGTCGGCTCTCACCTTGTTCTATCTAATGTTATTGCTAGTAACTATGTAACGTTAGTTTGATGGAAACGACCAATTGGGAGGGGGGAACCAATCAGTAAATAAAATATGAATCAAATCTCAGAAAACCCATGGAAAAATTGTCTCATCTATCTGTAAAATAGTAGATCTAACACTAATAACTTTATATTCAATCATGTTTCTCAGGTTAATAACCTTTTTTTATTCAGCAAACTGCACCGTTTTCCAAGAAACTGTGGGAGATGCCGCAACAGTAACTTTGGACGGAGTCATCCGCTAATACTATACTTATGCATTTCAATTCAACAATTTCAGAGTGTAAAAATCATTCGCGGTCAAGGCGAATGATCTGTACTCTCTGAAGTTGTTGGACCGTTTTCGTCATCATACTCAATTATCTCCTTTCATTGCAAGCTCGATAAGATTTTAACCAGTTTCCGTGTATAGAGGTGGCGCATAAATTATTGGGTGCAGATCGCCATAGCAGAGCTTTTGCATGGAATCTTTTTCTTTCTACACGACACTGTCATGAATATTCTGCCCTAGAATACTTCTTTCGTCCCTTTCACTCAATAATTCGTTGTTTAACTCATGATCTGATTCTTTAGGTTCCTAACTTTCCCTTTCGTAACCTCTCTTTAACATTCCTAACGTAACAATACCATCCGATACGGGGGGCTAAAATAACTGTTTTCCGGAGATTAGTGAATGGCACGGTTTAAAAATAACTTCAACTTAACTTGAAAAACTTATGCAATAGATTCCACACGTGGTTCATTTATACACTTCTAAAGACTTCTCCACGAGCCGGCGTAGGGATACTTGGCAGGGGGTGTTAGGCTAGTCTATGTACATCTACTCATTACATACCTTTCCATACACATGAAACTCCGCGGTGAACTTATAGCTACGTGAAAGGGGCAAGTGTACAACTTTCATGCAAAATCCAAAACACATATCACGAATACCATGCTGCTGTTAACTGTTCCACTGGTAACAATAAGAAGACAAATAAGGAAACCCATTGAAAAGACGGGCTCACATTAAACTTGGGCACTAATTATCTATTATACTACTACTAATCCACTATACTACTAATTATTTATTATTATATTCATGCAGGACGGACATTTCAAAAACACATTAACTCTACGCCTATAACTACACGACATCCGATACCACCCGGCACAGGGATGTGTGGTGTGGCGGGATGCAAATCATAAAGTGAGTTGAGGGGGAATGTAACTTGTATGTTACTGTCTTTGCTAGTGCTTACTCATTTACATTTACTGTATGTAGGTCGCGGTAGTCCAGGGGTAGAGGGTTGGATTACCCGGTATTCGATTCTTGGGCAAGCCTCTTTGGTACCCTCAACTATACCCAAGCTATGTGATTTTTCGGGTACCAGATCTTCCTGGGAAGGCATAACCGGCACAGGGAAAGAAACTGGCCCCCCTTATCACCCTGATGTGTGAATTTCACACGCCGTCGGGATTAGTACTGGATGAATTATACCATCATCTACCAAACCGACCTTCGGTTTGATTACTGTGTTTATGGTTTTTCTCATGTATGCCTTAATGTTTCCCTTTATGCTATAGATTCGATTACGACGGTAGTGAAATTCGAAACGTTACCATTCTAAATGAATGAAACTGGAAGATAGACACCCATAAAATTTCGTCAATAGTAAAACGAGTAATGAATATTTCGCAGCGGAGCCGGTTGTAAGTCCTAAAATCCAGTAAGTTGACAAACCAACCTTTTGTAGAGATTTCTGTCGGATGCTGACGTTGACGCGTCGGCATATTGTGTCCATTCTTTTGACTTGACAGTGCTGATTCTGTTATCAAGTTTAGGTGTCCAAACAATGGGACAAAAATATGCATTCGATGGAAAGCCACAAACAAAGGAATTGTTTGTACTTCTCTGTTATATGCCTCAGAAGGTTTCTTTAAACGTTCTAATTGGACGTTGGTAGGTTAATAGGGCTTGCGTGTACGCTGTTGATCATAGAGAAGGGCGAGTAGATGGCAAAAATATGCATGATTACTCCAAACTAATAATTATGAAATGCACTAAAAATTTGGTACTTTCCTACAATTTTTCCTTATTTGAAAGGACTAGCTTATGTACGAGGAAATTCATGGGCAATTTTATGACCTGTTCCAAGCTCTTTGCTTACCTATTGCTTTTGGCAACAAAGCATTTCTTAAATGCCTCACTAATAATTTGTCGATCAAAAAATTCTTTTCTGTTAAAACGCAGAGAAACCAATCCCTCGGCCCTATCCGCGGGGGGACCCGCCCGCTACCTGCGACGTTGGGTTACATTCCCTACCTTTCACAGTCTCCTTGGGGAGGAGGGCGTTTTGTGTTGTATGTTCATATGGTGGTGGAGTTTCGCCTTCTTACTAGTTATGTTCTGGCTTGCGCGTTGTTGGATGGCTTTCGTGCTGCATCCTGGGGTGCAGTCGTTTGTTAGTTTATTGTATATGTGTTTGCATGAGTGTTGGATGAAGATATCGCATGTGTGTGTACGTCGCTCTGGGTGTAGTTTTTCATGTTGTTGATTTTGTATGTGGGAATGTTCCTATTTACGGGTGGAGACCTAACATCCCCCGCCAAACGCCCTTGCGGCTGCTTGCGGGGTATTATGTAGATGTAGATGAGATGGAAGAATGTGATTCTTTCTTTTCGCTTTCTTTGAGACAACGTTGCAGAACATCAATTATTAAAACCCTGGATAAATCGTATGGAGAAGAAGAATTTAAGAGATGGTTACATAATTTATCAAAAGAGCAGAAAATTTGAGATATTTCTGCAAAAAAATATAGAAGTCGTATTAAAATTAAACATTGCATTCAATATCCATTCATTCATTACTCATAGTCTGGGAATTCCATTTCTAACACCCGTCCTAGGTATCGATCAACTGCAAATGACAGTTATTAACGTGATATGCCTCGTTATTTAATATAATTCACAATTTTACGAATTTTTACGAATTATAATGGCTATTATCGTATTTAGTATTTACTCATGCCATTTCTTTAGAGAGAATTAGAATAAATAATCTTAATGTGTAGTGAACAACATACAACTTCACTAGTCAAACTAAGAATGCTAAACTAATGCTATTAAACTGAAAGTTAAGAAATTTGAATATGATATTTTATTAATGTAACGAAGCCGATATCAAATGCCACACCTATAACCCTTACTTAATATACATTAAGTTTTCAGCATGAATACATCCGTGGGAGGAATGGCGTGGGGATCGGTATGGTGTAGCATCTAGGAGTACTGACTTCCCACTCTGAAGAGGGTCATAGTTCAAATCCTGGCTGTTGCAGTAATTTTCAGAGGTATCCAGGTATTTGGGGTGCTACGTGAAGAAATATCCAGTTGGTATACACCGTCCGTCGGATAGGACATTAAACTGTGTGATCCGTTGGCTCCTTTCGTCATTAGTGTAGAATAATGCCGACAAAAGGGATCTCTCTCCAACCCTCCTCATTTCCCTGGTCATTATATCTCTTTCAAATAACCCACCTATCCCTAATGACTCTAATTACTACAGCCATCGGGAACCTCTCCTGATAGCTACTACTAGGAGTATCGTTAGTTGGCATTTTCGACATATCACTCCAAAGTAGCTATAACCTTACGAATGACTAATTTATATAGTGACACGTCAGCCTAGTTTTCCTTACGATCGAGTCACTTCCTATGTTTTTTGTTTAGAAGAGCGTTTAGATTGCTGCATGGAAAAGTATCATCACTAGTATTCAGGGTACCGTGCTCAATATATGGGAAAATTAATTTTGAAATGTTGGTGGCATCATAAAAAAAACATCATCAGTGCTATTTCAGTGACCAGCACTTAATTTTTATCAAATTCTGGTGTGAACTAAATCCGTAGGAGGAACGCCGTGAGTTAGCCGCACGAGACGCAGAATATGCAGCAGATCTATCAGTCCATAGTACCATAACGGCACGCATGCCGAACCCAAATGGCACGAATAAAGCAGAGGTTTCGTAAAGAGCGAGCCGCTTGCCATAAACGATAACGCCCCCCCAGCACCGGCATTCGTGCGGCAAAGCCATCAAAAGGTCCCTCTTTGAGGACCTTCGCCGCGGACCCCACGCGAAAATCTAATTCTGGAAGGAGGACGTGAACACAATATTTCCGGACGCTCCCATGCCAATGGCCACCACGTATCCCACCACGCACACGCGCGTGGGTTTCTGCGGGCCACACCCCTTTCGTAATGAAAGACCTTGGGGAAACAGCCTCAAGGTGGAGATAACCAGAGCAACGGGGGGTAGGGCATGACATTAGCCTCAAACTATGCCGATATACGATATTCCACATACGTACTATACAAGATCGATATAGAAAATGAACTAAAGTGAATGATCGATATATCGAAGGTTGTTGGGTACCGGGATAGTGCTTTGGCTAGCGTACTGGCTTCCCACCAGAGGGTCCGGGTTCGAATCTTGGAGACGGCAGATTTTATTCAGTGGTATCCGGATCCCTATTTGAGGTGCTTTGCGAAGAGCATTTTGAATACACCGTCCGTCGAATGGGACGTTCAACTGCGGATTTAGCGACTTTCTTTGAGAGTAGGCGTAATATTATGGTATTTTTCAATCTTTTTCTGGTGCTATTGCACTTTTTAACAAGGAGTGGACTTTTCCTTTAAGATCTACTTATATATCTTATTATTTTTTTTCTGTTTTTAGATTATTTATTTCTTTTCTTTGTTGAACTTTTATTCCTTTTAACGGAAGGTTGCTTATGTATGATTTTGGAATTTTTTTTATTTTTATGTTGTACTAGTTTGGGAGTTTATACTATTATAATTGCTGGGTGGTCTTCTATTTCTGATTACTCTTTGTTAGGAGGACTTTGGGCAGTAGCTCACACTATATCCTATGAGGTAAGATTTGCATTAATTTTAATGCCTTTGATTTGCTTAGAGGAGGTTATTCTTTAATTGAGTTTTATTTGTTTCCATATCATATTTGGTATGCCTTTTAAAAGTTTCCTTTAGTACTTATTTGATTTGCTTCCTGTTTGGCCAACACCAATTGTACTCCTTCTGATTTTGCTGAAGGAAAGTTTGAGTTAGAGTCTGGATTTATTGTAAAATATAAAAGTGGTGGCTTTGCGACGCCAAGTTTCTCTCCCATTCATCCATAATGGCGCAAATGACCTCGACTGTCAGTCGCCTTACCTAAATCTACTGAAAGGTTGTGGACTATCTTAGACATATTGACATTTCCGTATTTTCGGAAATGTCATTATTGCCAAAATTGCTATAAGGGTAGCATAATTATCGTCGCGTTGATACATCTCCGGCGTATCGTTTTTTATTCTATTTCTATTGTCTTTAATGCTATATCGATGGCTGAAACTGAGATATGAGCAGTTGAATGTTTCTAGACGAGAGGAGATAATTATTCCCCACGTTTAGAGATTTGTTGGAGATTAAAAAAATGATTATTATTAATAGTATTCTACCTTTTAGCGTAGGTTTTGAATGGACACAAGCTTAAACACGGTGCGACGATACGTTTATGTGCCTATCATAACAAAACAATCTGACCTTCTACATTAAAATAAGCCCTTCTGTAATACTACATTCTTCTTTCCTTCCTTTGTTTCATTCAAAATGCCCCTATCCTCTTTTCTTTCCCCTTCCTCTGTTGCCTAACGTTCTCCACAATAGTACAATCTTCTACATCCCATCACCAATCAAAATGCTGTTCCCTTGCTCCAATGGAAGGGGTAGGTAGAAGTGAAGTATATACACAGAAAGGTGAAGGGTGAGGAAGTGACAGAAGAGTGCGATAGATATGAAGATGGAGGCAGTTGAGGGTACTGAAGGAAGAGCGAGAGTATAGTAAAGGGAGGAGAAGGGAGTAATGCCCGCCCGCCCGGACGTGTATCTCTCCAGACCTTGCGCTCTTCCCCTTTCGTTGACTGGGAAGGCATTCAAGGTCGCGAGAAGAAGGCTCCAACAAGAACCGGACTGGTTAGGTGGGAGCGCGTCAGTCTTCTCCCCCTCTCTCTGCTCTCTTTCCCCGCTTTCTCTCTATCTCCCCTCTCTCACTTGCTTTCTTCCTGTGTTTACTTTCGCTCTCTCAAGTTCAGTCACGCACACCGACTCTCACCCTTTTTCACTCTCTCTCCCTCATTGAAGGGCTGGTGGCTCTCGCCAAAGTAGCTCTCACGCAATTCGCGACTGTGTGCCGAAAAACTGCACAGGTGGACGCGTTGAATAGATCTCTCGCGAACTGTGCCCCGCGATTCTCACGTAGAGCCCCAATAAGGAAACGCCGACAATTTGGGATCGGTCGTTGAGGTCTCCTCAGTCATATTAATATAGAGATGCGTAGTTCAAGTCCCGGTCAAGGAAATATTTTTGCATTTGTGATCTGCTCGATTCCGCCTTCCCTACCTTCTTGTGTTCGCCCTTTATATTTGTTCCTATCCCTTTTCCTTATGTCTATTTCTATCGGATTGAGTATATGTTCGCCATATGGCGGGTTTTCGTGTTTGAATGTGTGTGTGTATATATATATATATATATATATATATATATATATATATATATATATATATATATCATATATATACACACACTTTATATATATATATATATATATATATATCATATATATACACACACTTTATATATATATATATATATATATATATATATAGAAATATGTATACGAATGTATATGTGTGTGTGTGCATATGTATGTCCATCTATCTTTTGTGGAAGTCTCACCGATGTGTATAATGATTCAAACGAAGAAGTAAGAGGTGTTACCCAGCAAAAATATAATAAAGCACATTCAAAAGGATACTCACACGTATTCTTAATTTTCGGTGGCAAGACCACTTTCCTCTGGGCAAAGAAGCTCAGTTCCTTCTTTCCCCTGGTGGTTTTTCTATCAGAAAGTTTGGAATATGTGTGAGTGCGTTTTTCTACATTTTTGTTGGCTAACTCCATATCGCTCCGTATACAATTGTGTTTGTGTGCGTTTGTCATATGAGTTGCGGAAAATAGGAGTTTATTGGAAGGATAGGAGGCTTATGCGAAACCTCTTCATGTGTCAGACTGCTTAGGTGCTTGCGGAGGATTAGTCGAAATGGGCAGTGTTAGAACAGGAAATAGGGCAGGGGGGTCAATTATTACCAGTGCTGTTCAACTTACTTGTGGAGGAAGTGGGTATAGAGACATGTGAAGAACTAGAGGTAGGATTGTGTCACGCTCATATCTTCAGTGGCGTGGAAATTAAGGAACCGTGAAAAATCCCAAATATATTTTTTTCATTCCCAGAGTGAAGCGAAACTATAGTAAATGTCCACGGAACTAATGATTTCTGAGAATTAAAATTTGGTTCAATATAATACGGAAACCTTTTTACAGCACCATTTGTTGGGAAGTAAATTTTCTTCTTATGGGATACCTACCCTAATTGACTGAGAAGAGATTTCTTCACCGTGAGTCAGCATTAAGGATAGGAGCTTACTCTTTCATTGAGTGTTGAAGTATCATCTGTCAGTAATAAGCAAGGATAAAAAGCTCATCATTAAATCTCGGTTCGGTAGTTAGGTTTTTTGTCAATGGTTATGATGAGCTTTCGTGTTTTCGGAAGTCCCCAGGTTGATCATAATTGAGTCTTCAATGTCCGGAATCTTCACGAAGAGAACATGAACATTTTTGAAACCTCTCAATGATAGGGATATGTAATATTTTTAGTTTTTGGCGATTAAAAATGCTACGCGAGACGTGAGAAAAATCTTTAACGGAGAAAATAGGAGTCTCAGGTAAAAAGACATCTCAAAATTTTATCGCTTCCATGAAGAATTTAGGTAACTCCTGAGAAAAATTTCGACGCCAAAGTTAACGACCTAGTAAAGGGATAACGAAAAATAATATTAACAGTATCTTAAGCCTGTGCATCGAGATGTATATGTTAATGAAGAAAGGAAATTGAAAAAAAACTCATCACCAGGAGATAATTATCTCAATAGGATCATTGACTATACTTTATATAGGCTATAGACGTATTTGATCCTTAACGGATTTCCATTACGAAGACTCGTACACAATGATCAAATCCCAAAAGTCAAATTACAATAAATTACGAACGCATTTAAAATTCACGGAACACCACTTCATTGAAAGATTTTCTGTAAAAGAACCAAAAGTTAATTAGATATATTCGGTAATTATACCCAAAACATTTATATGCAATATAACTCGTTATAATGCAAAAATTATGAATTATATGTTTTTTTATAGTCTTCCATTTGCCTTCACATAAATACGTATGGATAAAATATCGTGGATAGATTTTAGGCAAGCCTATATATATTTTTTCATCCATATGTGATGTGTAGCCAAGGCGCATTTTAATAGTAATGACCGGCCAGTAACAAATTGAAGGCTACTCAAAATTATTTCATGTGCAATACCTGTACTTAGTAATCTTACTTTCCGTACGGTCATAACGTCCCAAACACTTTTAATAGCATTAAATAGCAATTGTATTTCAATTAATCTCCAACTCCTGACGAAAGTAATCTCGGCGTTCAAGATAAAGTGGATAGGTTTCCTTCACATTGGGATCAAGTTGATGTCGACCTCCTGCTTAGCAGAAGTGAACACGGAGAAAATCCGTGAACTTGTGCAATTTTGATCTTCTTCTGAACCTCCGCATAAAAATTCTGACACTTTGGAATCACAACCAATTTTTTGCAGGTGGGTTTTTCAACTCTTCCGTATTTTCGAAACGTTTTGACTCAAGCCATCTCTTTGAGGTGATAAGGAAGAAATGGGAGTCCCTTGGTGCGATATCAAGCCCATTAGTGGCTTAATGACGAATAAATCTCCCATCTGAATTTTTAAATTGTTTCTAACTGCGAGGAGAGTCGTGTGGGCACGCACTATCGCGAAGGACAAAAATGCCTGACGTCATCATTCCTGGTCGTATCCTTCGAAAGTCAAGAGGCAGTTTGAAAAGTATTCGCTCTGCTCATTACTTTTGAAATTTTCCCATAATTACAACTTAAAATTGCAAGGGTGATCACGTGTTTCGTTAAAGTAAACCCGAACTTAACAAATCAGCTCTACTGTGAGATGCTTTTCAGGTAAACAGCCTTCGGATCAATGTTACAGCAGATTCGTTTTTACACCATATCGGTCGATCGGCCTTTCATTTCAGAGTTGGCATGAGAAAAGCTGGAAAAAGTACATGTGTAGTCTAAGCAACGTGGAAATAAGTGTGATGAAGAAATCCCCGGAAACTTGTCTCTTCATGTCAAAAAACGAAATTTTCCTCTCATGTGGATTCGGAAATAATTTCGAGAGAGGAAGCACCAAAATGTCTTTCGTGGCACATTCTCCACGCTAAAGCAAACAATTTCTCTTGACAAACCACCTCCCATCTTCTCCTATCCCCGTTAAGAAACTCTCTTCTGACCACCGCTATGTTGGTTCCGCGTGAGCGTGTTCGTGTGAGTGTTCACCAAATGGACGCCAGTTATGTTAGAATTGGCCGCGGACAAAACTTCCCGGCGTAGGAAAAAGATAAAAGGCAGTAAAAGTAACATCTTGACCAAAGTCATCGGTTCAGTTGGCCGATAAATTCGCGTTGGACAAAGTCTTTCGAAAACTAAAATCGAGTAATCGTATTTTTACAAAACGCTATACGTATCGTGTAACCAAATATTACAGAGGTTTCCCGTTAAAAGTTTCCTTAATTTACTCTCTCTCTCTCTCTCTCTCTCTCTCTATATATATATATATATATATATATATATATATATATATATATATATGTATGTATATATAAATATACTATATATAGTATACATACTAATATTTTATATTTATACATATATATGAGATATATATATATATATATATATATATATATATATATATATACATATATATACATATATATATATGTATATATAAATATACTATATATAGTATACATACTAATATTTTATATTTATACATATATATGATATATATATATATATGTATGAGATACCATTGTTTGTTGATATTTTTTGCGGCTATGAACTGATGGAACCAAAGTTGCTTCCAGTTTGACATATTTGACTGGATGACGGTTTGCCTAATGCCTACAGCCAGCATCCAGGGAAACCGTCGACCAGACAATTGGAGCAATGCGTGAGCAGCTTGATAACCTTGGCGATACCGTTTTGATGTTAAGTAATATTTTTAATCATTGCTTAATTATTTTTAGTATCGTGATGCTTTTAAAGATTCTCTTTTTAAAATAAAACCAGTTTCTCGAGACATTAGTGCGAAATCAACTCCTCATTTTCTTCTCGAGCCGATAATTTACGGTATAGAGAAGGGCATTTTTCGGAATAGGGAAGGTCACCGTAGTGAAATATTTAGTGCGTGCGAGTTCGCCCTTGGTTTATTCGGTCTGGAGTGGAATGACTTCGGATCTCGTGCGAATGTTAAAAGAGGTCGAAAAGATTGATGATTGCATCGGAGAAATGGCAAATGGAGTGCGACACATCCCGTAGGCAAAACTGTATTATTCACCGTTAATTGCTAATTTCACCGCGAACCCCGCCCATAAATATCTAATAGCGGTCGGATGCAAGTGTGGAAATTTTTAATGAGGTGGTGGAGGGAAAAAAAAAGATTTCCTTTCGTCCAAAATTCTACAAGATACATATTTTTTTAGTCTTCCCCAATTGGAGGTCGCTTGCTTGCCCATGGCCTAAAATAGAGTTGACGGCCTAAACGCGAGGTGATGCATGACCCGTGACCTTTAGCTTTATTAGATTGGGTTTCTTGCCTGAAAAAATAAATCCGGTTGGTGAATCGAAGGCATCGTTCAATTTTTCATTAAGTTACTTCTAATGTTTAGTATGAGCATCCAGTAGTTTGCACAGAAGACGATAAAAGTAAATATTTTTCACTCAAGCTACTGAATCGTGTCAATGAAATCATAACCGTACACCACTCTCTTCTTTGCGATGTTCTACCCTGTGCTGAGGTACCCCTGTCGTGTTTCCAGACGGTTTTTGTCTCCTAAGACGTATGTATAGAAGTCGTCTTTGTTTCCATCGACTTTCCTAGTATATCGCTTTCATAATTGCATTTGAAATTACGTCTCCCATCGAAATCCCACTCCTACGTCAAAATTTCCCCTTTCCATCAATGGGGCTAGCCATTCGCGTATTTACCGTGAGAACCATTATTGGGCGTGCGGTTACCTACTTCTACCACTATTGAAATAAAATTTGGTGATTTCAACAACTCCTTTTCCACAGTTAAAAGTTGTTGTGTCTTTATTTTTTCGTTAATTCTTTTGAAATGCAAAACGAAAAATAGCAAACACATGGAAATAAAGTAATGATTGTGTGAAATGGACGCGCTAAAACCTAAAGAAATGCTAAAAAATGAGAACGAGCAAAAGGATGTAGGCGACCGGATATCATGTTGGATTCATATAGGAGAATAGGAGGAACGACGAAGTTTCCAACATGGTGGATCGAGAGAGAATTTGTTCAGGCATAAATCCGAATAAGGCAAAAAGTGGACGGAGAGAATTATAAGGGATAAGAATGGGATTCAAGTCAAATGAGCATTTATGCATTCGTGATATTTAATTTAAATATTCGGATTAATAAGCTGTCAACTTGATTTCCGCATGGAAAATTACCACCAACTGACGCCGAGAGGTGTTAAGTTCATTTCGGGATATTGACGATTCAATGATAGAGGGAGAGAATATTGTGTAATCGAGGAAGAAGAAGGAAGAGGATTCTACTTCAGACGACAGGAAGGCACGTAGACTTGGAGGAGGAAATAATGTAGGTAAAAGAAACAGGAAGTTATTGTATTGGTAAACAAAAGCGGCTAGTGGCCATACTAAAACCAACTATTAATCTGCCGATTATCTCTGATGATAACTATCCATGGAGTTCTTAAGACGACGTGCTGTTGGCTTTTATTTTTTTTCGAAAATATTAAAACCTCTGGAAATGAATACGGAGGGAAGCTTGGCTATAAAATTCTCAAGAAATTTTTGGCTTATTATTACTCGTGCCATCCTGTTAACTACCGGTCCGGGATTCTTCTTCCCACGATGGAATCCCGTGAGCCACAAAGGGACTCGTGCCAGAGGGGTATAGGGCCTGGGATAAAACACTTCAATGCACGAAGAATGGAAATGAAAATGTTGTAACAATCGCATTTCTTAATGCGGAAGAGGAGGAAGATCTAATTGCATCACGATTGTTCGTTTTTTTTCCGTTTATAAAGTGCGTCTTTAGAAATGGAGTTAACCCCGTATTCAAAAACACGTTACTAATTCATGTTTTTTCAAACCTTGGGAGATATTTTGCTAATCTAGAGTTTGTTACTAAGAGGTTGCTTGTAAATGATTTGTTGCCCGGGTTCAAGATATATAAAGAGGGAATGAGAGAGAGTAAAAAAGATTGAAGCTCCTTCTTAAAACACAACGTAATTGAAGGGAAATGGAGCGCCTTTAGTTTAAGCTATGTTCTTTAGCAAAACGTCTAAGATTGCTTAAAAAGTATGGTATTCATACTCAATATAATAAATTAATTATTTTCCGGTTAATTACCCTGCAGATTTGCGGTTAACCAACTGCTAAAACGGATCAACTTCTAAGGCATCTTCTCTTTTCTACTATTAAAGAAGGGTTTTTAACCCACCATACTAAATTTTCCAGCTTATATGGACAGAAATCAGCTTTGTTTTCACATACGCACGTACTTTGCAGGATGAAAATGTCACGGATTCATATTTTTAGCGGAACTATTTGCTTTCAAACTGTTAGTGTTACGCATATCTATGTCACACTTATTATATTCTCCATTAAAAAGGCACCAGTTTCACCTAGTACGCGGAATGGAAGTCAAATATTGTGTTTATTTTCCTAAGATGAATAATATACTTACCGAATAAATAAATTTGGTATTATTTTGCTGGTTTCGACGCATAGGCGACATCATCAGGTGATGAAGCCCACCAGATGATCAATATTCAGATGTCGCCAATTCGTCGAAACCGGTAGTATTATAAAGTTTTTTGCGTGAAAAAATACCAAGTTTATTTCTTCAGTGATCATGAATTTTCACTCGGTAGAGCCTTGAACCATCAAATTCAAAAAAAAATACTTAACTCGTAAATTAGTTTTTAATTTTAATTAGAGCATTTGAATGAGATGTGTTAACTGCAATTCAATGCCCTATGCTTTCAGAGGTCTCACCGCAGTGTGACATTTTGGGTATTTACTTAGGATCAGGCTGCTCTCGGCGTAGAGCTCTCTTTTTATATGACACCCATTTCCTTTCATAATGGCCTGTTTATTATAAAGAAGGAAACTCCTCTTCCACAAAATAAATATGTATTTAATTAGTAACCAGTTTAGATTAGAATACACCGTTTTATCTTCCGACGATTCATCATTATCGTCTTATCTTATCTCTCTCTCTCTCTTTTATGTAACAACTTCTGGGATAGAAAATCGTCAGGGTGAGGTCACCTTCGCTAACTTACACCAATACTGACCCTTTATTCTGCAACACTGACACCCGTTCCACATCTCCTCTCAAGGATAACATCCAAAAATCTCAAGGAAGGCGAAAAGGAATGTTTGGAGGTCATTGCTTAGTCAGTTTAGTGAGATTCTGATCTGAAATAAACAGTTTCAGCAATCGCTATGTACTTGAAAATGTTCAGTAATGATATTAGCCTCGCTATGCTCAAGCCAACAAATTTGTACAATCCCCTGTCACGACGAACGCCAGAAAGTTATGAGTCACGATGTCACACTTGTGGGGAGGTAAGATATTCGGGGTTATAAATTTTATAACTTGATGGGAGGTGCGATCCCAAACAGTCTTCAGGCTTAACGCCGGTCTCGGAGCCATTTCGTGTGTCTCCGAGTGACCTTCGGATCTTCCTCCAATTGGCTCCAGCGTTACCAAGTTCCTAAACGATCATTCCACGACAGTCCTCCGACTTATGCCACTATCGCCTTGCAAACTCATGGCCGATACGGCGGGGTTCAATAAATCGTGACACATGAGTGTCTTTGAGATTTAGAAATTTCGGGAGTGATCGCTGAGCGAGATCCGCCTTAGAGAAAGCGGAGGCAGTCAAGATTGCCCGGCGTCTTCTCAAAAGTCGCCGTCCTTGCGTCTTCCCTCCGCCATTGCGATACTGTCTCAAGGGGATATCCCGCACTTTCTGTCGGAAACGGTTTCCGACTTAGAGAAGGGGTTCGTGACAATCGGTTTTCTCGAAAGTTTATCGTCACGACTTGAGCTGTAAAGTCTTGTGGGGTTCTGGTGCTGTTCACTGGCTCAGTAAGGGAGTTAAAATGATATGCAAATGTGTTTCCTGTTGCTCCTTAAATTTGTCCTGGAGACCACATCGTGAGATGCAGAAAACGCGGGGAATTTTTTCCTTTCGAGAAAAAGAGGAACCCGTAGTTCCTTAGGGGATAACGTGCACCCTGGCTAATCCGCGATCTGTATCTTCCCCCATTAGTGAGGACCTGATATGTGAATTTCACACGCCGTTGGGCTTAGTATTAAGTGAGTTCTAATCCCCTTCAATCAGGTAAACCTTCGAGTTGCTAATTGAGGCTTTACTGTAGGAAAAAAATTAATGAAAAATATCTGACTTGGTTTTTTGTAACTTCGCAGGTAAGTTCATATGTTGTATCGTAGGTTAAACTTCACTCGCAGGCAAAGATCAATTTGTTCATATCCTTATTTCGCGTATTTAAAGATGATTGCTAAAAGTTGATGCTACACCCATTCATGGCTATTTCGTAAGTACATTTATTATGTGTATATGTGTTATATATATGTTTATGCAGGTGTTAATATGTGTATGTGTTTTAAAACACTCTTAAGGAGTGTAAAGTTAGGTTAATCCCTAATGCCAATGCAAAGGAACTCAGAGGGTTATGATAACGTTATTTCGGTCCACCATCTACCATCAACGGGGAGGCTAAAGGGCTTGACAGCAAAAAGACTGTACTGTGCCATAGAACTGTCCAATGTCAGGTGTTAAGGAAGTTCTTATCAATGATTGAAACTTGATAAAAAACATTCGTAATTTGGACTTAGTTTGAGTTTTTTTTAAATATCACATCGGCTTTTTTCCACCCATTAATTAATACCACTGAAGGAATGGTGGTTATATAAACAGTTTTTCAATTCTAACATTATCGCGCAAATTATATCAGTTTTTTGTGATAATAGCAAAAGATATCTGCACCATTAATTCCCAGTTCATTCTGCTGTTACTCCTCCACAGCCATTGGAATATTTGCAATATCTTTGATATTCAATGTCAATTTCTATGAAAACCATCACGTAGGATCCAGTTTTATTATTTATATTTGATAGAGCGCACTTATGGGTACAGCTAGAGGACATTTCATCAAAATGACATAATTCCTGACATCTCGCAGCAACCGCCTTAAAGAAAGGTAGGTGCGCTCTCGGCAGAGTGTCTCTAAGTGCGGGATTTTTTTAAGAGAATTCCAAAATCCTCACCAGTGTGAACACCTGGGGTTCCTTAAATGTAGCCTGACTGATTCTTAAACTCGCAATTTCTTTTGGTTGGGAATTCACTGGAAGCCATTCCCCAGTCGAAATAGATTGAGATTGCGATATAAAAATGTAAATGACTGTCGTGCTAACAGTTGTGCGATCACATTTGACTTTTTAATTAAGGGAAATGAAATTAGTATGATTTTGAACCAACAATATTACAGCGTGTGATACGTGGTGTAACTAGGGGTGATAAAAAAGCTGAGTTTGCACAACACAGCAACGAAATATTGAGGTATTAAAACGATATTAACTCATTTAGCCAACACATTTCGTGTGAGTAGGTAGAGGAGGTAAAGTCTGGATACCGATAGGTAATATCTGTTTCCCTTTTTCCTTCGTCCTTGGTTTCTTAACGACATAATTGTGTCGTCAAATTGAAATTAATTGATCAGAAGAGGAGAAAAATGTTTCAACATAATACCTTAGTAATTTGACAGTAAATACGTTCGACAGATTGAAACCGCCACATTGATATTCCATGTTTATGGTCTATAGAGTTAAAATGAAAAATGCTGTCCCATTCGAAGTGTAGCACCCAATTCATTTGTCATATCACGATTTTCGTACCTTGTCTTTTACGTACGCATAATTCGGACCAGTGTTGCCAGCTGGCAGACGAAGATTACTATTCGGTAGAAATATTTTATTTTCCCCTTTTCGTAATATATTTTTTCAGAAAAATATGTTAGAGAAAGAAGACAAAATAATTGAACATTGTGGAGAATATAAATTCTGAAAATAATGCGAGTGCATACAAACTCAAGACTCGAGTAAATACGAAGATAAATTTAATCCTGCAAAAGGATCATAATGATCCTTCTCACGAACGAACTAATTGCAGTAATTCTGTCTTCGTAACGAATAGCACTTTAACGGATTTATAAAACTTATGAATGGCTTTAAAAGAAGATTATTTTCAACCTTCAGGTTAGCAAGATACTAAAAAAAACTTAGTGCAGTCTATGCTAGCAAAGGTAAACAAAATGTATTTCGGCTTATACCAATTCGCTCGTTTCTGGCCATGTAGTAGTAGAGTCATAAGGAGAGCACTAATCAACCGTAGAACAGAAAACTGATGAAACACTACGAAAAATGCTGTAAAAATGGGTCCCGGACTATCTGGATGGGAAGCTGGCCAATGAATAATCATAGCACAGAATCCAAATGCCTAACTTTTTGATGGATCGAATATTATTTTTCCTCTCTCTCACTCTCTCTCTCTCTCTCTCTCTCTCTCTCTCTCTCTATATATATATATATATATATATATATATATATATATATATATATATATAGATCGATTATACGGAAAAACTCATACGAGCAGTATAGTATTTGGACGGCACAATTGAACACAAATAAAATAGTAACACTTAAAAGGACACTCACATGGTAAACTGTTTAAGCCTTCGGCCTTCTTCAAGTAGGACTCTTAAAAGACCTCGGAGAAGGCCGAAAGCTTAAAAAGTTTACCATGTGAGTGTCCTTTAAGTGTTACTATTTTATCTGTGTTCTATTGTGCCGTCCAAATATTTTATAGAAAATATATATTTATATATGTATCCATACCTTTTTCTTAGAGACCATATGCCTTGTATAATTTTCTGTTACCTGACCGGACTGCCCACCAAAACGCCCGTTTCGTATTTGGGTTTATGCATACTGGTTACTTTCTACATCTATCTACATAATGCCCCGCAAGCCGCCGCAAGGGCGTGTGGCGGGAGGTGTTAGGTCACCACCAGGTTATCACGGCAGCTTATTTAATTTTGGATCCATTCGTTCAATTATTGGAAGATTTTAAGAAAAACACCTCAAGTAAGAAGACAATTGGAGCTCCATTCCTGCTGTAAAACGATGAGGGATCATCGATGGCCCACCAATACCAAAATTGAGGATTTCGTTCCATTGAGTCCAAAGCGTTCCCATGGGAATTTTTCGTAGTAGATTTCAGCAATGGCCGAAGAGATTGGTAGATTGAAACATATTGCGTTGCCTTTAAATTTAATTTTTGATTTGAGTTGATAGTTCAAATTGAGATTAGCGGTAATGTTCAAATGTTGCATTATAGAGAGGTTCCTTAAGGTTTCAGACATGCTTTTGAATATATTTATTTCAACTGACGTTTTGCATTTAAATAGTAGAACCTGATTCTACTATGAGGAATTAGGAGTTGGACTGAAAAAAAGGTGATGATCGTACAAAATTAATAAAAAGATTGATTTAATATACAAATTTATAAATTAATAAATGTATATATATATGTATATTATATATATATATATATATATATATATATATATATATATATATATATATATATATATATATATATATATATATATATATATATAACGTTCTTCGGTGATGCAAAAATATATAAAAACACTGATATAGATTTTTAAAACATAGGAACACAAAGAAGGGACACTCACATATGTAGTTTTTACGTTTCGACAGCACGGCCATCGTCATCAGAATCTTTCGTCCTTCTGATGATGACGGCCGTGCAATCGAAACGTCAAAACCACATACGTGTGAGTGTCTCTTCTTTGTGTTTCTCTGTTTTAAAAATCTATATCAGTGTTTATATATGGATACACATATATCCGTATACATATATTTTTTATATATCTGTGACCATTGTATTAATTTTTTTCGTAGAATACGCGTATTCGCAATTCTTCAAAGACAGAAAATATTTATTGTTGAAAAAATCAGACTCACTGTGTATTTATTTTCCTCTTAAAATGAAACTGGAATTAACACATAGAGATGGAGTAAGAAATAAATCTCCAATATGTTCAAACAGTTATGGAATTATTCGAGTGTACTTCATTAAAAGTTTATTTGCGTTTATAAGCGTTTTGCTATCTTTGTTTTCAAACTGTCACATGGTAGGGTTAAGGAGAGTATATATATTAATACTAGTGGGAAAATGTTTCCTACCGTAAATGTGATTGTTTGTTTAAAAACGTCACACATCTATTCTATTATGCAGCACGCATCGCTTAGGAGTCGTGAAAAATTGACATTTCTAAGTGTCTACTGACCAATAATGATCCTCTAACCGTAATGACGGACAGAAACTCATAAATCTATCGTCTCCTACAATTTATCCGGCTTTTAAAATATCTCGATAGTTTGCTAAAATCGAAATATTTACCACAAAATCTGGTAAGGCACCCATAGATTCCACTTTATTAGTTCACCAAGAGCTATCAAATGGGCAAGAAAAAGAGATTAGAACACTTAATGCACACTATGTGATTTGAGCTCTTGGGAGGGAATTCTACATCAGCGGAAGTGGAATAATTTCGTGGAAGTAATTCGTGAGTCGTATCAGAAATACCGCCATCTGTGAGATGTGACCAATGTAACGAATGAAAGCATACGTTTTGGATACACCGTTTCGAATTCGGCGACGAGAATCGGGGACAAAAATGTGGTCTGGTGTTTTAAATGGAACTGGAAGTGTATAAGAGGGGGTAGAAGGGAGAGGAGAGAAAGTACATCGTGGGGGCACAAAACCGCAGGTTTCAACCTAAATATCGACCTGTTTTACTCAACGGTACATTATACACGTAATAAAAGAGAAAATGGAAAAAAATTATACAATCGACAGATTTAAGATTTTTTCCGCAAGTGATATTGGAATCAGAATAGCTGAAAACGACCGAATCAAGGGAAAATATATTATTAATATCGTTATTTCTATCTGTTAAGATATATTTTTCATGGAAACCAGCTACCAAACATTACAGCGACGATTCCCTTGTCTCTCTGAACAAACTACAACTTGATATCCCGTTGTACAATTGACCCATCTTCTATTCCGTTTATTTCCACTATCCTATCTATACCACTTCCTTGCCTTGCATTATCCCCTATTTCACAGTCTTCTATATCCCATACCCAATCATAACGCTCTGCATCCATCTTTCCTGCCTCTTTTTGATTTTTCCCAACAATCCCCTCTCTTCCCCTATACCACAAAAAGTACTTCCTTATTTGTTATCTTTTCAGTCCACTTTACCTTTTCCATCCTTACCCAAAGCCACATTTCAAAACCTCCAAATCTTACTTTCCATATTCTACTTCAATTACTATATTTCGGCGGGAAAAATATATGATAAACAATCCAACTAGACTAGCATGCTACATTTTTTTATCTAATCCTAAGATAATATTTCTTCTTATTATTGGTAAAAAAAAGTGATTAAAATTTCTGGAATCCTGTCCTTGTCCGCTCTAACTCCTATTTAATATGTCTTCTCATCAATGACAAATCGTCAATCATGTGTAGCATCAATGCATCCAATGCATCCATGTGTGAAACATGGATGCATCAATGCATGCAAGTGCACTTAAAGTTGGCGTCAATGTCAGAAATATTTTGAACTTGCATTTTTTTTATTGATAAAATTCAGGGAAAACTTAATTTTCGATGTAACATGCCCGTTGCCTCTGACACACCCTAGAGGTGGTATGCAAGGTACAGTGTGCATATGTGGGTTACACAGTTTTCCGCCCGGGGATCCGAGGGGTTGACCAACCGAATTGAGAATTTTATTATAATAATAAGTGTAAAAAAATATTATATTTACAACCAAATAAATATATTATATTATTTATATTTATAATATATTAAAAATAATTACATAATAAACATATAATATATTTATATGTATGAATAAATGTTTTATAAGTCTAGAAGTTAAGTCAGTAGGTTACGCACTGTTGGAGTATCATACCGCCACTTCCTAGAAATCTCCTAAATTCGCTCTTACTGATTGCCTAATACCTCCTGTCGTACGTTCCTCGGGTTTTATTTACATAGGGCGATGACGCCTTCCGAAAATCTCAAACAACATCAAAAATCATTCAATTCGTGAAAATCGAACGGTATAGCAGGGAAATGAACTAGGAAATAAATGCCCCATTTATTTAAAATTATTGTTGATAAAATAAAGAGGGAAAATTTGAAATTTTACTCGGGCATAGCCGTTCATTAATGATGAAAAGTAGGAAGAGCAAACGTATGAGTGTAAGTACACGTATGCTCCTGTGATCGCAAATATACATAGGTATATTTTCGTATCTCAATTAGTGAATATTTTTGTATAACACTTCGCTTCTCATCACCACACGCGGCGGATGGCATGGCGTTTTTTTTAGATGTAGGTTATCATGTTAAGATGAGTGGATTCCGCACACATTATGTCACTTTATTCTGGTTAGGTTTTTGAATCTCACATATCAAGAACAAACATTCGAGTAGATTACAGCATACGCTCAGACGTGGCTAAAGATTCGTCAGATCTGTTCGCCTCGAGCGTGAAAGACTGACCTCCAAGGTTTTTTTTCTATCCATCCCGCCAATTTGCTGTGTTTAAGTATCACATAATCCGTGGAGAGAGTTTTTCCCGACCATGCCTCACTCTCGCTCTCGCGGTTCAGACTGGTCTCTTCCCGGCTACGCGACGGGCCTATGCATCCTTGACCGTCGACTATAAAGGAAATGACTCTTCCCCGACTCACCAAGCGAGATTCTTGAGAAAATGAGGGAGATGAACTGGTGGGAAGAGGAATTTGCGTCGCGAAGCAACGCCCGTGAATTCATTCGTCGTTGGATATAAGTTCGCAGTCTCTTGTGAATTCAAAAATTGAAAAGAGAATTTTAGCAACATTTGTGTTTTAACTGGCGGCTCTCATGACTCATCCATACGCTTTTAAGGGTTCTCTTGTGAAGTCATCGTTAGGAGTTTTGCTTAGGACTACGTCCGATATCCAAAGTTAATACTCGACCACGAGGAAAAAAGGAAATTGATGAAGATTATTCATAGATCGATTATTTACTTACACCCCTACTTCCACATGGTATATTGCAAACCACTACTAAGATTTGTGACAGGGGGTGATGATATAATTTGACATTCAATATCAAAAATGAACTTTTTCTCAATTTTTAGTCACAATAAGAAGTATTTATGTTAGGTACTTCGAGTAATCCAGATCATGATAAGTGCAGGTATATGCTATACGATACCTAAGTAAGATATACTTGTCTACCCACACGAGAGAAGCTCTAGATAACAAGAGAGACAAGAACAAAAGCTAGATTTGATAACAATAATACACTAGTCTACTTAGAACGAAAAAGAAAAAATACATTCCCTATCCCTAACGCCGTCAAATAGTGTTATTCTGATCCCTTAATAGTTCGTGTGAAAGATGAAATCTTTGATATACCTGTTATCCACTAAGTCTCTCTAATTTTATCGCCACAATCTAATTGCTCTAATTGCTCTAATTGCTTTAATTAGGCCACGAAAGGTTAAACGAATATTAGGAGATTAATCATTGGGCTCCCTTAAAATCAAAATTTATCTTGAACACTTCATGTATCCGGTGAGATAAGGCGTAATCACCATCTATCGTAATAGGGACCGTGAATCATTGAAGTACAATTGAAGTGTATATTCATTCACGGGTCATCCATCTGAGATCTAAATATAAAAATCACATTCCATTAAAGTCGTCGAAATTTATCATAGACATGACCGTAGACAACAGATAAAATATCATTAAACAAATGCGTTTTGAAGCAATTTCTTCGAGGATTACTTCCTTTAAGGTATATTTTTTCAAATCTTCTTCCATTAGCGTGAATATCCTTGTTTAATTTTTGCATTGAAATTCGTACCGAATTCTCCCTCTGGTACGGTTATATATAATCGTACCATATATACATATATTTGTGCACATATGTTTTCTATATATATATATATATATATATATATATATATATATATATATATATATACACATATATACATATATACATATATATATGAATGCTATCTGGGATGACCTGAAAACGAGAAAAATGAGGTCCACTGTTTTTTAGGAAGATGCCGAACTCCTTTGCTCGAGAGGAGAGTTCACACAAACTCAAGCAGAGATTTGCACTTTCGATTTTTTTCCAAACACTTTCGTTCAAGAAAATTTTTCGATCTCTGAGGAATCACTCGAACCTACCATTGCGTCTGTCCTCTGGAGACTCTTCTTCTTCAAACGCGACCTCTCAGGGCTGAATCGGGCGGTGGGAACGATGCTCTCTCTCTCTCCCCGGCGTCGTCGCGGTGTTCACGCGGAAAACAAGACCTCGTCGTCCGCAGGGAAGAGCAAAATAAATGTGCAATTTTCCTTCAAATCTCTACACGTTCGCCTCCTCATCCGGAGTCCAAGGGTATTGTATTAATCTCCCTCGTATGAAATTCCCCGCCCAAAAACAACACGCATCCAATCCTTCCACTGTCTTCTTCTTCCCTCTGGGAGAGATACTCTCCAAGTGTCGGGAGACCCTTGAAACTTTTCTGAGGTCCTCTCCCCCGAAGAGAGAGAATGTTTGGTCCTAGAGGGAGGGAGGAGTGGGTGTTTTTCGCATTCGACTCCTTGCTGCAATCGCGGAGAACTGACTTCGGGTGGAAACAAGTTCCTCCCAGACTTTTTGGGAGCGGAGAACAACATCCCCTCCCCTTATTGGCCGACACGACCCCCCCCCTTTCTATCCCACCCCACCCTTCCCACTCACCTTCTCTCTCTTCCCCATCGCCCTTTCCACGGCCACCTTGAAGGGGGCAAGGTAACTGCCCCCTCTCCTCACCACTCCTAACCCCACGTATACTCATACTCGGACACCCTTAGCGCCCCCATCGTCTAAACCCTCACCCCACGAGCCACGCCGTGTCAAACCGTCCTTCCCCCCCTTCCCACCTCTCCGCTGAGTCGAAAGGCGAAGGGGGATGAGTTGGAAGGCGCCTCCGCTGCAAGTTGTTTCGTTGTTGGATGGGGGAGACCAGTTTTCTTCAGCGTTCTTTTTTTCTCCTCCCCTCCCCTCCTCCTCCTCCTCACCCTTCCCACCACTTCTCACTGCGTTCCGTGGGAGGCGCGGTCTTCTCCTCCCTAACTCCTATCTTCTGGGCATTTATTTTTTGGGAAGAAAGGGAAAGGGTGTATGGCGGAAAAGAGCTGGATTGGTGTGCTCAATTCCCTCACTCTCCCTCTCTCTCTCACCTCCGGTGTCTTACCGCGTGCCCGTCCCATCCATCATTCTCAACCCGCCATCACATAACCCCCGGTAATTTTTCTCAAGAGTGCAAGGAGAGATACAGGTGAGAAGTGCGGGGGAGGTGGGAAGATTGCAAAGTTAGTGGAAACGTCTCGTTCCCTGCAGTGGGTTGTGGGATTAGTGGTGAGTGTGCTTGGACGGTGTAGCCACAATCTAAGCCCATAAGACACCCTCAACAAGTCACTGCTAGGGTTCATGGCATTGGGGGAGAGTGATTTGAAGCACCATATGTGTAGAATCAAAAATTAAGTTTTACTTAATGATTAGTAACACTGCATATACCTGTATTTCTGTGAAATAATTTAGATCGTGATACCTACATCTACATCGGTACACCTAACTTGCAAACTGTACTACAGTATTCAAGTTAGATGTACTTCTTTACGCATACGAGAGGAGCCGTTTGTTTAACAAGAAGGGCGTTAGTTAAGCCTCACCTAGAGTGCATATGCGGCTGGTGTACGGAATCCATCCCCACGAGGTAGGCTTAATTTTGACACTAGATCGAGGGTATATTAGAGCAGCTAGGTGATGTGAAAAGTTGTTATTCATCAATGAAACACTGTATATATATATATATATATATATATATATATATATATATATATATATATATATATATATATATATATATATGAATGTATTAGTGAACATGTATGCATAGATCCCGCCACGCTTACTTGCGGCGGCTAGCAGGATATTCATCTACATCTACATGGTACCCTGCAAGCCGCACGTGAGGAGTGTGGCAGGGGTTGTTAAGTTATCAAATTTCAGTGACAAAATGGATGAATGTTCGGGGTTGGTGGCTCGCAGCTGAATCCATCGACCGTAATTATTACGTGACAGCATTTTTTGCCATGATCGCAATTCGTGTGAGGGAATAATGGAAGAGTCCCTGAATCTATTAGCTTTACGGTACACCTCCATTACCCTTTCCGAATAGTTTAGTATGCCGATGTAATGAGTGGAATCAATGAATCCTTCGTTATCATAGGTTAAGCCGAATGTCCCTATGCCTTTTTGATAGCATCCTCCATTCGTGCTCGGAGAGAATCCCATCTTTGTTCCTCTATTAAACGTTCATTTTCTTGCCTTAGCATTTCTTTACAAGCATAGCGGCCCTTCTTTGCACGTTTCCCATTACCTTGATAGAGTCCTCCCAAATACTTGTCCCGTATTTCAAGTTAGGGCTCAACAATGCAGAGTAACAAATCTTCCTTACTTTCTCATTACATTGTCAGGCAACTTATATGATGAATCTCCGAAGTCTCTTCAAGGCATCTTCAATTATCTCCCTAATTTAACCGTTCCAGGATCATATTTTGTGAGGATGAATTCGGAATACTTTATACGAGAATTTTTCGGAATACTTTATTTGGACCTCGCCGTCATATTATTCAGAATGGCAAAGACTTATGGACCTCATTTGATTGACATATGATTATGATTAGTACACATGATGGGTATGCTAGTGGGATTAAGTTTGTTGCTACTTGACGGAGAGAGCAGGAAAGATTTATATTTTTAATAGAGATATCGATATATCTACATCTATGCAATACACCGCAAGCCGCCGCAGGGGCGTGTGGCGGGGGGGGGGATGAGAACGCCACCCGTAGAACAGATTAAAACCACATGGAAAAAAAACAACAAATGGATGCCAATTCACATATAAATAGGCTTTTATATGATCGTAGGAAGCCCTTTTTAACTTCAACACATGGAAATACACATACAAATACTAGAAACTAGTATGCAAATGCACCTATGGACTTTCCTTAAGCACCGTTTAATTTTGTTCTCGATTGAAAATCAACTGTCTTTAATATTTCTATTGTGACTTCACTTTCTACGACTTTACTCTCTACTATTCCTACTAATAACAATTCCTGATTGCCCGGGGAAAGAACGATTATTGTATCAATTTGTACTGGAATCTATCTCCTTTATCTTTGTGGTCTAACCTAACCAAATAGTACGGGGCCATAATAATTCCCTTTGTGTCATAGTTGAACTTATGTGTTTCGAACCTTGTTAAAAGTCTTAAAATTAGATGTTGCGCGATATTGTGTAGATCTATGCGTAAAAAAAACTTCCATTATGAATTAAAATCCTTAAGTCATGGCATCCAGTTGCATATAAAGTATGGGTGGCAATAAAAAACCAAACGATAAAGTTCTAGGATGGTTACTCGTATGTTAGGGGAGGAGGTTTCCGGAATAAAAAAAATGAGGCAGCAATGTGTGGACTCAAAGCATATGGCGAGTGTAAGTGGCAGTGTGGAATGCTGAGGAAGAATGTGAAAGAGAGGGAAGATTCTTGGTTAAGTGAAGTAGACGAAGCAGTGGAATGCTGAGGAAGAACATGAAATGGAGGGAAGATTCTTGGTTAAGTGAGGTAGACGAAGAAAATTATAGGCATGTTGGACGGTATCAAGTAAGACTAAAAGAAAATGAGGAGTCAGGGGTGTTTCATAGTAATACACATTGTTAGATCAATCATTTACCGCCACATTGAGCGGATCTCAACAATATCGCACCACTTATCCTCTGAATAATATACCTACTTTGAGCGATACGTTACTCTAGATTTATTCAGATAATCATGTAAATTAGATATTAACAAGATGGTAAAGTTATAGGGGCATTGGAATAATAATTGCGTCAAGCAGAGAAGCTCCCTCAAGGGAAGGCAGTTGGAAAGAGAGTTGTGTGAGGATGTTAGGAAAATATTAGTTGAGATCTTTAATATGGAGTGCGGGGTTTTGCAGCGGAAACATGGTCATGGTAGCCAGATAATACGCGTATATTGGAGCCTTTTGAGGTCATGTGGGTTCCGGGAGAAATGCTATTATACAGGCTTCGTCCGGAAAATAGGTTTACTGAGCTCAGGAAAAAAAAATTTATTACACTTTTACATATCTTAAGCTAATATTCCTCAAAATAAGACCCTTGTGAGTCGATACACTTGTTCCAGCGGCGTTCCCATTCCTGGAACGCTCCCGCGAAGGCATCATCGGGAACCTCTCGAAGACTCGTCGTCGACCTCTTCTCTGCCCTCCACGAACATCTTGTGCCACCGAAAGATCATGTTTCTGGACATGGCTGACTCCCCGTAAGCCTGGTTAATCATACCGACAGTTTCGGTAGACGATTTCCCAAGCTTTACCGCAAATTTGATGGAATAACGCTGCTCCAAAAACTTCGGCATCGCGTTCCGTGACGTGGGTCGAAGCGTGGAGGTTCGCGTTAACAGAGCTCCACACTACACCACAGCTCAGAGCCGACTGCCTTTTTCAGCGTCGCTTGCCAACATACCCCCCTCCAATCGCAGCCCGTCAGAGCGGTGCTGGGCGCGCCTGGAGCGGCGGGAAAAAATCAGTACACTTATTTTCCGGACGAACCCTGTATATACCATATATGCTGCCACATTTACACATATAAATGTGTGTGTGCATGTGTGTGTATGTATATATATATATATATATATATATATATATATATACATATATTTTTTTATGTGTGTGTGTGAAAGGCAGCAGTTTCGCCATTAGGCACAGGTGGCGCGGACCGAGTGGGTCGGCCCGGCATCAGCTGCTACAGCTGCGGTCGAGAGTATCGGCCGCAGTACTGCGATGTGGATGGAGAAGGAAAACCATCACATTATTCTCCCTGGGATATGCAGTCTTGTATTGATAATGTTCAAATATAGTAGAATAGAAAGATATGTGTGCTGCAGTTAACCAATCCTAGGATTGAAATACTAAATTAAATATATAAATAAATTAAAATATAAATATATGTTTTTATAAATAAATACACACACACACACACACACACACACGTGTGTGTGTGTGTGTGTGTGTGTGTGTGTGTGTGTGTGTGTGTGTGTGTGTGTGTGTGTGTGTGCGCGTGCGCGTGCGCGTGCGCGTGCGCGTGCGCGTGTGCGTGTGCGTGTGCGTGTGCGTGTGCGTGTGCGTGTGCGTGTGCGCGTGTGCGCGTGTGCGCGTGTGCGCGTGTGCGCGAGTGCGCGAGTGCGCGAGTGCGCGAGTGCGCGCGTGTGCGCGTGTGCGCGTGTGTGTGTGTGGTTAGCGGTAGTCCAGGGGGTAGAGCGTAGGGGCCCGGGTTCGATTCCCGAGCAAAACTCTCAAGGCACCTGCAGCTTCAAACAAGCTCTATGATTTTTCGGGTAACATAACCAGTTTATGGTATATATATATATATATATATATATATATAAAACCATGCGTATATAATCATATATCAACCATATAATATATTTATACACACACAAGTGTCTCACTTGAAGAAGGCCTCTGAGAGGGCCGAAAGCTCGAGCAATTTACCGTGTGATTGTCCTTTTAAATGTTGTTATTCTATTTGTGTATATGTATATATATATATATATACATATATATATATATATATATATATATATATATATATATATATATATATATATATATATATATATATATATATATATATATATATATGATCATAGAGAATTGCATATGTAGAATTTACCTGCAAACCCGTTTTCTCAAAAAGATATGAATATATTACAAAAAAATTCATTTTTATTTAATCTGTACTAAAATGAACATGATGTCCATGATGATTCATGTCCATGAATTTAAGGTTCATGTTAGTTCAGATGACACTAAATTATTCTTTGATGTCACGGAAACTAAATGCATAGAAACATATTTACGGTATATTTCTTTACTTTGCATCAAAAACAGAAATAACACACGTATTTTAATTAGGTGGCTTACTCAGAATCAGGAGAAGAGGAGACTCAGGTAAATTCTACAGTTAATAAATACATATCCCATATATATATATATATATATATATATATATATATATATATATATATATATATATATATATATATATAGAGTTGATCTTACTCTCTTCGCTAACCGAAGGGCTCCCAGCCTAAATTTTCCAGCGTACACGTCTCGCTCAATCTCTTCGCATACCAGTTTTTAACAAACCTGGCGGATTTCCTCTGAACTTTTTCGAGCTCCTTAATCAACGTGTCGGATCCAAAATTCTCGCCGCGTATTCCAAATCTAGCCTAACTTGAGCGTAGTAGCACCGCTTTCTCTCTCTCTTCTATTTCATTATTTTTTCCTAAAACTCGTTCGATGAAATCTAGTTTAGCCTAGTAAAATCTTATGAAAATCTTAAAGGCCATCTCGCAGTATATATGTACTTCTAAGGTGTGTAGCCTATGCAGTGTATGTGTATATGTCTGGTACCAAACCAGTCATTCAACTCGAGTTTCATATTTCCCTACTCATTTTATATTTGTTTAGAGTATAGACAAATGGTACAGAATTATGCCATGGAATTAGGGCATGGTATCGTATTAATATAATATGTATAAATATATATATATATATATATATATATATATATATATATATATATATATATATATATATATATATATAAACCGTATACACAGTAATAAACCCGAAAGTCGGGCTGTTAGGTGATGGTATAGTTCACCCAGTACTAAGCCCTAAACGGTGTGTGAAATTCACACATCAGGGTAGGGGGGGCAGTTCCTTTCCCTGTGCCGGTTTTGGTTTCCCAGGAAGATCTGGTACCCAAAACATAGCTTGGGTGGAGCTGTAGGTGCCCAGAGCGCCTAGCCTGGGAAACGAACCCGGGCTCCTCCTGTCAGCTTGTTTGTACCAATGCTCTACCCCTGGACTACCGCGACCATTTTTAAAGGTGGAAGAGAAGGGTATAAGTGCGTGAGGTCCCAAGGAGGTGACTAAAGGCTCATCATTGTCCTGGGTGAGCTATTTTCCTCAAAATTTTACATAACTGGATACCTTCTAGATAGACCTCGTATATTGAAATTATAGCTAACATATGTATTCAAAATTTAACTAAAATCCCCTAATACGTCCCTGTGACGGTTTGCGTTATATTGTAAAGATGTAGATGTATAGAAACAATGAATATATGAATTCATTTGAGTACAATTAGGTGGGTTCTCTTCTCGTAGCGATTTTTCATCTCCAACCATACACTACCCGTCGTAAGGATGTGTGGCAGGGGGTGTGAAGTCACCAGCCATTTGATAGTTACTCCAATATTTCCACAAACGTAAAAAGTCTCTTGAAACACTCTTGTAGTTCCACTTGCTAGGCACATGGAAGGTAGTGGGGGTGACTAGATGCACCATGTATAAATCCGTTGGTTGTAGGCTAAGGTATGTGGCAGGCAGTTCGCGTTCGTGAAATAAGGAAAAAACTAAATTCGAACACTGAATTTTATTTATGTACTAGATACCTGATGATGACGATGAAGCGTTGAAACTATTTGTGCCAGCGTAGCATTTAGGGGGCAACTACAGTGGGTCCCTATATATCATGGACACCATTCATGTATTTATTTGTTATGCACACTACTGCTGTTGCAATGTTAGTGACTGCTTTACTAAATGCTCGAAGAAGTCAGATGAGGAAACTCGTTTAAAAAAGGCGTGTTCATATACCACGCAGTCACTAATTACCAGTTAGCATACCATCCATGTCTGACGGACAGTTAAAAAATGCAACAGCGAACCTGAGGAGATTTTCTTTGTACCTTAATCGATGCCGAAATTCAAGTTTTCTCCCTTGGATCTCAAATAATTGTCACGTATTCCAAATGTGGTCTAACTAAACCGGAGTCAAACCTCTCTCTTACTTTTTCATTATATTTTATCCTGCGGCCCGTCAAATGAAACCAAACTTCTTTAAGACTGATACGTAAATTACTCTAATGTGCGATGTCACACGTTTACCACTGAAAAACAGAAATTTGGCCGCTCAATATTTAAAGCTCCGAGAAAATCTATATTTAGATGCCATAAAATGACTTCTCTTAACATTCCCAGGCACTCTGACAATGGTGAGCCAATGGAAAAAGCGTAGAATAATCACTTCTATGCGGAGAGAGAGTTGTTGGCTTGTTGGGCCTTCATTGGTGCTGTGATGTGTGGCAGAGGAATGGTGTTCAATTAATTGTTGGCACAAGGGTGTATGGATTTCATGCATATGACTTGATTCGCTTCAACTCCTAATCATAAAATGCAGTGAAAAGTGAGAAGTTTTTATGGTTTGGGTCAATAATGACCCAAATTAAGTAAATCGTGAATGAGGACAGAAAAATTGAAAAAAAATAACCAATATGATAGCATCATTCATTGAATGCATTTGAAAAGAGTTGACAACTAATGAAAAGTTTATAATCTCTGTTGTCCCATTTACAAGATGCGTGATGAATATTTATATAACCCTAAAGGTTTTTAATCTAAATATAATACAATACGATAATACTAGATGGCAGTGAGACTCAAATCCGATAGCGTGCACTATTCCGTTCATTCAAGATAATCCATTTGCATCACCGAAAGGAGTTCTCATCAAAAAAGAGGAACAATTTATATGTGAATCGAGATCAGAACTTTATCCTAACATAAATATACATTTTTTCGACCGAAAACCTGAATAAACCACGCATCGTCTAAACGAAAGACAAGATTCATAACAGATTTATATTTGACGGATTTATAATAAGCAAGAAAGGACGAAATTAATTTTATAAAAATTAAGGACTGGAACTTTCAGATATGTGACAATAAACATCCTTGGTATGAGCATTTTCCATATATATTTTTGTTACATTGAAGAAATTCAGCACAATTTTGAATGAATTGATAAAAAAAGAGTTTGTAGTAAAAAATCTTTGGCTGGATTTGATGTTAAAAAGGATCTCAGTTTATAGGTAATGTGAACAAAATTAGTTTTTATGGTTTGCCAAAGGCCAATGAATGCGAACTTATGAAAGATGAGTAATTTTGTGAAGCGGCGCGGCAGGGCGCTTGGGCTGGTAAGAGAATTCATCGAAAACCGCAGGGAAATTAACTATTAAGGCTGTATTCGGACTCAGCGCAAACCTCAACCTAAAACGTTTCGCCCTGGGACGTTTCCTACTTAAGGACACCCCTTTTATAAAAGCAGCTATCTCTTTACATTAAATGTCTCCATCATGACCTACATAAGAATGCTCGTTCTACAATTTGAAAACCAAGCAATGTTCTAACGCTACGCATCAGTGAAATCACGGTTGTTGAAACAAATTGCTCAGAAGTAAAGTACTATTTATTAGTGTCAATTTATTATAAATGTGATTCAAACTATGGTATGACCTATAATATATATTGTGAATGAATTGATATCGAATCATCTAATTTACCTTTTACAACTTTTTGTTTTTAAGTTTTCATTCTTACAATGGTGTAAACTGGGGCACCGGCCTTTAATTTTTTTATTGTTTTGGGCAATCAATCGGATTAGGTAGGTTTTTGCAAGGACGCAGACTGCCAAACGTTACAGTGACAACCACTTGTCTCTCTAAACAAAGCGTAACCCGATATCCAGCATTGAAAAAAGGCCCATCTTCAATTTCACGTACGCCCTTCATTCCATCCAACATCCTTATCTTATTCCAGCCACTTCCTCGTTCCCATAACGATCTCCCTTTGTTACAGATTTCCACATCCCACTGCCGATCAATATTCTCTTATTCTATTTATTTACCAGCCTCCGTATGATTTCTCCCAACAATCTCCTCTCCTCCATGCCCGGCAATTTCCTAGTTTGTTTTCCTTTCAGTCCACTTAATCTTTTTCATCCTTCTCCGAACCCGCATTATCTCAAAAGCCTCCAAGATACTATATACCTGTCAGCCAGATTCAATGACCATGTTTCCGCACCGCACAAAACTCACGCTCCATATCAAAGTTTTTACGAGCCTTTTTTTAACATCCTTGCTCAACCTCCCTGTCATTAATTCTCTACTCCTTGTGAAAGATTCTGCACGTAACGCAATTCTTCCCCTTATATCTTTTCTATTTTGACCATTTTGGTCCAAACTACTTCCGAGATACGTAAACTCGCCCACCTGCTCTAGGTTTTGCCTTACTATTTTAACATTTGGCTTAGCCTATCTCTTTCTGGAAGACCGCATAACTTTGTTCTATTTACATTTACACTCATTCCGTACGTATCGCAAAGACTTCAATGCACTCAGCAATGTTTGGAACCCCTTGGCTGACTGATTAACTAAAGCTTGGTCATCATGAAACCTGATTTTACAAATTCCCCACCGACTGATGTTTTCATCTCCAGTTTATCCCATTCTATCAGAAGTACATCCTCAAACTAACCGTTTACCCTATCGACTTCTTCCTCTCTATGATTGATTGGTAGTAGGTATATATCAATAATGACCTACTAATAGTATTTAAAGTTGCTAGGATTTCGTGAGATAACTACTTCAGAAGCCTTGCCTCCCCTTGTGCCGGAGATTACACACAGCCGATTCGACCGAGTCCCATAGTTGCCAGAACTTTAATTCTATGTAGTGTCTGTCATGGAATTCTAAGGGTTAATTAATTGAGTTCCCGTTGCCTTCCTCAATAGCGTTTTTAACGTGAAATGACCGCCCCACTTGGTTCAGACACCTTCAAAGCCGCCTTACTGAGCAATAGACGCTGCGTGGATTACCTTTCGTCAGACTCCTAACATTTGACTTATCTGGCATGGCTGACCCTACCAAAAGCAAATATCTTGCTAATGCCAGCACAGCTCAGCTATGGGGAATAAGAACGCACAAACCCTTCCACCACGTCAAGGTTATATGTAGTCAATGGGGAGAGACAAGTTTATTTAACCCGATGAAATAAATAGTTTTTTGTGAGGTTCATAAAAACGAACTACCTTCAGCCGTTAAAACGAAGGCTTCGATAAGGTTTTTAATCTCTCGACGAAGCGAGGAACGAGGAAGTACTGCATAGAAGAGCTTAAGAGAAATGAGCCATATCAAGGAGATGGTCTAAAGGTGGCTAACGCATTGTGAGACATAAGTGAATTTATTGGGAACATAATAATAGGAGGGAAGCATGATGAAGGGGAAATCCCGTAAAGGAAGACCAAGGTACATAAATGTGCATAGGAATCAATTAAGAAGAATGCCTGACAAAGAAGAAATCAGGCAGGGATGATAGAAAATGACAACCCTAAATAGAGAATATGGATATGTATGCATATGTATATAAGTATATATAAATACATATAAGTACATACATATATATATATATATATATATATATATACACATTCAAACACGAAATCCCGCCAAACGGCGAATAAATACTCATATATACAGAAACAGATATAAGGAAAAGGGATAGGAACACATATAAAGGACGAACACAATAGAGGTGGGGAAGGCGGAATCGAACGGATCACAAGAGTAAAAATATTTCCTCAACCGGGACTCGAACACCGGATCTTTCCACTTGCCGGGCGGATGCTCTTAACCACTTGAGCTATCGAGGATAGTCAATTTACCCTGAGATCCGTGGGTCTAATATGTCGCCAAGCGCCCCTGCCACGAAACGCACTGTTCCTTTCCTGTATGATGTTGTATGAATTCTAACCCACTGTCCTTTCCTTTCCTTGTGTATTGTCTATTTCTCCTTTGGTGGGTGAAACTGCCCCCTGACGCCATCTCTTGGCTGAAAGAATCGGGGCGCTTGGCGACATATTAGACCCACGGATCTCAGGGTAAATTGACTATCCTCGATAGCTCAAGTGGTTAAGAGCATCCGCCCGGCAAGTGGAAAGATCCGGTGTTCGAGTCCCGGTTGAGGAAATATTTTTACTCTTGTGATCCGTTCGATTCCGCCTTCCCCACCTCTATTGTGTTCGTCCTTTATATGTGTTCCTATCCCTTTTCCTTATATCTGTTTCTGTATATATGAGTATATATATATATATATATATGCGCACACAAAATTTTATTGATTCTAATACTAACGCCTCTTGGCCAAAAACGTCCACTATCCGGGAGTTCCTCGACAACTTGATTCTTAAATGTCCCCTGTTTAAATTATATATGTATGTATATTTATCTATGACTTAGCTACTAAATTATAGCAACAATTGTTTTTCTACCAAATTTACTAGTTTTTACAAACTAAATATAAAAAACACCAAATATTTCGCCTTTTGTCTCTCATGCGCATATTTTTGGAGAATTGAAAGTTGAAACGCAGTCATCCTTTACCTTTGGATATCTTAAATGCTCTCTCAAATTAATTGTGTATTCCGAGGTCCTTTAATGATTGAGAAATGTATGGATATGAAAATTTTAAAGGCGAAAGCTTCCCAGTGGCTACCGATACTTCCGCGGTGGAAGAAATTCATCCGGCACGCCTTTAAGGAATTGACATTTCCAGTCGCCCCCTCTGATCTCCATATTAAATATTTGACGATTTCCCTCGTGGTCACGGGGAGAGCGAACGACTCTCTGGAAATTGTCTTACCTTATAGATGGTCCCTGTAACGCCTAATAACGATGTTGACACTGGGGTTCGTCCGTTCGTAGAAAGTTGGTATATAAGTTGAATACAGCAATGATGGCAAACAAGGGGAGAGGTGTGTTGTTTGAATCTCGCAAACACTTGTATCACCAGGAAATTCAAAGATAAATAGATGAGAAAGGATGAGGCGACTGACTAAAGGTTAGCGTGAAACAGGATGTGGACCGGGATGCGTCTTGATATTTTTCACGTCAAAGGCGGAGAGCAGAGCGTATTTCCCTTTGTAATAAACGCCTAATTGCAACATTAAAAGCCATCTCATGCGGAAGACAAAATATCATAAAGAGGAATTAGAATTTGTGCTATATATCTAAATATATATTATATATATATATATAATGTATAAAATTTTGCACTAGTGGACGCAGACAAAACACAGAAACACACGCAAAGAGACTCACCAAGTTTCGAATTTTAGGTGGTCGCAGCCACTTTCATCAAGGAAGAGAGGGACAGAACTGCCGATATACCTGTATATGCATATATATATATTCCCTGCTCATAAGAGGAAACAGAATCTGCAATGACCCCGACTCCCTTGGTAATTTCTTCTCAAATCTATACCATTCCCTCCGCAAACCCTCAAACGAGGTTATCCTGAATCCCTTCGTAACAAAAGGATCCGTAGACATGCCTACACTCCGAAACCTTCCTCCACCGCGGAAACCCACCCTCTTTCAATTTGCACCACAATTCCCTAGCCTAGAATCTCTTCGAGTAATCCTAAAAGACCTCTACCCTATCCTCAAAAATCATAATTCCACCGCCTACCTTTTTCCCAAATGTCCTTCTGCTACTTTCCAACGCCCCACCTACTTATCAGATCTTCTAAAATCAACCAATCAACTCCTTAAATCCCCGACCCGTCCCAAAACCACTCCCATGTCCTGAAATAAACCCAGATGCAAAATATGTCCTAATTTCAAAACCAGAATCCCATCCCTCTCCCACCCGCCATTTAACTCTCTTCCACCAATTCCCTACTCCTAATGTACTTCCAGTAATGTAGTTTGTCTTCTGAGGAGCCAAATTTGCCCTGCCTTTTCTACTGGACAGTGTTCCACACCCCTCAAAATTAGAATCAATAAACATTGGACTAAAAATTCTTGTAAGCATTCTTTCCTGATTTATATGCTCCCAATCCCCAAACAAGCCTAACAACACGACACTCCCTTCGATAAATACTATAGTGTATCCATCTTAGCATCCCTCCCACCCTCTGACCCTCCACTGCAATTCAAAACAATAGAGCAGGCGTTCATCAGGCTCCTGGATTCCTGGAATTGCCCAGGATTTAATATTAGACATTAATTACCCCGATCTTCACATATTTTAATCCCCCCTCCTCCCTCAACACCCTTCATATTATCCCTATCTTCTAAAAATCCCTCTCCTAACTCTTCCCCTCCCCCCAAGATAGTCCCCTCCCCTCCCAATCCAAGATAGTGATGATTTTATTAAATATTCTATAAGAAAGAAGGGAGAAAAGAAAATAGTGTTATTCGTTGAAAATTTTATTGATCCTTCGTCAGTAGGAAAAAACTGAGGTAACTGCTGAAAGTGTACTGCTGCCAAGGGAATTTCACTCGAAAGGGAAAGGTGAAGGTTATGTGAGGAAGGGAAACGGTACGGAGGGAGGGGATACTAGATTCGGATTCACAAAATATTTATTTGGTAGTTGTGTCCGTCCAAAAACTACCTGAACCGATATATATATATATATATATATATATATATATATATATATATATATATATATATATATATATATATATATATATATATATATACATATATATAGGCACGTTTGTGCACTAGATTTGTTTAGCAGATAACATTTGCTCAAGCATCTTCTAACGGGGAGACCAAAGGATTCATTATGTCACAAAGATATTTATCTGCGGATAAATGGCATTTGTTTCCGTATTTAATATATTTTTGAGCGAATTAAAAAACTGTTTTTTACATCTACAATTGCGTTTAAGTATTGCAGCGGATTTTTCCTGAGGATCTAAAAAAAATAATGTAAGATTTAAGACCAAAACGTCAATGGCGGAATTGTGTAGTAAATACTTTTAATTGACTGAGAGTTGCAAGAATGAGATCGGCGAAGCTGTTGGGGATTATTGTGAAGGTTGATTTTTCCAGGAAATATTGGGAAAATCAGGAAATAACGTTTAGGGAGAAGGAGATACCATGAGGGATGATATTTTTCGATTAGTGATCGCTTTACCGCAATGACATCGCGCATACCTCTCCCATTCTCAAACCGGAACTGATCATCCCCTAATTAATCATTTGCCTTGCCCTCCATCTTTTGTTGACGGAGAACAAGGCAACCCACCAAAGGAGAATTTTGAGTTGCAAGAATAAGACCGGCGAAGCAGTTGGGGATTATTGTGAAGGTTGATTTTGCCAGGAAATATTGGGAAACTCAGGAAATCACGTTTAGGGAGAAGGACATACCATGAGGGATGATATTTTTCTGCTGATGAGTAGTATTTGTCTTTAATAAGTCCCCATATAGAGTATGCGGCGAGCATTATCAGGGAAACATCTAAAAAAACACTAATTGCAACATTGAAAGGAACAGAATAGGGCCTCAAGATTCATGAATAATGATTCGTACGAAAAAACATAAATGCGCCTTACACATTTACTACAAGTACTGGGGGGTGGGAATCTTTAGGTAGGCTAAGACTCAAGAGTAAGATTTACACCTATTGTAAATGGTATCACTGGAGTGGTTTTTGTTCCGGCATAGGCGATTATTGTTTCAGCCCCACAGTCAAATAAGCACGACAGACACAACAATTACCACCAAATAAGAAAGATAGTTTGCCGAAAGGAAAGAGTCAAGCATTCGATTTTTGCGCGCTCAATACTCGCCAACAACACAAGGGGGAAACACTAGGACGGAAATTGGTGAGTACTGACGAAAACAGTGAGGAACATTCAAGTTGAATTTCCCCTAGATGACAGGCGTCCTAACGGCCCTCCCCCGCCATACGCCTTCTGGCCGATTGGTGGAGTGGCATAAGTAAAAAAATCATAGATCTAATTCATTTTTGAATTGTCCGTCCTGCATGAGTAGAATACTACCCGGTAATAAGTGATTGTGTTGTATGTTATCCCATCATTTTTAATGAGATTCCCCATTTGTGAGTGTAGTCAGTGGAGTAGTTACCAACAGCATAACAGTTGTAGTGTGTTGTAACAGATGTTTCATAAATGATGTCCGATCGTCCCTTCCATTTGTCCTTAACTTTGTTCACGGCGAGCCATGTGCTTTTTTTAAAAGTATTGTATTAGATGAGCAAGCGTGTGCAAGCTCAGACAAGAATCGATGTTGTGCGGAGATAAGTCAAGGTAGGGCCACAAGTAAGTCGGTATTTCACTTCTCACAGACGCCACTAGAAGGCACCTCAGTGATTGTAATCCGTCCAGCAGTTCACGCGTAGAAAGATCAGTCTCATCTCTTTTTGTGCAGACTTATAGATGGAGCTGGGAAAATTTGTTTGAGTAATGATTACATATTATGCATCTCGAGGAAGGTTTGTCTTTGGCGATTTAATAATTGGTATCACATATCAATTCGTCCATATCCCCCTACTCGAATGCATTTTCGCGTATATAGATTTATGTCTCAAATCCAAATATTATCTCCTCCCTGTCATCGCTACTTCATCCGCGACACAGATTTTCTTTGTTTTAGAGAGATTCGTCAGTCTCCAACTCCTTCTGGAAAGCAAATCCATAATGACAGCAGTAGATGTGACCTCCTGAAACGCTTCAATTTCCAACAGCGAAGGTCACTCTGCACTACGGCACTTTCTTTACGCGACCCTTTTCTTTCGTCGACTTCCTCCTCAATTTCACGCCTTTTTCGCTCGGAATAATGCCTTCACTTTCAGAGAGAAAGAGAGAGACATTGTTCCAAAAGATCCAATAGTCACTTATGTGGACGGGATAATGGTATCCTCTTAAGGCGACCTCTTAATGGGTCTTCTGGCGGAAGAGTTCTTCTTTCAGAACAGGCCAATCACTCCCTTCAGTACTTGTTTCAGTCCCACCTGTTTCCTGCAGACGACCCGCCGACCTTGAAAATATGTGACGTGCTCAGAGGCCTATTAGTATTGGTAGGATATTAAGTTATTTGTCTGTTTTAACATATGGTTTCATATTCTGGTCCTCGATTTTTAACAATTTCGTCGCTCATTAGATGACTAATAAGTCCGTCTTTTTTATCTCTTTATAATTGAAAAATTAAGATGTAAAGAAAAGCTTGAAACTTAATCTTTCTCGAAATTTGGCCTTAATTTTCCACGAAAACATCCCCACTACAGTGCCTTCCCGATGATTCCAATTTTGTTTTCCAAAAGTAAGTTTTCTATCTCAATATTCTACAACCGCATTTATACCCCGCAGTGTATGAAAAAGGTGCGTGGCAGGTGGTGCAGGAACTAGATGGGGTAGATAAGGGATAAGGGAGTGAAGGGCGGGGTAAAGGGTTTGTAAAAGGGAAAACACTCTCACCAAAACTCTTCGAAAAGACATGCAAATTACAATATATGCTATGGGACACCTTAAATTCAAAGAAGTGTTACTTTGACTCAAAAGCGTTCTCTGGTATACTGAGGAGGGAATAAGAATGAACCACAATATCTAAAACAACAACCACTTGTATCAGTGGTCGACAAATTCAATAGCCAACAGAGGCAAATATCAACAGTGCTAAATTTTTTAATCTTAAATTACAATATATAGGTAGGTACATTGTTATTAACTTAATTAGGGTGCTTCTTAGCTGACCTTTGCTTAAAACGTCCTCAATCTGAATGAGGTACGTTCGTTGAGGTCGACCGCTTCCAATTATCCCACCCAAAATCGTCTTGTACACTTGTTTCTTCTACTATTTCCTTTCGTTTAACCTGTCTATCAACTCACCTTTCTCAATCCTCGGCACAAAACCTTCGTTCTCTCTAAAACGCTCCCTAAAATCAACCGAACCTTTACTTCAACTTTTAAGTTTTAGTTAAACTATAGGTACGTTGAATAAAACTTGATATCATCCTTAATGAGGACGATGCCAAGTTTTTACAATGAGATTTTATCTTTATCCTCGATAGGATTTTAACGATAAATAACATCCTTAATAGGGATGATATTTATTTATAAAATTAAATCGTAAGGTATTCATAAAATTAATCGATGACAATGACTAACATACATTAATGTGAACAATTGCCTTGCATCTCCTTGAAAAGTTTGGTAGTAGTAGTATTTAGGGGAGGCGACCGACTGCTGAGGTCATTTGCGCCATAGGGGATGGACAGGAAATGATGAATGGTGGAGAGAAACCCGGCGTCGTCATTAGCTTACTCTTTACGAAAGGCGCAAAGGGGTCCGCAGCTCAACGTCCCATCCGACGGACGGCGTACGCACTCAAAGTGACCTCCACAAAGCACCTCAAGTAGGGATCGAGATACCTCTGAAAAATATTCAACAATGCCGGGATTTGAATCCAAGCACTCTGGGTGGGAAGCCAGTACGATAGCCACCGCACCAATCCCGATGCCCTTGAAAAGTTTGGTTATGTCTAGTTTGTATGTTGCGATTTTTAATTTTAGGCACGAATCCAGATTCCCATCTATAAGGCGACTTCTAAACTCAGTCATGACAAGATTTATGCTTGAAAATAATTTCACATGAATATGTAGATCCGAATTAGGAAAGGTCAGCAAACGCTAGTTTTAATAAATTATCATTTGAGTTAGGAATACTATTCTGGGTGTTAAAATTCAACATATATTCCTCCTCCGGGTTTTCAAAGCAGACCACTTGTGCCATGAACTAAGTTCACAAATGCTTTACCCGAATGCTTCCACATACGAGGTGTGTCCGAAAAGTACCCGACACGCGTTTTGTAATAATTTTTTTATTTTGAGGCTGTTGTGCTCTACAAATTTGCTCCAAGAGGTCAGACGATCAACAAAGAATATTGCGTTGTGGTTCAAAAATGATTGCGTGATGCCGTGAGAAGAAAACGACCGCGACTCTGGTCAAGCGGTGATTGGCTTCTTCACCACGATAACGCGCCAGCGCATTCATCGAACCTTGTGCAGCAATTTTCGGCGAAACACAGGAGATTGTACAGATTCGCCAGCCTCCGTACATTTGGATGTTCCCCGAATTGAAAATGACTCTCAAAGATAAGGGGTTCGACGACATAGAGTAATGTGACGCGCGAGCTGAAGGTCATTCCAAAATCTGCGTTCGAGGACTGCTTTAAGGTGTGGAAGCACCGCTGGGAGCGTGTGGTTCAATCAAATGGCGACTACTTCGAAGGATGCCCGGATGACAAAGATTAGCACCAATGCGGAGATATGAACGCTGGTCGGATAGTTTTCGGACTCACCTCGCATATCGGCGAAGAGACGTCAAAATTTCGAGCTCAGCAAGTCTTTGTGAAAAAAAACTTTGGAGGGGAGGCAAGGTGCTTCGGAAAGAAGCGGGTGGAATCGCCATCCGCACGGGAGCGGGTTTTACCTACAATTCTAGTCTTTCCTGAGGGAAGTCCGAAGAATATACCTTATGGAACATGATGCAAGGATACTACTTGACGATATGAGTTGACAATTCATCTTTCTAAAAATGTATTCTCAATAACTCGCCTGCATAAAGAGATAGCCTATAAGGACACGTAAGCACTATCTACGCCCGCAGGTGTTATTTTGTGGAAGAGCCACATTCAAGGGGTCGAAGAGCCGCATGTGGCTCGCGAACCACGGTTTGCGGACCACTGAGTAATGCAGTAGACCACCGCCAATACAAAGACAAGTCATGCAGAACTGGAAAGCAAGAAGGGTAAAATTCTATTTACGATTGGCCATGGCACTTATGGTCCCCCCCCCCCCCCCATAGCATCACACGTAGAAAATGTGCCGCCCGTCTGTTGGTAGAGGACGGCTTGAGGGACGAGGAGTGGAAAGGGGAGCTTGATAAAGCAACAAAAATACTCCTTGGTTATTATAAATTTCGTAGATATGATATCAGAATCAATTCAGTGATTTTGTTCTCTGGCTTCTGATCTTAGGTTTGAAGCTCGTCCATTTTCATTGCCTATATCTACGTAATTAATTGTCATCTGTCACAAGGACGTGTAACGGGGATGTTAAGTCACCAGCTATGCATGCACAATTATTACATTTTTACACAGATATTAGTACGATCGTGAATGCAAAAATATCCATTCAAAGGAAAAATTTGATACCATCCGGGAGCTATGTAATAAAAATGGGTGCATTAAAAATACATGCGTGATAACAGCAAAATATTAACACTACCAATGCTATTTGTCAACTTCACGCCTGGGATCGTATGCATTATAGTTCAAGAGAAATGGTGTCCTCCAAAATTGTAAAAGTGTAGCTAGTAGTGTAAAAGTGGTAACATTGGTGGAACATAGGTCTTAACAGAATCTATCCAACTGCGCTAGGAGGGAAAGATGTTCTGGATCAAGGGTAGTCTAGTGTTTAATCATCCCCTGCCACACACCCTGACGGCGGCTCGATGGGTACTGAATAAAAGCCAAAAAAATATTTCAAAGAGAATCTTTGTTCGGAGAGGAATACCACGACCGCACGACGAGGTTTCATAAAAAAACTGGAGGTTCGGTAAAAAAAATATCAACCCAAGAATAGTTACACAAACGTTCGCGCATTGAAAAAATGAGAGTCAAATTTCACTTTCCACCAATTCACACCAATTGACACACGCGAAGGCCGTTTCGGCCATTCGGCGGATGAGGTCAGAATCACCTCTGAAAACACGACGACCTCGGGTGGTGGGTTGACGGTTCTGTGGGTTCGGAATGGGCAGACGCTTTAGAAATTTCGTCTTTGTTCTAAATACTCTCGTGTGTGCAGTTCTCACAACATCTGCCGGGTCGGCAGTGTTTCCTCTTGTTTGTGAGCCACGGTTTTTTCTACGGCGAAGGTTTTGCTTATCTATCCAGGATTCAGGTGTGAATGCGAATGATAGTTGACATAAAAAAACAAGGTCTTCTATAGGGCAACGTACATTTCGCGGGTATATTGGATGACAAATTCAAATTAAAGTTTAATGAAACGTATCGTATGACATATGTACATATATTTAGTTTTGACGTGTCGACGACACGGCCATCATCATTAGAATGACGACCGTACCGTCGAAACTTCAAATTTACATATATGAGTGTTCTTTCTTTGTGTTTCTGTGTTTAAAAATCTCAATCTTTGTGTATATATTTGTATAAGTATACATAGATTAAGATTTTTAAACACAGAAACACGAAGAAAGAACACTCACATACTATATGTAATTTTGACGTTTCGACGGCACGGTCGTCATTCAAATGATGATGGCCGCGTCGTCGAAACGTCAAAACTACATATATGCAAATATGGTATATACACACACAGACACACACACATATATATAAATATAAATATATATATATATATATACATATATATATATATATATATATATATATATATATATATATATATATATATATATATATATATATATATATATATGTATGTATATATAACGATTGTAAGGAAAAACTAACACGAGCGGCACAATAATGGGTTAATATAACTTTTCTATTTGTGTTATATTGTGTCAACCCATTATATATATATATATATATATATATATATATATATAGATATATATATATATTTTTTTTAAAGGTAATCTACCGGTTAAGGTAGGTTTTTGGATGGACACAACTACCAAACAAACATTTTATTACTCCCAACAAACACAAAATCCATCATCCTATTCTATATCAGGTCCCTCTTCATCTCTGAGTACTTTCTTCCTCCCTTCATCCCGTCCAACATCCCTATCCTGTTCCTTCCCTTTCCTCGTTTGCCTAACATTCTCCCCTCTATTACAGTTTTAATCTATTACATGTTATTTACAAGTTATTACATGTTATTACATGTTTAATCTCCCTTTCCTCGTTTGCCTAACATTCTCCCCTCAATTACACTCTTCAACATCCCACTACCGGTCAATACGGCCGTCATCCACTTTTCCTGCCTCCATAGGATTTCTCCCAACAAACCCCTCTCTTCGCCCACCATACCAAGTACTTCCTCATTTGTTTTCTTCTCTGTCCATTTCACCTTCTCCATTCTTCTCCACACCCACATTTCAAAAGCCTCCAGTCTACGTCTATCCTCCTGCTTCAATGGCCACGTTTCCTCGCCAAACATTTAACTAAGCTCCATATCAAAGTTTTTACGAGTCTCATCTTAACATCCCTACTCAACGTCCCTGTCATCAACTCCCTCTTCCTTGTGAAAGCCTCTTTGGCTAACGCAATTCTTCTCCTTGTTTCCCTAATATTTGACCTTGTTGGTCCAAAACATTTAACGTTAACGATATACGTTAACTATTATACCTGCTCTAGTTTATGCCCATTTATTATAATAATAAGCTTAGCCTTTTTCTTTCTGGAAAATCGCATGATCTTTGTTTTATTAATATTGGTTCCCATCCCATATCTATCGCTCTGAATTTCTCATTCACTTAGCAATGCTTGCTACCCATTGGCTGCCTGACAAAATAGAGCTTGGTCATCTGCAAACCTGGCTGATTTTACGAATTCCCCGCCCACTTTCATTCCTACCTCCAGTTCTTCCCATGCCTCTTTAATAATTTCCTCTGCATACAGGTTGAACAGCACCAGTGATAATGGACAACCCTACCTTGAACCTCTTCCTAACACTGCCCATCCGGACTCTCTGCTTCCCACTCACACCTGTGCCGTCTGAGACATGTACAGGTTGCGGATTAGAGCCTCCTGTCTCTCCAATCTAGTATTCCTCTTTTCTCTAATATACTAATTATTTTTTTCTAATTCACTCTATCAAACGCCTTTTCGAATTCTACGAAACATTCAAATACTTCCTGAATCTATTCTATATTTCTTTCACTTAGTGATCGCTTTACTGCAATGACATCGCGCATGCCTCTCCCATTCTCAAACCCAAACTGATCATCCCCTAATTAATCATTTTCCTTGCCCTCCACCTTTTGTTGACGGAGAACAAGACAACCCACCAAAGGAGAATTTCTCGTATGGATTCTCCTTTGGTTGGTTGCCTTGATATAGGATATCGAGGCAAGGCCTTGGATAGGTATGAGATGAGAATATCTCCTTTGGTAAAAGAGCTCCCTAACGCTATCTCCTAAATAAAGATTCGTCATTTTATAGTTCTATTTTTAACGCGATCCTGGCCTTCAGATGCCTAATTTAATCACCGTTTCATTTCCTTTGGATATGTCCAACGATTTTCTCACATCCCCCTCGTTGCCTAACTTATATTCCGTGTCCACTTAAGAGGAAGTCACTAAGCTAGGCTACTCTTTGCCAAGGAGTTGTAAAGTGAATTAATAATAGTGAATTTTGCCTGAAGTCGTGCACTTGTGGTGTGGGAATATTGTTTTTTGGAACAACCGGAGTGTTTGCATTTTCCAGGACTCTTGTTAGTAAGGCCTATAGTAGTCTCGCATAACAGTAAACACCTTAGCATCAGGCATTGCAATAACTCTTTCTTAAATTCCACACATATCCTATCTCCCTAATTCCTTTCAAGAGTTCAAACCTTCCTCGTTTGCCTAAGGTTCTTCCCACTATGTCACAGTATGCTTCGATAACCAATTGCCATTTAAAATGCTTTCTCTCCTCCTTTCCTGCTTACTTTGGATTTCTCCCAACAAACCTCTCCCTTCCTTCCAAACTGTGTCTAGTAACTCTTCGTTTGTATTTTTTCTATAAAGTTATACCTATTCATCCTTGTACACACTTGCATATAAAAATTTTCCAAGGTACGCCTATCATCCTGTATCGCTGACCACGTTTCCACGCCCTGCAAATCCACGCTCCATTTCATAGTTTGGATGCGCTTCTTTGCCTTATTCCCTTCTCCTTCTTATGCAAATGTGTACATGTAGCGCATCAATAATAATATAGCTTGCTTTTTTAATTAATTTTTTCCAATTGGATATATGTAAGGATGTTTGATGTGTCCCGTTCCAAATTCCCACTAATGGAATACTTCATTTCTCTTGATCCATTAATCTATTTTATTTGGCTTGGTAGTCGCGACATTGCGTAAAACATTACGTGTTAGTCATGGGATTTCGTCATGGCATTACACCTTGTTTTTTTTCTCGTTTCGTTCGCAGAGCACGAAAGTGTGGAGAAGGTTTCGTTATTATGTAAATTTTATATTTGATTTAAAGGTTATTGGCCGGTCATGATGCCAAAAATGGACTCGTATCGTATGGAAACGATGTCGTTTCGCTAGCAACCTTTGCAGAAGCGACACAGGCTCATTCACTTGAATACGTCCCCATCATATTTCATATCGAAGAATGTCGCTTTCAATAATCTAATTAATTCCAGATACGCTCAATCATTCATTTAGAGAATTCGATCTTTTTGGTGGCCTCAGATAAAATATAGGTACACGATTGACTTTTGGGTCTGACTAATCATTGTCAGATGGCAAAACCTACCCTGAAATTATGAATTTCAGATTTAGTAGGGATTGTGTAAAGTGTAATATCATCCCATCACCAATATTGCAAAACTTACGTGCTGATCAATTACTTAAATGCGTATGGTTTTGCGATTGGCTTACGGCCAACCTTCGTCGCCATAAAATAATGTCACCATCACTTATCGTCTTTATTAGGTTAACAAAGTTAACAGTTTCAGGCTTAACTTTGTGGTATTTCCTTCATGATGAGGGTAAAAAATTGCAGGAACTTTACACTTCCACACACTTTTAATGTCCTACTCACCCAATTACTTTTAATGTCCTAATGGATGATGATGCGCAGCATCGAAACAATGGTCGTAGGACATTAAAAGTGAGTGGAAGTGTAAAGTTTCTGTTATTTTTTACCCTCGTCTTTATTAGGGATTGTTTCATAAGAGTATCGTTCATGTACGATATTGACGACGTTTCCAACGTGGGCGATATTGCCAATAAATACCTGCGTGATACATCTGATCTATGAAATAATTTGAATATCCAATAAATGAATGAAAAATACACGATGTTTTCAATATAGATAATTTAGCTACACTCTGATATACCAGTAATACAGGTATTATTTGATGTTTCTGGTCTGGCTGATATTATTTGTAATTCCCCGAATATCGCTTACTCGATATGCGATATGGATGCAATTTACAAGACACGATTTGATTGATTTTGGCGATATTTTAGTTTCTTCCTGATGTAAAAATAGCACCGATAGCCTTTGATATGCATGCATGGCTGGTGACCTAACACCCTCCACCACTCGCCCTTGAGGTGGCTTGCGGGATATTCAATGTCTACGTAAATACCTCGCGATCCACCATCAAAAAGGTGTGTAGCAGGACGTGTAAGTATAGGGTGGGAAGCGTAAGTGACAAGGGAGGATATGGGAGAGGAAGAGAAAAGGGAAAAACTTTCGGTAAAAAACTATCAAACAACGTGCAAATCCGTATGCATGCTGGAGGAGGACCCAATTATAAAACTAGCACCAATTCACCCAGTAAATCAGCCATTTGTCACGTGAAAAAAGGAATAAAAAGAAACAGCAACCATTCACACGACTGTCTTCCACCACAGCAAGAACACGGAGGACAAAAATTGAAGAATGGAAATATTATGTTGATGAAGATGATATCTCTGATGTGGTCGATCAGAGACATCATAATCTTCATCTTTTGCTTGAATATGCGATACGAATGAAATTTTCGATACACGATGTAATCGATATTGATGATATGTCAGTTACCGCCTGATACAACAATGATACCGCTATTCCTTGATGTAATTCATCTGGCTAATATTTCGCGATTTACGCCATCCGGTAATAGGGTATTGCGTTTGATAATTACCACCATATCAATTTGTCCTCTCCGCATAGATTGTTTATTACCAACGATCAATATAATCAATAAATATCGCAATTGGCCTATATTGGCAGATCAAGATATTTTCCATATAAGATTCCTCAGAAATCAACGATATATTTGATTTTGTAAACACACGTATACCGACCAATCAGATAATATTCCCCGATGCAAATGTTTCGTTCGACATTACAAAATACACGTCATGCTCTGCTCGATATATATCACACTCTCTTCTCCGTATTGATTTCCTCGGATCGATGATTAGAAATTAACGTCGAATGTGATACCGCCACCTAGTTGTCATTCAAGAGCCGAGTCTTTTATGAGCACTTCGAGAACACATTCAACTAGGCTCTTTCGGCTAGAGATAAGCGGTAATTGGGCTGGCGATGTAGATATTGTTTTTCCGGAACGGAGGTTCCTTGAGGGCCAAAAAGAGGGAGGAGGGTGGGGACTGAGAGTGAAAGTGGGGGAGGGTTGGGAGGGGGGGTGAGTAGAAAGAGAGAGCGGAGTGTGAGGAGGAGGCGGAGGAGAGGAATCGGGTAGAAGGGGTATATTTTTTCCGTGGGTATACTAACGGTATTCTTTCCTCCGTTCATTTTCGGCCGTGAGGATTCCTGATACCACCCCCCCCCCGCGCATGCGCCTTGCTTCTTAAGCGTGTTTATAGGAGCATGGAGGGGAAATACGTCCCGACAACGTCCGTCTTGGCAGGAAGTGCGGAAAGAAAGGAAAAAGAAAATCGCCCCGAGATTAGTTTTCAACTGAAGGAATTGTTTTATTTCTTTGTCTACACATAAGCGTGTGAATGAGGATGGAGACGCGACCTGACGCAACATTCACAGCTGCAATAAAAGAATGTCGAGGTGAGGAGATCTTGGTTAGTAGAACTAACGATGGTCTCGTTTGCAATGGATAGAATTGGTACAATCTCGGGAACAAAATGGCAAATCACTACATTTTACTCAAACAGTCACGACAAACGTTAACCGATTATGTTGTCCATTATATATATATATAAGAGTGTATATATATATATATATATTATTATGTTTATGGTTTATATATATATATATATAAACCATAAACACAGTAATCAACCCGAAGGTCGGTTTGGTAGGAGATGGTAGAGTTCACCCAGTACTATGCCCTATACGGCGTGTGAAAATTCACACATCAGGGTAGGGGGGCCAGTTCCTTTCCCTGTGCCGGTTATGGTTTCCCAGGAAGACCTGGTACCCGAAAACTCACATAGCTTGGGTAGAGCTGCAGGTGCCTTGCCCGGGAATCGAACCCGGGACCCTCCGGTCAGTAGTCCAACGCTCCACCCCCTGGACCACCGCGACCCATATATATTTATATATATATATATATATATATATATATATATATATATATATATATATAATTTATATATAGACAAAATATAACAATAACTATAAATATATAACAGATTTGAAATTCTCACGGGCATGAATAATAATGTATAAAATTTAGCACCAGTGGACACAGACAAAAACACAGAAACACACCAGGTTTAAAATTTTCGGTGGTCGCAGCCACCTTTCTCAAGGAAGAGAGAGACAGAACTCTCTTGGATTTGAACTTCGATCCCTCTATTTTCAACCTTGTGCGCAAAATACGGTGCTTCAAAAGTTTAACTTGCTAAAGTAAGAAGCCGGTAATCTAGGAATTCAGGTTCGAATCCCGGTCAAGGCGAATCATTTTTACCCGGTGAAATCATCAAATTTTTGGTTTTTTAGCGTCTACATTTGTGATTAAAAATTGTATGATATCTAAACTCTCTTGCTCGCAATCCTCGCATTTATTTTGACAATATAATAAATAAATAGGGTGATATGAAATACTGAACCCGTGTGCATGAGATGTGACTGTTGCCAACACTAACTTAAGGAAAAACTTAAAGCGATATTCCTAGGTCGGTATAGATCTTATGTGGCATACATTATAATCGAAATCCACCGAAGATGATGTTTAGGGCTTTCAAATACGGCTATAAACGTCACTTTCATGGTTGGCGATGAAGTTAGGAAGGAGACCTTGGGTCATTTCGCGAAATATCTTGATATTCAAGGTCAAAATTCCACCAAGGAGGACATGTAGGACTTTAGTCAGAATTATGTAGGAGGCGGAAGGACAAAATGTCCCATTGATGGGCTACTCTATCGAAACGAGGACGCTTGGTCAGTTTACATTAACACGCCAATTATTAGAGTTTTCCTTTGGAAACTTTTATTCAGTAGTCAGGGTTAAATAAGGTCAATTAACATTTTTTATGAGAACAGTCGATACTGCACCTTTTTACGGATCACTACGAAACTATTCTTATCAAAGTAGGTCTTCTACGATTGCGATAGTTACCATCAATCAGTTAGCTGGATTGTCGGATACGGACAAAGGACGTCATGACACAGCCGATGAATCAGAATGTGCGATGACGCCTGCCAGTGTCTTCGGCATTAAGGGATTTTATTTTGCTAATTTGTGCTGCAAATATGAATTTAAGAGTTAATCCGGTGAGGAAGATCAAGAAAGACGAGCACATATTAAACAAATTAAGAACAACTTAAAACAGAGGAGGTATCAGGTGGGGGGTGATGGGGAATTTGTACGGAATAGGGAAACGGTAAACCTGTAGCAAAGGTAAAAATAAATTTAAAGTAAATACTGATGATGACGATGTCGCAAATGTGTATTTTTCACAGGCATGGTAAAAGTTTTCTTTGTTATTTCGCATACATTTTCGGGTAGAAGAAGGATGTTAAATAAGGGAGCAGTTAGATGGAAGGAAATGGTTAGGCATTATGAATGGAATGAACGGTGGGAAGGAAATATGCGGATGGTATCTTTTGCCGAAATGCAGGGAGTTAGATTATACTGAGTAGTGTTCGACGAGACTTGTAACAGTGCTCAGTCCCTTTGATCCATCACAATTCTTTATCTTTTTTTGAAAGGTTACTCTTAATGAAAACGTATTGTTTGGCTCTTTTAAGAAATTTTAATTTTTATTGAAAGAACAGATTTTGAGTGAAATGGACGGTCAAAAGGATTTTTGGAATTCGAATCCTCCTGACTCTCTCCACACCAACCGGGACGGGTGATTAGCGGGTGGTGCGTAGGAGAACCTAACAGATATTCAGGAGTGTAGGCGCCCTAATATTTACTCACATACCTTCTTACTATACAAGCAAGGACGGAGGGCGTGTGGCAGGGAGTGAAACGACACCAACACAATTTGTGAGGGAAAAAACATTTCCCAGTTCAATCGTTTCGACAGGAAACGCATTTCTCTTGCCACTTGCTAACTAATTAAATGAGGGTAATCCTCTTTTTGTTAACATTAAAACCAGAAAATGCATATTTAATCGGTATTTTAGAGTCTTCTATGCCATCTTCCTTTTTCATAAGTGATGGTGTAATAAATCTTAGTGTTGAAAATGCAAAGTTTATTTATTCAGTGATCATGAATTTTCACAAAGTCGACCCAAAAAAACCATTGAATTCAATTTTCTGTTTATTTTCGGTCAAGCCTGCCAATGTATTACTAGGCTGGAATTAAACAGCGTTATATAAATACCGGCAAATACCTGGTACATGTATACATGCAGTGTTGTGTTGCACAGCCCTCTTTTCTTTTTATTTATTTTAGTACCTTGCAAGCCACCGCTAGGGTGTCCGGCAAAATGCCACTTTTGAAACATCTGGAATGGGGAACGAAAAACGCTACTTTTTTTAAGTTTTTTTTATGAGCTATTATTCTTAATGAACGATACTCATTACGCAGGCTACTAATGTAATGAGGGTCTAGCGTAATTCTCTTTTTGTTAATATTAAAACCAGAAAATGTATATTGAATATTACGCAGCTAATGTCATTTGTGTCATTAGGACTAGGTGGTCTAATTTTGAAGCGTTAGGATTTAAAGGAAATTGGGGTAAAGAACAAAGGAAAACCCCGCATCGGAAATAGCTCAGTCAAAATAACGAAAGGCGCCCAGGGGTAACACAGTTTAATGGCCCATTCGGCGGACGGCGTATTTCACTCGAAAAGCTCCCCACGTAGCACCCTCATGTAGGCTTCAGGATATCATTTTGAAAGAAACCGACAACCTCCGGTATTCGTAGATCAGTGGCGGCCAGCGCAATATGGCGGCTGTGTTGCATGAGTGTACACGAGAAGAAGAGCTTTTACGAATATTTCATCGGGAACGCACAGTGATTTTCATCTTTTTTGGCCCGCATAAAAAAATCATTGATGTGGCCGTGGGCTTTATATGTTACTCGCTGGCTGCGAAAGCAAACAAAAGCCTTTTTTTGCTGCCGGCCATCAAGTACTTGTACAGAGATGAGATATATCGTATGTATCGGGATGTACAAAAGTGTGAATATGTAGACAAAATTTCAGAAAATTAATTCGATTATTATGGTCTCTATCCAGTTTTGCCAGTTATTAATTGACTTAAATTGGTGTTTATGTGTCGTATTCTATGTTGATAATGCCAAATTATGATTAATACGACGAAGATGACCAGAAATCTAGCTGAAAGCATAGAATTAACGTGTACTTCGAAGCGGAGTGTAAGTTTCAACATTTGCAAACCCAAAACTCAATGCACCAGCTTCCATCTTAGACACCCTATTCGCGTGTTCACCCTAGACGGGGGCGTGGTCGTACCACGGCTTACCACCTTATCTTCCATCTTCTCCTAGATTTCTCCCTGGAATGTTCTTTCTCCAAGCTTTGTTTCCCGCACGGTGGGTTATCGCGTGCGTCGATGCTGGTCGCCTTGTCCCACTTGTCGCTTCCAATGCGGAAGGATCGCAAGCGAAGACGTCAGATTCGCATTTTTTTCATTCGCGGAATTCGGGACAGGGTGGGTAGGAGTGGCCACGCGCAGAAAAAATCGGCGCGCCGCACATTCTGTCGGTTGTGCGAAACTACTCACTCTGGGGAGACCTTCAAGTCGAAGAGGCTAATGCCATGTTGGACATGGGAACGGTTGCCAACAGTCAATTGTGGTTTGGCCATCAGGCTATAGACCTCGTATTTTACTTACATTAACGATGGTTAGGATTAGGATTTAATTAGGATTAGGATATAATTAGGATTAGGATTTAATTAGGATTAGGATATAATTAGGATTAGGATATAATTAGGATTAGGATATAATTAGGATTAGGATATAATTAGGATTAGGATATAATTAGGATTAGGATATAATTAGGATTAGGATTTAATTAGGACTAGGATTTAATTAGGAATATAGATTAAATTGAAAATTAGGATTTTTAGAAGAGTTTTGTGCAAACGTGATGAAAAGGTTAAGGAGGAATGCTGTCTATCTCTGGTAAAGCCCCATTTAGAATATGCTGCTCGTACATTATGGGACCCTCACGAAGTTAGATTGATTGCCGAATTGGATCGCGTGTAGCGTGGAGGATATGTGAAACGCTGTCATGGCAAACTGAATAGCACATCAAAATTATCAGAGGATCTAGGTTGGGAATCATTCACGGAGCGAAGGTTAAATTACAGATTAAATCTGTAGCATAAATTGGAAGAATGTCTCTTTAGCGATGGTGTAAAAAGTATATCATTACCCTCATCGCACTACGGTAGGTGAGTACATGCCAGTAAAGTTAGATAGATTAAGATTAGAACTGATAGATTTAAGATGGTATTTTTCCCACGAACGATAAGGGATCAGAATAACGTTGTCCGACTGCGGTTTTGGTGCAATTATTCGGGTCAAAATTAGTCTGGCGGCTGTTCACTCCCTGCTAAACAAGGGCATTGAAAAATATTAAATGATTTTATTGAACGCTTTGGTATGGAGCGTGGTTTTATTCGATGTGGAAAAATGGTCGTTGAAAGGAATAGATTAGAGGCTAGGAGGAGACGTGGATTTAGAGAAGGACAGAAAAGGAGAAATGGAAAGAAAGGAAATTAAACGACGACGTATTAGGGATGATGAAAGGAGAGAATAGAGAAATGTTTTGGGAGAAATCCAAAAGAGACTGGAAAGATGGATACAGAGCGTTTTTATTGGCGATCAGATATTAAACAAGACTGCGAGAGGAGAACCCTTGGTTTGCGAGAAAATTGGAGGAAAAGAGAATTGGAATTTTGAACTGAATGGAGGGTTGTAAAATTTATGCGGATTCGAAGAGGGGTTTGTTGTAGTATTGGTTTTCAGGTTTTGCCTCATTAGGCTAGGCTAAGATATATAAGGGTGCTGAGTTTTCTGTTTAACAAAACACCTGCCTCAAAAACGGTAGACTTTCAATTAATAAATTAACCAATTAACTTGGTGGTACAATGCAACATTTTCAAATTGTAAAAATCATTTACCTTGGCTGGGATTGGCGAATGATTTTTACAATTTAAATCTGTTACATGGTAACGCGCATTTAGTGGATGACTCCGTTAAAAGTTACTGACGCGGCAAACCTCGCAGTTCCTCTGAATTTAACATGACGGTTCCAGAAGGTAGCGCGTAAGTTGTGTGTGGCAGAGCATTTTATATTAAGCATTCTTTTAGCTATATACATGCGGTCTAAACTCCTCCGTTAAGGTCACATGACACGCAAACATTCCATCGAGAAAATTCCGCAAATTGAAAGTAAAAGCTCTATTATTTTGGGGAAAACCCATCGAATGGAGCAAGCCTCTTTTTTTTTTTTAAAGGATTCATGAAATACTTGTACGAGTCTTTATAAATGCCTAGCATTTTTTGTTAACCCACCATATGTTTCAAGATGGACCGGATATTATTAGGATTATTTCCGTGCATGAAGTAATATTTTATACTTATTTTTTTCTATCCAAGATACACAGAAAGGGTACCCTATTCTGAATTAATTCGAAAAAGTTAACTGTGTATCTTAAAGCAGTGAAAATATTCCTCATAATTTTATTTTTGGCAAATGTCTGGCCAATATCGAGACAGCTAATTAAATGCTAACTTTTGAGATATTCCAATCAGTAATGAGGAAATGAGATATCAGAGATAGAACGGAATTTCAAAGGAGAGGTACAGTAAATTCAATCTCATATTCACAATTTTATCCTCAGAGCATCATATTATCCCTCCATAGAGACAAGCCTAATGGCTGTTTGGTTGGCCTTTATTTCCTTCCCAATTCTCAGTTGCCTACAGACTTTTGGAAATTATATCACTTTGCGCCATTTATTTGCTGCAAGGTTTCTTTGTGAGTCCTATCATTTACAAAATAGCGCCTGTGCGGCGATAGTTTTTCGTCGCTCTGAGAATCTGGATAGCCTGTCACCTCTTGAATTGTTATTACTATAGGAAATATACCGGTTAAGTTAGGTTTTGGATAGACAAAAGCTACCATAAAACCATAAACACAGTAATCAACCAGAAGATCGGTTTGGTGGGTGATGGTAGAGTTCACCCCGTACTAAGCCCGACGGCGTGTACAATTCACACACCAGGGAAAGGGGGGCCAGTTCCTTTCCCTGTGCCGGTTATGGTTTCCCAGAAAGACTTGGTACCCGGAAAATCACATAGCTTGGGTGGAGCTGCAGGTGCCCAGAGTGCCTAGCCCGGGAATCGAACCGGAGCCCCTCCGGTCAGCAGTCCAACGCTCTACCCCCTGGACTACCGCGACCTATCTACCACAAGCTACCAAAACACAGCCAAACATCCTGCTCTACAATATCCCCCTCTTTCTCTTTGCATACTTCCTTCCTCCCGTCCAACATCCCTATCCTATTCCTACCCCCTCCTTGCTTGCTCAACGCTCTCCTCTTTACCAGAGTCTTCAATGTCCCATGGCCAATTAGAATGCTTTGCATCCATATTTCGTGTCTCCACACGATTTTTCCGAACCAACCCCTCTCTTCGCCCACCACACCAAGTACTTCCTCATTTGTTTTCCTTTCCATCCGCTTCACCTTCTCCATCATTCTTCAAACCCACATTTCAAAAACATACAATCCACGCCTATCATCCTGCTTCAAGGACCACGTTTCTGCGCCGTACATGACCACGCTCCATATCAAAGTTTTGACGAGTCTTTTCTTAACATCCGTACTGAACGTCAATTCCCTCCTCCTTATGACAGCCTATTTGCCTATTGCAATTTTTCTCCTTACGTCCCTACTACTTTGACCGTGTTGGTCCAAAACACTTCCGAGTTACGTAAACTGTTCCATTTACTCTAATTTTCACCTTCTTCCTATATTTTAACGTTTAATCTAATCTTTTTCTCTCTGGGAAACCGCATAATCCTCTTTAAATAATATTTATTCTTATCTCATACTAATTGCACTGAAACTGCATGCCAAAATTATAATAATTATACATTTTTCCAATTCTTGCAACGATTTTTATGAATGCGTGAACTTTTGGAAAAAAATATCTTGCCTGAGCAAAATTTTTTCCTTCCCCCCTCCAATGCTTTCATTTTCGCTCGCGAGTGTCGATGCGTGGGAAACGGACAAGTTCAATTTATTGTCTACCACAAGACAAGAAACAATCGTTCGCAATATTTTCTTTTGAGGTTCATTTTTTAATTTTTGGCCAACAAACGGATTGGTCCCTGGTTCGTATGTCGCGGGCGTTGTCACACGGACGAACACCGCCTATCGAATCGAAGAGCGGAGTGATTTTCATAAGGTCAATTAGAACTCCGTGGGGGAAAACATAATGGTGGCGAAGGGAAAGGAAATAATTCCCCCTTATTACCATTTTAGATGCGCTTTTGGGTTCTACACGCCTCAGTTATCCAGAATCCGTGGGTCCTGCGACTCACCTATCAAGATAGACCGAGCCGCGTTGATTATTGTGTTTTGGTTCCTTTTGGTGAGCTTATCGGGTGCTGCACTTGAACAACTGCAACTTAAATCAGACATGAAACATCTGCAGCGTGGATCTCTTGAGACATGATACGGAGAGCAGAAAATCCTTGTCCGCCTGAAAAACGTTCAAATGTGACTTTACTTCACTGCTTTGCGTTTCGCTTTTGTCCTCGCGGGAGCGTATGTTAAACCTCCCACTTACTCTCTCCGAAGTGATCAAAAGGCGCTCGGATCGATCTTTTTTCCCTATCCAGCCATCTATCTGCTTCTTCATAGTACTCTACAAGCCACCGCTAAGGTGTATGGCAGGAGGTGACTCAACACCAGGGATGTAACATCAAAAAATTAATTGATGGTTTCCGGCGTAACTTTATGGAATCGATTCATATTGGAAATGAAAAAATAGTAGCTTTGTGATTCCACTGAAAATTTATTACGATACGACCCGGGTTTTGACGTTCAACGTCATCATCAGGTCCTGGAGATGATGTTGAACGTCGAAACCCGGGTCGTATCGTAATAAATTTTCAGTGGAATCATAAAGTTACTATTTTTTCATTTCTATTAAATCATTAGTTCTTTTTAATTATTATTTATCAATAAAAGCTTAAAATACTTCATTAAATGTAGATCATGAAAAGTATAGGTGCATACACCATATTATCTAAGCGTGGAATACTTCGCTACGCAGACGGGACAAGATACTAGAAAAAGGACCGTAAACTAAGTTTAGTTGAAATAATGAAAATATATTGGGCTACTTAGTTTAAAAAAATCTGTAACCTAGAATTAAAAAAATAATATTTTATTTTTCAAGGTGGTCAATTAATTCCTGCAGTTAAAATATAGTATCACAAGGAAAGCACGCAATGTTTCTGATTTTTTTATCAAAATTAGCTAAACATTTTTGAATGTTCTTTTATCTTGAATATTTCCATTTATTTCCCAATATCACCCGGTGGTGGGAAAGAGCCGCTGAGGTGGCATCGATGGTTATTCGGTATTTATCGAGTATATCGAGTTAAATATTCTTCATGTGATACTCCACTATATTTTCCATATAGTCACATCAAAAGAATCATACGTATCGCCAAGTCAAAAATATTGTCCATGTAGTATTAACATCGACAATAATGGTCGACACTTGATAACCCTATCGATCAGGTTGATAAAAAGAGATATCGAATGGATCTTTATATCGTAATCTCAATCTAACCATATACTGCATACCTCATTTCAGCTTACAAATAAATTGAAAAATTCTGAGATTATCGATTCTAAATTAAGAAAAAGAATGGTTTCGATGAAGTCTGAAGGAGCTTTGACTCCATTATATTTCAACTTAAAAGTGGGAAGATTATTATTGATTTTTCTTGGTTTACTATTTAAGGTGGGTTTCGGATAATTTAATTCGCCTAATAAGACAGCCCAACATTATACTCTACGAGGTCTGTTAAAAAAATATCACGATTTTTGTGTTTTTTCAGAAATTTTTTATTTATTCATGAATATATATATTTTGTCCCCTTCAAAGTAATCCCCATTAGATATTATACACTTGTGCCAACGTTTTTTCCAATCCTCGATACACTCCAAAAAATCATTTTTTGGGATCTTGTCCAGCTCCTTCTTTGATGCAGTCTTTATCTCATCAATCGTAGCGGAGCGTTGTCCTTTCATGGGCCTCTTCAGTTTCGGGTATAAGAAAAAGTCACTGGGGCCACGTCTGGAGAATACGGTGGCTGCGGCATCATTAGTGTGTTGTTTTTGGCCAAATATTCGCGCACAAGTAACGATGTGTGAGCAGGGGCGTTGTCATGGTGCAAAAGCCGATATTTGTTCTTCCATAAATCCGGGCGTTTGGGGCGCATTGCTTGGGGCAAATTGCACGTAACTTGCCGCTAATATTCCTAATTTACCATTCTACCCTGTGGCAAGAACTTATGGTGCACCACGCTCCTGCAATCGAAGAAAACTGTAAACAAAACTTTCACATTCGACCGACACTCTTTTCGGTCTTGGCTCATACTGCAACTTCCATTGGGATGTTTGAGCTATAGTTTCCACGTCATAACCATAAACCATTCGTGAATTAGTCACCAGTTTTGACCCTCTGGAGCAAATTTGGGTCGTCGCAGACAGAGTCAAACACCTCATTAGCGATGCTGATGCGTTGCTGTTTTTGGTCGAAATTGAGCAATTTTGGTACGAATTTCGCGGCGACCCGTGTCATGCCCAAATATTGGTAAAAATCGAATGGCACGAGCCAATCGATATATTTAGGTCCTCAGCAACTTCGCTAGTGGTGATTTGACGATTAGCCAATACTATTGTCTTCACTTCATCAATGTTTTCGTCTGTTGTTCACGTGCTCGGGCGTCCTGCAAGCTCTTCGTCGTTCACATCTTCTCAGCCCTCTGAGAACATTTTGTACCTCCGAAAAACGTTACTTCGGTCCAAGGTAGCTTCTCCATATGCCACAGTCAACATTTGGTATTCGGCTGCGCACTTAATTTCGTTTTTCACACAAAATTTGATACAGATCCATATTTTGGAGCAGGCCAAAATCGAAGACCAACCGAAACACGTCCAAGCCAAACAGCTGTTAACATTTAAATGGACATTCAAATGATCGAACCTTTCGGCATAAGTGAGATACATAAGTACCAACATAACGCCACAAAAAAATCGAAAATCAAATATACGTAACCCGCGGAAATTCAAAATTCGTGATACTTTTTGAACAGATCTCGTACAATAAGTTCCTCTTTATCTCCGCATACATCCTCCCTCCATTCATTTCATCCAACATATCTATCCTGCTTCTGTCGCTTCTTTTTTCGTCTAGCATTCTCCATTCTATCACAGTCTGAAACATCCAATTGCCGATCAAAACGCGCTAAATCCATCTTTCTTTGACTCCTTTGAATTTCTCCGAATAGTCCTATCTCCTTCTCCACCGTGCCTAGCACTTCCTTGTTTGTTTTCATTTCAGTCCACTTCACCTTTACCATCTATTTCCACACCAATATTATCTTTAGCCTCTAACCTACACCTATGATCTCACTTCAATGTCCATGTGCCGAGCCGGACATAGCCACTCTTCATATCAAAGTTTTTATTTATCTTTCATCAACATACTTACTCAAGATCCCTCTAGCCAACTCCCTCTTCCTTATCTGAAAGCTTTTTCGCTTAACGCAATACTTCTTTAACAGATAAAAATAATCGAAATTGCACGAATTATTCATGAGCAAGACACGAATTTATTAACTTACTATCAAATGTTATTCAATAGCTTTCTTCCGTGCCGCAATTAATTCGTCCCGATATGGTGATTGGTTGCTTTTGACTTCCGAAAAGATCGCACTCGATTCGATAGGACTTCGTACGTAACAATAGATTCATTCGTATTGAGAAAGAACGTTTTCCCGCCAATATTCATTTCATCTTTCTGCACGCCCCTTCACGATTGAGGGACCGCCCTCTGTCTTATCCTTGCCCAGATAGTTGTGATTGAACGCAGCAGTGCGTGTAATCAACCAGCAACCAGCTGGGGTGGGGGCTGAGGAGAGGGGGGGGGGTTAAGTTGGAACTTGGGTGAGATCGGCTGAAAGACTCGGATATTAGGAAATAGTCGTTCTGAGCTATCATACGTCTTTTTGTCTTGGAAAACCAATTAATTTTATTGCATACAAGTACATTTTGTGCGATACTTGAAAGTGTTTTAATGCTGTTCTGAGTATGCTGTGAGGATGACAAATTTTTTATCCCCGGTATGTGGAAAAAAACTAATTTTTTTTATTGTTAGCACTGAGGCGAATGATGAAGAAAATAAAAGGGATGGGAAGAGTATAAAAAGGAAGAAATACTTCTAAAAGTGAGGGAAGAGAGCCTATGGCGGACTTTTTATCCCGAAAAAGATGAAAACTTATTGAACGAACATCTTTTTGTACAATCGATTTCTTATGACAATGATTGAAGAGAAAATCATCAAGTGGGAATGGCTTGCTAAGGAAGACCAATTATGAACTACAAGAAGCAGGTATTGAAGATTAAATGAGTAACGATTTAACGAAGTGAGTCGTGCCATTGCTATATTTACATGGTGTTCTGTTAGCCATTGCTAGGGTCCATGGCACGTAGAGTTCCCAAACCAGGTATTTGACTTCAAAGTGCGGCTTCCAAATTGATATTTACAAATTATCACCGCTAATGGTACAATTCTACAGAGTTATAGTAGGTTTTAAATGGATTCCAGGACCAAACAATACTTTAGTCATAAATACTGACGAATATCACACCAAAAATCTTTATACCCTAAATCAATATTACAATAACTCCTTTTTTAGTTCTACACATTTCCTACATTTCTACATTTTCTTAATTGTTCTACATTTCCTCAATGGCATTCAACATTTCTCTTCTCCGTGACTCCTTCCATCTCGCATTCCCAGCATTCTCTTCTCTATATAATCACCGTCTTCCTCAGCATCCGATTGCCTCTCTAGGTATAATCTCCGGCATCTACCAGTCCCGACTTTATTGGATTTACTTCAGCAAATGTCTCTCCTCCCCCACATACAAGACTAGAATCTCATCGCTTGTTTACCTATCCGTTCACTTCACCTTTTCCATCCTTATCCATACATACATATATCCACAAAAGCCTTCAATCTACGCCTATCATCAGGCTTCAACCACTATGTTTCCGCGCCGTACAAAACCTGTATGATTTTATATTTTCCATTCTTTTACCGATAAATTCGTCAAATATTTTAACAAAACTGACACTAATGTACCCATGAATTGGTTTCATTGGTGAGGGTTTAGATTGCCTCGTATATATCATGTAAAATTCACAGAAATTCAAAATTATAAGAGAGCAAGAACCTGTGGTTTCATAGGAAGATATAGCACCGGAAAGATCACTCAGATTAGATTTAGTTTAGAGTGTACAATGAGGCTTCAACCTGATTCGAGCCCGGGTCCTCTGGTCAGTAGCCTAACACTATTACCGATGGAATAACATGTCCATAGATATTTCAAACAACGGATATCATTTTAAAACAGCTTCAAGCACTATGGTTTCAAAGTGTAAAATACTACTCTAATTTTCTGAAATTATAAGTTGTTTCGTCAGATAGCAGGTTGTGTCTTTTGTCGGGAGAGGTAAGTAAATGTATTGCTGTAAAGTTGTACAAGCTGTGTCCATCTAAAAGCTACATTAATTGGTAGAAAACCCATAATAATTATAATAGCAATATTGATATAAATAGCAACAACAGAAGCATGAAAAACAATGACAATAATAATAAGAGTTATAATAACAATGGAAATAACAATAACAATATTACTAACAAGAATGATAGCAATAATAATATATATCCTGTACATTGTTTATTATCATCCATTTGGGCATACTTATGCCACCTCTAATGTCGCCTTGATCGAGAGTCGATGGTGTCCTCATTGGTGCCCAACGGGACGTGAAATCGTTCGTCGAGGCAGTGATTTGGAGCGACATTCTTCGCCAGCCACACATAAGTATAGTTTTCCGCATAAACCTACCACTCAGGAACCGATTCGGCCTGATTATCTGGAGCGCGGTTGGATTAAGGAGAAGATTATATGTGTGTGCGGGAGGGGGAGGGGAGGGTAATTACCCCACCTCCAAAATTACGCAACGCTCGAAATAAATTGGTACCCTTAAATGTCTCGGGGCGAGGGTGCTGTATTTATTTATAATGTATTGCCTATATAATTGCACATTATAAAATTTGATTGGAATCACCATTAGTACATTTCCGTAAAACGTACGCAGATTAGTGAAAACACTTTACGAACAGATCATTATGTGCAGAATACTTTATTTTAGAGGAAATACAAGGAATGACACCTGCACAGAAGATTGAGTGTTAGGTAAGACGGAAGAAGTCTACAGGCTTTTTGTATTGCATGAAGACACTAAGAAGTTACGAAGGATTGAAGAAGAAAAAAAATCTTCTTCAAATGAATTTTGCTCGTTTTAAATCTACATTGAAACAATAACCCCCAAGATGCCACAAGGGCGTGTGGTGGTGGGTGTTGGGTTACCAGCATTTTATGTATGAACTTACGCTTATTACTTCCTCCCTTCATTCCGTCCAACATCCCTATCCTACGAGTATGCCTGACCATTCCCCGTTATCCTAACGTTCTCCCGTCTATTACAGTCTTCAACATCCCACTGCCGATTAAAATCCTTTTTATTCATTTTTCCTGTCTCCTTATGATTTCTCCCAACAATCCCCTCTCCTCGCCCACCTTACCCAGACCTTCCTCGTTTGTTTTACTTTCTGTCCACACTTCCTTCTCCATTCTTCTCCACACCCACTTTCAAAAGCCTCCAGTCTACGTCTATCCTCCTGCTTCAATGACCATGTTACTGCACCGTACATAACCACGCTCTATATCAAAGTTTTGACGAGCCTTTTCTTAAAATCCTAACACAACGTTCCGGTCACCAACTCCCTCCTTTGGAAATCCTCTTTGCCTAGCGCAATTCTTCTCCTTACGTCCCTACTACTTCGACCATTTTGGTCCAAAACACTCCCGATATATAGGTACGGGTGTACCTTTTGGTAAACTATTCCACCTTCTCGAGTTTATGAACTCTTATTTTGATATTTAAATTAGATTCCCTCTTCCTGAAAACCCACCTAAACCTTGTTTTTTAAACATTTATTCTTATCCAATATATCTCGCTCAGCAATGTTGGCTACTCGTTGGCTGACTGGCAAACTTAAACTTGGTCATCAGCAAACTTAACTAATTTTACAAATTCCCCGCTCACTTTCATTCCTACTACCAGTTCTTCCCATACCTCTTTAATCATCTCCTCTGCATACAGGTTGAATAGCAAAGGTGATAATGGGCAACCCTTCCTTACACCTCTTCCTAACACTGCCCAACCGGACTCCCCGTTCCCCACTCGTACCTGAGCAGTCTGAGACGTGCGCAGGTTGCAGATTAGCCTCCTTTCCCTCCAATCTATTCCTATTTTCTTCAATATACTCATTAGTTTTTCCCAATTCACTCTATCGAACGCTTTTTCGAAATCTACGAAACAGGCAAGTACCTCCTGGTTGTGTTCTATATTCCTCTCAATTAATAATCTCATTACTGCAATACCTCTCTCCTTTTTAGATCCAAATTGATCATCCCCTTTGTAATCATTTGCTTTGCTCTCCATATTTTTGTTGATGATCCTGAGAACAGCTGAATGGGAAATCAAACTTCTTGCTATGCAGTTCTTACATGATATAGCCTTTACGAGTTAAGCTGAAGTTAAGGTACGAAAAATATCAAAACATTAAAATTGTGACATTAAAAAGTTGAGACGATAGTTTGAACCAAAAAATTTTATTGGAGATAATTAAAATTGTCATTAAATTTAAATTGAAAGCAAGCCATCAACATTTTACACCGATTCTACCCTCGAATAAAATTCCATGAAAAATCAGTGTTTTCGAAAACCACCATTTGGAAAAATGGCTGTCATTTAATTTTTTTTCTTCTTCAATTTTTGCAAACTCTTTTAAGTGACATTTTCTTTCAGAAAGGTCAGCGGCTTTCGATTGCCATCCAACTACTGGTGGTCAAGGGTCAACTCGCGTCCGAAGTGGTGTGAAATGGCCCATATATGGATCTGGTTTTGTTAACTATTGCAGGTATTTTGAATATTTTGAAATTTTCAATATATCATAGCCAGCTGAGAATGTTTCCCGAGCAAATGTATGCATTGCGCAGCAAATGAACCGGAAGATAAACAACTCAGTGAAAACTCGTATGATCCGGATTTCTTTTTCTTAACCATCATGATCGGTAAAGTAACACGATTGCCACATTCTACAACCTACTTCATTGCTTATGAATCATTCAATTTTTTGAAATACGTGAAGTGAACGAAAATGTTTGGACAATTCAGTCACAAAGGTCAGTGCCTCCAATTTAATCCGGAAAAAAACTTTTGAGTCTGAGTGGTAGTGAGGATAACCTGGAAGGTTTCATATCTCTCCTGGACCAAATGTTTTTTTTAAGGTCATTAATTCCCTCGTTATTGTGTGAAATAGTTCCGTGAAGAGTCGATGCCCTGTTGGGTAACTTTTCTCGAGTCTGGTGCTCTTATTTTTTCAATAAGTCATTACTCATGTCACGACGGCATATATGAGTTCGCCTCGTCGGTCGTGACTTATCAACAACGAATCTGTGACGCAGAACTGGAAGTTTATCTGGGCTACCAGCTGGGCTTACGAAGTTACGTCGCGTCGGCATCTCATTGGAGACTTGTGCATTTGAATAAGACAACACGAGTTCAAGTAACGAATAGAGAAACGTTTTGGCTGGAGGCTTTTCGTGGGAGTTAGATTTCAACATTTATCTCCAATGTTTTTAAAATTACATATTCAATGCATTCTATCTATATAAATGTAGGTTTTTAACGGTCCAAAACGACTACTTACTCTTGAGTTAGTATTGCGAGAACTTTCTCTTTCCTACTTCTGAATGATTTACTTCTTCAGCTTTCGTCTCTTCTTTCTGCGTCCTTTATGTCTATGTAAGCCCGCTCTCTTCCAGCGACTGTGATCGAAGGAGAATGTTGGGAAACCGAGGATTGATGGATTGTGAGCTTTTCCGTTTGCGTCCAATGGACAGAAAGTGGGTGTAGACAGGAGAGGAAGGATATGAATCGCAGTAAAAGGTGTTTATATTGTTCAGGTGTGCATTGACTGTGCATAAATTATATTTATGGCCTGCCAACATATTTCGTGTTAATGAACCAAGCATAAAAACGATAATGGGTGCACCTTGGTGCAATTATATCGTGTGTGTTGAAGGATGTCACTATTTAGTAGAATATTAAAGCGTGATTCAAAAGCTATCAAATCAATACAAATATAACAAAGGTTATGGGATTTTTCAGAAAGAGAAAGGCTAAGCTTAAACAGTTTATGATTGTCGTGTTTTATTTTTAAAAGACTGAAAAAAGAGAGGATGATATACATCTGTTTTATATATATATATATGTATACATGTTTGAATATATATATATATATATGTATACATGTTTGAATATATATATATATATATGTATACATGTTTGAATATATATATATATATATATATATATATATATATATATATATATATATATGTGTGTGTGTGTGTGTGTGTGTGTGTGTGTATGCATACATATACACTTATATGCATGTATACATACACACGCCACTGATTGTATTCTTTCTTAAATATTTTCAGATGATGAAAAATATTCCGGGAAATCGAATTTCGAAGCTCCCATCATTACTTCAATCCTCTTTACAACAGCTTTATTTTATTTTCTCAGTAAGATAATCCCCTCTTGTCCCCTTTTTAAGGTCCGTTAATGCTTACGTTCAAAATATTACAAAAGAATGTGCGGTGTTGAACCCGGTAACATTTCTACCTTGCTACTTGAGTGCTTCTTTTTTTGGGAATCTCACAATTACTTCGTACTTTCGTTTTTTTCAGATTAATCCCAATCGCACAAATCCCACATTGAGTGTAATATGGTCGATAATAACAAATCCATTGGTTGTTTGCCTAAATGAAGGCCTTTCATCGCTAAATACTATGAAACATCTGACTCCGCGGCTGATTTCATTCCCACGGCCATTTAATACCAATTAATATTCCCCTCTCAAAATATCCTCGGTATATGAATAAAAGAGGCTGAAAGATCAAATCTCCCATTCCAACCCATAAAGTTTATTTATTCCTGTGCATGCGGATTCAGTCTGCTTCATTGGCTGGTTCCAAATTAAGTTGCCCATCTCGTCTACGATCTGCAATACGGTCACTAATATTTTCCCTTAATACTTAAAAGGATTTTGAAGAATTGTTCTGAAGGAAAACAAATCATCACATTCTTATTGGAAGACCTTGTTTTGGAGACACTGGCAATTGAAATTCGTATGTAAAACACCGTTCCTAAAACACGCCATCTTGTTAATCTGGAATGTTATATAACAGTCGCCATTTATGCCATGTATACAACCGGGAGAAGCTGTAAACAAATAAATGAAAAGGGTTTTCTACCAGATAAACTCAACCCGCTTCTTCTGTGGTTCGACGCAGTTTTATTATCCACGTGGATATCGATTTCGTCTTTTGAATGCCATAGAATGTTTGAGTAATGAAATAAAAATAAGTATAAGGAATGGCATAGAAAATTCAAGAAAGTGTTTCAAGCTCTGGTAAAGTTCTGTAAATCTACTGAATCGTCATTTTTGAAAAAAAGCAGGCGTTGTGTGGATAGGTTTCGATTTCCGTAGTTGAAATGTTTTTATATGGAAAGAACATACTCCTAAAGACATTTGATCCCCTATCACTCTTCTTAAGAGCACGCTCATTTTCCTTAAAGAAACAAGACTTTTATGAAGTCGTAAATCTTGAGATTCAGACGCTGGAAAGGAAGAAATGAAACGATCAATGTAGTACATTCTTAGACGAGGCATTATTGAAAATGTGAAGCAAATTAACTGCAGTGCTGATCTACGCATGAGAAATTATTTTTACCTCTCATAATTCCAGACGATGAGATGAGTAAACAGAGATTATGACGAATAACTTAATAATTAATCTAATGTCCGTTGAACTAACACCTCCTGCCACATAAGCCTCGAGAAGGCTTGCAAGGCATATTATATGTGTAATAATAATATCTTGTCAAACGCCTTACCGAAAGTCCCGAATTATACGAAAACATCCCACCTGATATTTAAAATGCACTGTTTTGAAGTTTGAATAAATCCTACGGTCAATACGTTTTGTTTATGATGAAAAAACATTTTCGAGGACCAATAAATCTTAAGCGGCACGGCATCTTAAACCAAAATAACAATTCAATGTGCCAAGGAATTGAGATGGGCTCAATTGCGCCCAATCATTAATGGAATTAAATGTTATGATGTGATATTACGTAGTCATATGTACCTATGTTTCAATTACAAGGTTGGCTATACTGCAGCCCTTAATTCTTTATTCCTTCTTGCAATACCCTCTCACCCCCTGCCTGTTAGCTTCAATGTATTACGCCCTTCTTCATTTGTTTCTAATGTACACTTTTCTCTTTTCGTCTTCCTAAACGTGATTTTCCCTTCTATTATGTTTCTGACTATGGTACAAGGATGTTTTTTCCAATCCATCTATGGCTCTTTTCCTTTGCCGTACATTTCTCTATTCATATGGTCCTTTACTTTTCTGCTCTTCTTACATATCACTTCCTCGTCTCTCACTTTCTCTGTCCCTTCATTAGTTAGCATTCTCCCAGCGCTATGTTTCTGAGACTTCTTCACCCTCTTCACTTTTCCAATGTTCCATGTTTCTGATCCGTAGAGTGCCATGCTAAACAACAACACCAATGGAGTGATATCAAGTACTTTGTATTTTGTACGCATATAGGTGATTTATCCATGCTTACTGACTCTTCTGCATTATAATTTTAGTTTTAAACTTTTAATTTTATTCTTCATTTCGCATTTTTTGAGAAAATGATTATGTTTAATGCCAGTAGCTTTTTAAATATTCAATTTTTTGACTATCGGTTAGTTGTTAATTAGATTAAATGAATATTGTAATTTGCATTTCCGAATTTCGCCATTCTCTTGTCCTCTGGAATTCCATTCATAACGCGACTCTTAATTGTTTTCACGCCCAGTTTCGACGTACGAAACGTGCGTATGTGTTCGGCATGAGTCAGATCCAAGTCGATCTCTAAATTCCCTCAATTCCGAACCATTAAGGAGTTTAAAATAGAGAAAGTTTTCATTGAGAGCAGACTCACCCGCCCTTTTCGCGGGTGACGAAGCTATCAGGATAACACGAGGGAGTTTTAGTAGGGGGGGGGGAGAAGGCAGGGATGAAAAATAAAGACCCAAACAAGATTTTCCAGACGACTTTCGGTCGACAATAATTACATAATTACACGATTTTCAGAATTGACTTCAGAAAAATTTTCGGACGAATTGCAGACAACTTTCCCGACCCGTAATTTATTCTCGGCGTAACCACTTGGTAATAGTTTTCGTGAAAGGTGTAAGGCATACGAGTTCCCGAAGAGGCTAACTTATTCCAAATACGAAACAAGAAAAAATATTCAGAGCGGTGGCCTGAAAACGATAAGCGAAGTACCGATCTACGTCATTGCTTCTTTGTTTATTTATTTTAAAGCCATCCCCGGCATCCTCCCCCTCCCCCATTGCGTAGCCTGCTGGATTATTGTTACCAAGGAGTGGTCAAACATCTCTAAACGTTTCATTTCGATGAAGTCACTCGCTTATCGTAGTGACTCATTTGTTTCCTGATCCGTTGGACTTCTCGAAAAGATGATTACTACCTCATTTCCAGGAATCGGTACTGTAGTGTTTGCTTATCTCGAACTGGAAAGGGGAAGGGGAAGTATTGTCAGCTGGTGCGTTTCCGGTAACCGGGATTCGAAGATGAGGTTTTCTTCTTCGTATTCCACGACTACATCTTCGAATATTCCAATTTTAGGAATTGGGATGCCAAAATTAATGTGACGAAAAGTTTTAAAAAGCAATATTATCTTTTGCAGGTCAGACCTTACGTATTTGGAATATAATGCTAGTATGTGGAGTCCTCATGAAGTTAATTTGATTGGCAGATTGGCTATCACGCCCAGCGTAGAGGAGCTAGATTTTTTAAACGCTATTATGATTAACTCAGTGACGAATCAAGGTAATTAGAGGAACTAGATAGGCCAAGACATGATAGATTCGAGGTAAAAATTAAAGGGATTAAATCTCTTGCATAATTTGGATGGAGGTCTTATTTTAGCGGTGATGTTGAAAATGAATTATTGTCCCTGTCGTACTACGGTGGGACTCGTATTTAGGGGTAGAAATACGAAATCGTTCTACAAAACGGGCTTCTAGTAACAGGACGGGCAATAGCTAATGGTAGAAGAGATATGCGTCGAGGACACCATAGACTTCTAAGAACAAAACAAGAAAGACACTTTCACACCTTAAGTACGGTCAGATACAGTTATCCTGATCCCTTAATTTCGTAGGAAAAATGACATTTTAATCTATCCATTCCAAACTTAATCAAGTGTAGAACAGATGAGTTTAAATGGCATTAGTATTTGTGGTATAATGTATTTGATCAAGCAATGACAGTTTTTATGCACAGAAATTAATGGATGACTACTTTGGAGTTTCGATGTAATTATTGCAGGTAAAACTTTTCCTCGCACTATACAGGGTTCGTCCGGAAAATAAGTGTACTGAGCTCAGGAAAAAAAATTTATTACACTTATACATATCTTAAGCTAATATTCCTCAAAGTAGGACTCTTGTGAGTCGATACACTTGTTCCAGCGGCGTTCCCATTCCTGGAACGCTCCCGCGAAGGCATCATCGGGAACCTCTCGAAGACTCGTCGACGACCTCTTCTCTGCCCGCCACGAACATCTTGTGCCACCTAAAGATCATGTTTCTGGACATGGCTGACTCCCCGTAAGCCTGGTTAATCATACCGACAGTTTCGGTAGACGATTTCCCAAGCTTTACCGCAAATTTGATGAAATAACGCTGCTCCAAAAACTTCGGCATCGCGTTCCGTGACGTGGGTCGAGCGTGGAGGTTCGCGTTAACAGAGCTCCTCACTACACCACAGCTCAGGGCCGACTGCCTTTTTCAGCGTCGCTTGCCAACATACCCCCTCCAATCGCAGCCCGTCAGAGCGGTGCTGGGCGCGCCTGGAGCGGCGCGCCCAGCCCAGGAGTCAGTACACTTATTTTCCGGACGAACCCTGTATTTGCAGGTAATGTAAATTGTTGAATCATAGGTCGCAATAAAGTTGTAGATAATTTTTACGCTGAATAATGACAACTGTTTGATCATTCACCTAATGGATTCTAATTCCAGTATTTGTCGTCTGAGTCTAACCAACTAAATCTCAACTTATTAGACCCCACATTAAACGTTTTCATTTTGCACATTTGCTTAGATGCACTGTTGGTTGAAACTTTTGTTGATAAAGTCTCATGTTTGAACAAAATTTTATATTGCTGTTATCACTTTCAATTATAAGCCATCTAAAGAGTCCACTTGGATTCTGGATGTAATCTGAGAGCAATTGCACAACCAACTTGTTTAGAGTTTGGGCCATTATTTGCTACGCACAGCATGCTAGAACACCTTATTTCTACATCAAATCTTTCATTCTCAGCTCCACATACTGTCTACATATGTTTTCATGAATATTTATTGGCTTTTATCTCTCTGCCAGGATTGTTTCATAACGACCTTTCTGTTAAATCTTAGAGCCCTTTTTCAGGATTCTTTGAACTTTCTTCAGCACTTATTCCACAAGTCTTCTTGGTGTGTCATCTCCTTATATTCACACTTTTAAAACCGCATTTTACACAATAATATGTTGCATTAATATTTTCTGCACGCCGGATACTTTTTTCCTGAATGTTATCTCACTCGGCGTTATCCCTAATTGTATATTATTTTAGCTCAGCTTTCCTTTCAAGAAAGCTTAATGTTCCTTTGCCCTCAAGGTATACTTCAGTAAATGCACCTCTTGAGCGAGTTTTATCTATTTGAAATCTTTATTTGCTGCCCTTTCCGTAGTAGTTTGTCCTTCATTTTCCCGCAGAAAGAGTATTTTTAACACGAGTTCCTGCGGTATCTTGAGAGCAAAATATTCAAACTTGGAAGCTCTACCTAGCTTTTTTGAAAAACCAATAACAAATAGGTTATTTTTGAACTTTGCTGATTATTTTTCTGTTACCTGTTATTTTTGTGTGAAAAAATACGTTTTATAGGAAAAATACGTATGTTAACTATATCTAAGCAAATATTGATCTTAATACTTTCAAGTCCTTTATTACGTGTAGTTAAAAACTTGCCCATTAGCTCAAATGCGTTTGTTAATGACTGAATTAATTTTATCATTTTCAAAGCGATCTGTTGATTATGACCTGCTAAATAAACATCGTAAATATTTCATTAAAATGAGGCATGCTTAATATGATCTATGGAAAATTTTCGATCAATTTAAACGAAATAAAATATTGGTAATTCATTTTCATGTGTAATGAATACTTATTTATTTTTCCCCAAACAATTAAAAAACATTCCCTAGCAACGGTGAGTGACGTCTCACAAGACACCAACACTTTATACGATGCTTTATCTAGAAGTGTCAATCGGCCTTGCTAGTAAAAATGTCAATCGACAATATCTCAAGTGGTAACCCTGCAACCGCTTTTATGAACGATGAATCCAATTTACCTTACTAGAATTAAACCAATCTATGGAATACCAGGTGTGATAAAAAAAAGACAGAACTGATTTTATTCTGCCCAAACCGTTCAACCGATCGAAACGATACACAGTGTGCCATCTAGCGACACATCTGACGACTAAAACGAGAGGTGTTGCGTTTGTTTACGTCGAGTTGTTACGCAGCAGCTGCGGTACGTGTCTTAACCTGTTCGTCGCCGCGTGCAACGGCACCAATCAAGGAGCTAGAGGAACAGCTTGTGTGCGTGAAATTTTGTTTCAAACTTGGCAAAAGTGCTACGGAGACAGTTGGAATTATTCAGCAAGCCTTTGTGATTGATGTTATGAGTCGAAGCCTGTGTTTTAAGCGGTACAGTCGTTTTAAATTGGGCAGAACCTCGACAGATGAAGATTCGCGAATGGGGCATCCTTCCACTTCGACAGACTCCAACCATGTCAAATTGGCGAAGGATTTGGTGCGGGAAAATCGCCGTTTAACGGTTTGGGAGATAGCCGAGGAAGTGAACATTAGTTTTGGGATCTATTACTTTTGAAATGTTGGTAGTTAATCCGGGACTACTTTAACAATGATCGCGACTCAAAATTTATTTAATAAGGCCATTAATTCTTCTTCTAGGAATTTATCTCTTCTCATCATTGTTGAACGTATTCGTTAGTTATTTCACGACTTAATGTAGCTTTCAATCGTTGATGTTGCATGAAATATCTATCTCGTGAAAGTTTTAAAATGATAATAATTGATATTGTTTCTGTTATAATTGTTACTTCTGATCCAATTTGGTTCAGAAATCCTCCGAGCAAGGTGAACTGCACAATAATTATAAATACGACAATTCATCATTATCATCGTAGGTAATGCACGAAGTAAAGGGAGCGGATCGACAATCTCTAAAGCTGGCATCTTTTTCCCCGACATAATTTTCTTCTTTACTGCTAAGTACGTCCTGCCCACGCCGTGCACCATAGATGTCCAGAAAGTAACCTCCGTTTTCGTGCAGCGGGAGAATTAGTGGAGGGAACCGAATGGATGCTGTATTGACTCACACAGTAGCTCAGTACGCCTCAAGCTGCAGTGGTTGGAAGGTTTTGCCGCTTGCCGGTTGTTTAAATTAGCGAGTCAAAATGAGCAGTACAATTGAAATTCCCGCCAAGTGTGAATTTCGGTCAGTGATAATGTTTTTGCTGATTAAAAACTTCAAAGCTGCTGACATATATCGGGAAATTTATGCTCTGTACGGGCCATATGTGATGAGTGACAACAGTTGTACGTCAGTGTAGTCGTTCGTTTAAGTGTGAACACAAATGCCCGCAGTGATGGCAGAAATGGCCGCCCGTCTGTCGTGAACAATGAACTGCACCTAAAAATTGACGGAAAGTTCGGAAATAAAAGTTCGTTTTACGATATATGAAATCTTTAGAATGTTTTCCATAGATTTTTAAGACTCTATTGAATGGAAATACGACTGAAAAGTTAGGTTACTTAAATTTTTGTGCTCGTCTCGATGAGGAACTTCAAGTTGCCGTCATCGGTTGGCTGCGATCTCAGGTGGCCGAATTTTATGCTGAAGGAATTTGAGAACTAGCTCAAAGATATGACAAATGTTTACGTCTTTTTGGTGAATATATGTAAAATAGTAAAGATATTCACATTGGAGAGGAAAATAATAAATTTTATTTTTTTCACAGTGTATATTTTTATAGCATGACGGATACTACTTTCAGGACAACTCTCGTATTAAGCCAATTCTCGTCCTACCCTCTCCTTGAGTAATTTACTTTCTACCTTCTATCGTGACCTTCAGATTATCGATATAGTTTTCTTTTTCTTTTAAAACTTTCTCAATTCGTCGACTCTGGAAACCAGAAATTCACCAAGGGCAAAGAAAGCACGATAGGTGCGATTTAAAGCACAAGGTCGTGCCAGTTATTTTCTCTGACATTGAAGTTCTAATATTTGAGATCAGGATCCAGAAAGGGGAAAAGGCGATCTCTGACATTGGCGAAAACAGGTCCCGTGAACTCGGGAGAGGAGAAAGAGCTGGAGAGAAAGTGTTTTCAAAAGTTGCGTGAAATTATTTTCCTCTGTCTGACAGCGCACACATACATGTGTGAGTCATCGGATTTTTGGTGTCCTGATACGATATCAGAGAAGTGTTGAACTCTCCGCGATATATCAATGCTGAACGATTCCAGGACGATGTCGATGTCCTGGTCGCAAATGCTGACTATTTTGAGGTCTACAACCAATGTCACGTCATCGGCCAGTGTCGCGTGGGCACCGTTAAATATCTCAGTTTCTGGCCTCGTCCTTCATATCGGCCTGTTAAACCCATTGTAGATGAAATTTAATTCGAAAAACTTGGAATAGTATGCGCGCCGGAACTCATCCCGAATTATAGCCTCAGGGCGAGGAAGGACGAGGAAGAGTACTTTTTCCAACATAATGTTTACCATATTTTAGTAAGATTAGGGTTGGATACGGTTGGGTGTAATATTAGGAGTAATTATTAAAGAACGTGGAAACCCGCGATCCTTAGGCTTAATGCATAAAATATTCTTTCTTTATTCATTTGCTTCGTTTTCTCTGGAACCAAGTACTGAATCCTCTTATTGTTGAATTGAAGTATTGAATTCTCTCTTATGTAGATTGTTTTGTTGATAAATTTCACGTCGAGTTCTTGTCTTAGATCGGTATATCGTTTCCTACCCATTCGTGTATGACCTGCGGATCTTCTAGAAAAGCAAACGAAAACGAATAATAAACTAGCAATTAGGTAGTTTAAAGTATTCACTGTGATTCTTCTACTTTGCTCACTGCGAAAAAGTGCACTGCAATAGGAAATATAAACTTGGCCATTGGAGCAGGATGATAGCCGTAGATTGGATGCTTTTGAAATGTGGGGGTGATGAAGGATGAAGAAAGTTAAGTGGACAGAAAAGAAAACAAACGAGGAAGTGCTAGGTATGGTGGGGGAGAAGAGGGGCTAGATGGGAGAAATCATAAGGAGGCGGTAGTAAGCTGGATGCAAAGTGTTTTGATTAGCAATGGAATTTGGAAGAATACCGTGATTTAGACGGAAGAATTACGCTATCCAGTCAGGGTAAAGAACAGAAGAGGCTTGTGGACAGTGGTGAAGAGGTGTAGAAAGCATGCATAAATGAAGAATGGCTTAAGATATTTCTATTTCTGGATTTCGAGTTGTATTTTTTATAGAGGTGTTTGCAAGGGTATTCAGTCTATGTCCATAATCCAAAACATACGGTTGGATGGTAGAAAACCTACGGCTAAACGATAGAACACCAATAATATTCATGCTCTATGAAATCGCGTTGAGGGGAGCATAATAGGAAAATAAGGTAAACGAAGGATAAGGCGTTTTGGATTAAATCAAGGGAGAAAGATAATCTGTGGTGCTGAGAAATATGCTATTGTATTACCCCTCCGACCTCCCTCTCTGACCAACCCCCCCCTCCTATGATCAGAAGGTATATATAGCCAGCGTGCTTCTATGAGGACCACCTGATGATGACGTTCAACGTCGAAACCTGGGTCGTGGGTTTTTTAAATAAAGTGTGTGGAATTACAAAGTCAATTATTTCATTACATTTCAATATGTTATGCAAATTCCACAAAGTTACGCCTGAGACAACAAATTCTATTGTATTATATTTATTGTGGGATCTTAGAGTATTTCGTACCACATTAGTTTCGACTCAGGAGTACAGTCGTATGTAGTCGCTGCACCCATCAAATACATATTTACCCTAAGCTGGTTGAATACTTCTAATATTTTTTTCAAAAATTGACCTTTACGTTTCCAGACGTTGACCCCACGCCGATGACCAAGATGTTCCATTAAAATGTCCCCAGGATTAAGTCCAATGCGTAGAGTTTTACGCAATAAATTCGAGTTCTTTGCAAAAGATAGTTTATTGCAAATGACATCCGTTTAATAAACTGCAAGGGGAACTAAATGGAGCTAGTCTTTAGCAATGAATTAAAATCGATAATTTCCTTCTCGAAGTATCCCAAAATCACCTCCAAGGAATAAGACATCACTGAAAATGTCCTTAATTTTACCCATTCTTGAAAATCAAAATATTTGCAGCTCTGAATATGCGGCCAAATGAATATATTTCAGCTGAACATATGGAAACATTTCTTTATCATGAGAATAAATTTATACGGTGCTTTGGTTGACTCTTATATTATACGAAAGGAGGATACAATTAAAAACATACACTTAACATCTTTACGGTATCTGACTCGCCGAAAAAGTAAATATCTCGTTGACAGTGTGCGCCTGGCCCCCATTCTGCACTCACATGCACCGGTGTTGCAACTCGAGAGTTTCCCTTCCATAAATTGCTATTTCTCTTTTCGGTCGAACCAGCTCAAGCCGCAGCCGACTTTTTACGCAATGCTAAGGCCCTCCTATTTTTGCGAATCCAGTTGTGCGTTCGACATTTCATCAAAAAACGAAGGAGAAAAAAGTTATTAAGGGAAGAGTTGTTCAACTCTAAAAAAATGAAATATTGAAAGGGTATATTTTGGCTTGCGCCGACAGCACCATTCTCTTTTCTTCGCAGCTGCTTTCATATGTTTTTTTTATAGTGACGGGCAGAGAGGCCGAACGTATCGTATTTCTTCCCGATTAAGTTGTCTTGATTCAGATTTTTTTGGTTGATTGTGCGAGAGGAGAGTTCGACGGAGTGCATCATCGTATCACATCCCAAACTACGACCAGTTACCCGGCCGTCTGCTTTCCTCATTTCGAGTGGCGCGAAACGTTCTCTTCCAACTCACGATGCATTTGGCACATTTTTTTCACGATCTAAGAGAGTTGAATTCGCTCCCTGCTGAAATGCCAGCCACCGGAAAAAGTACCTATGAAATCCTCCGATGAAAATGTAATGATATAAAAGCATGGTATATATTTCTCCAAAACATACTACATTTCCATGTTCTGGCGAGAAAATTGCAAAATAAAATTTTTAGCGATTCTATGGCTCATGTAAAATAATTACTTTCGAAATAACGTCTCAATTCGGGACGCAAAAGTCCCATGCGCACCTCGTATCTTTGAGCGACTGACTTGACAGCCTGGGTTCGGTTCCGGGTGACGCCGCTGAGCATATATATATGTATGCTCAAGTATATATATGCTCAAGTAAGTATGTGCGTTTTTTTGTTTTGGTGTAAAATTTTGGCTTTATTTGCTGTTTAAGCTTTCCGCTTATGCGCACCAAAGTGGAGAAATTGAAGAGTGGAAAAATGATTTGTCTTGACCGGATGCCAAACCTTGATCCCATAAAAATTCTGAGCGTAAGAGGAATGATAGCCTAAATGGTAAAAGTGATATGTAGGAAATTGAGGCTATCGAAGATATTAGATGGAGATATCCCGGTGAAGTAGAACGAGTTTTGTCTTGCAAAATGTTTAGATTCGTGTGCTTTGGGTTTCTTGCTAATTCTACGCGTGTGATTCAATAATTACTTAGAAAATGTAAAAGATGGCGCTAGAAGTATCGGATATGGTTGAGTTTTGGTAAGTCTCATCTTTCCTCAATAGATTGCCGTTAAATTTTCGGGCATATTCGTCATTTGATTTCATATTCGATTGAAACACCAAACAGTTGTTTATTTGGAAAATCGGAAAAATATATTTTCGTGCGATGATTAAACACTTTTTTTTAAAGGTCTGACACCGAAGGAGATCAAAGCCGAGTTGAAAGAAGCTCATGGAAGATCTGATCCTGTGCTTTTGACTTTTTCCCATGGTAAATGAGTTTAAACGTGGCTGTACATGATTGATGAATTGATGGACATAATTCGAGGTGTCCAGTAGATATAACTTCGTTTCGAAGCGATTCACAAAGTCCGCGATGTTATTTGGCTTGATCGACGAATCTAAGCTTGCGAAATATTTGAGGTGATGAGCATACTAAAATATATGATGTTTTCAATTTTTCACGATTATTTTCGGCAAGATGGGTACTGCATTTGCTCTCTGTGGAGAAAAGGAAATCGTATGGTCGACTCTAAGGCTGGTTTGGTGCTTCCCCGTCGATATCCTGATGAGCTTCTGCATCATCGATACTAGTGAACTGTGGACGAAACATGGACACACAACTACACTTCATAGACAAAGACACAGTTGAAACAGTGGGTTTCGTAAGGCGATCCGGTCCCGGAGAAAGCGAAGACGGTGAAATTGACCGTCAAGGTGATGGCCATGGTTTTTTGGGATGGTCACGGAATTATCTTCTCTGATCACTTGCAAAAATAATAAACGATAAAAGGAGTGCATTATGTACCGTTATTGTGTCGGTTGAGGGAAGAAATCAAGAAAAAAGTCTTTATTTGGCGAAGATAAAAATTCTCTCCCATCAAGACAATGCACGGGTGCACACATGCGCAGTTTCGATGGCAAAAATGATGGAATTAGAGTTCGCATTATTACAAGATCCACCATATTAATCAGATTTTGCCTCAAGTAACTTTTTTCATAATTTGTTTTTCTGTTTTTTTCTGCGAACTGTCTCTTTTCTGTCTCTTATTTGAACGACCTATGCAATGACCTTCTTCTTACGGGAGAGTGACATCCGCTATCGGTCACTTCACTCGTCACAATATCGAAAATGTCGCATGGCTATGAGGTTGACATCCTATCACTTCTTATCGCGTATTCCAATTATCCCGATATTTATTTTGTATAGCTACCATCTGCACTCCTGTCATTACGACTTATTTACTCGCCGCACCCTTTTTCTTCCGAATCTGTCCGTTAGTTCTAGATTTGCCATGTGCTGTCATTTTTCGTTGACTGTTTCGACTTTAATGTACGATACTCAAACGATATTTAATCACAAACATTTATATTCAAATGAATGAAGCGAAAAATTTCAAGGTTAGCCGAGACGGTGGCATAACACCTCGACATAATGACGTGAAAATATTCTTCCTTGTGCCATTGTAATTTCTTTAAAGCAAAATATTCACCAAACTAAGACCTTTATGATGTTAAGAGAAGAAATGTATTAGCAAAAGGGGCATTTGAGAGAAGAGAATTGATGGAAGGGTAAGTACCCTGAGTAGAGATTAGAAAAAGAGTTTGTAGAGAGTGGGTATAGTTTTTTATACGAATATGAAACCACTTGGTCTTTTGAAGCAATAAGGGGATGAGATTAGATTACGATTCTTTCAAGATTTATGGATATACCGGGAAAGAATAGAGGATATAAATTGGACAGGAAACTTGAACGAAGGAAAAAAAATGTTACGCATATAGAGTCTATAATTTTTGAAACCGGACAAACATTTCTTACTAAATTGAATGTTGTGTCCTCGAAGTTCTTTCTTACCATAGGTCAACTCGTCACACACTTTAAGAGTGATTCTTCTGCTTAAATAAAGGTTTATAAAAAAACTCAAATTTGTTAAATGGATATGGATGCACACATATCAAAGTAATTAATGGCACCAAAGGTGTAAATAAATGTTTAATTAATCAACAGAAGGTGCCAATAAAATCGACCAATTTTTGGTGGCAGATAAACAGTTGCTTAATGGTTACCGCTCAAACTCCCAGTCACTCTGCCTATAACATTCTTTTAGCACGGTGACGATAGATATGTCAAATGTTCTGGCAGCTAATCGTTAGCAAAGGAGTTTTGAGATGTGAGTGTGTGGCGGAGTAGAATGGAAAAAATAATATGAACAGAGAGGAAGAAAAACACTGGAGTTTTAAGCACGGTGGGCAAAGAGGAAGGATGTTGCTGTTGAGGCAAATCTGAATGGTGCAAAATAACATGTTTCCGTGGTGTAGTGGTTATCACATCCGCTTTACACGCGGACGGTCCTCAGTTCGATCCTGGGCGGAAACAAATGTTTTTGATCTCATTTTGTAATGTATTTGTTTGAAATTATTTTTGTATATTACAATAATTATGTAACCTACCGGTTAAGGTAGGTTTTGCATGGATACTACTACCAAATAAATATTTTGTGACTCCTAACAAAACACAGAATCCAGCAGCCTAGTCCTTCATCTCTGTGTACTTCCTTCCTCCCTTCATCCCGTCCAATATCCCTATCCTATTCCTGCCCAGTCCTCGTTTGCCTAAAATTCTCCCCTCTATTACAGTGTTCAACATTCCACTGCCGATCAAT